>NC_134530.1:24292726-24602149 GCF_050624435.1 Tenrec ecaudatus
TCTCCACAAGGAGACGAGACGGTGCCAACCAACCAGGACGCGCAGAGGTGGCGCGCAGCCCTGCTCTGGCACCGGTGGCTGTGAGTCTGGGGTGAGCGGAGCAATCCACAAGGCCTGGCTGGCACGGGGGTGAAGGACATGGGGTGGTGGGTTTTCATGTGCTGCCTTTCCTGTTGGCTGGGACTCTCTACCAGGAAATTGACCGACAGTTGTGCAATTACGGGAACGCAGTCCTGCTGCTCAGCGTCCTTGTTGGGTGTTGCCTGCCAGTAGCCCCCTGCGTGCCCACCCCGTGACGACATCACATACAATGGATGGAAATACTACCAGGTCCTGCACCATCCCCATGAGGGGCTCCCACTGGAATTGCCCCCGCCCCGGTGATCCATGGTGGGGAGAGGGGTTTGTCATGGTCGGGTTTTTTCCACTGTGAATTAGGTGGTTTATAAAGCCGATCATAGATTTCCATTCAGCAATTCAATCCATGCTGATTCCATGACTAGCTGCCCCTTCGCTCATCCCACTTCCTCTCTGGGTCTCTGTTTTCCGTTCCTCCCACTGTCTGTATGGGAACGCAGACACTACCACCCCTCTCTGCCTGACCCGTAAACCTGGTCTCTTTTATGATTTTGAGTTGGGGTTCACATTTCTCCCAGCTCTGTCCAGGACCTTCTAATGCGAACCCTTTTCAGAGCCATTGGTGGTGGTAGGTGGGCACCAGCTAGTGCCTCTGATCTCAGAATTGTGATTACATGGCCCCCTCGTCCATTGCGCTTATTGCTTCCATGTGTCTGTTGATTTTTGTCCCTCTGGATCCGTAGGCTTTTTACTGGCTGCTCTTTGGCAGTCAGCTGCAGGCCTTTCTTCCTGGTCTGTCTTAGTCTGGGAGCTCTGCTGAAACCCGGTCCGCATTAGAGCCACACACCAGCCTCCCCAGACAGACACAGGGTGGCAGTGCCCAAGGTTCGCTGGCTAGGAATTGAACTCTGGACTCCCAGATGAGAGGTGAGAATTCTACCTCTGATGGCCACTGTCCTCATCTATGATGAGGAATGAGAAGGACGGGTGGTCTAGCTCTAGCCAGACCAAGAGCTCTCCCGGGAGCTCGCCTTCTGGGTGGCGGGCTGGGTTCCCCTGGCTCCCTTCTCCTGGCGCGTGGCCCTGGCAGGTGGCCACAGACAGTGAGCAGGACAGACGTTGGCATCCTAAAATAAACCGTGGCCCTGGGTGGGTAAACAAGAAACTGGAGCAGAGAGGGGACCGGGAGGGGCTGAGAGGATACTAGAACAGGCCTTTTGAAGAAGATAAATGTCACCCTCAGAGGCGGCTTGGCAGTGCTGGGCAGCCGCTGCCTCCTCGTGCCCCAGTTGCCCTTGTGCGCACACTTTTTACACTCTCCCTTAGACTAGGGATCTGTAACACTCCCAACCTGCACCCTGACCCTCACCTCCTCCTGGGCCTCTTCACTTGGGCCTCATTTTCTGCAACCCGATATGGCTTTGGGTCCTTTAGTGAGGTGACCTGCTCCTAACACGACCTAGGTGACTGGGACCAGGACTGGGCCTGGGATGTTCCCTTTTCTGCCGAGCACTGCATCTACTACCTTCCCAGAAAATTCACCAAGGCCTCACGGCTCAGTGAATTGTGTGCCCCTGCCCCCGCCCCGTGGTCCCCCAGCCACTGAGATTGATCAGTAAAGTGTGATTCTCATGGTGACAGGAATAGAGCATTCTTTCATGTTCCTTAAGTTCACAGAAGGCTCCTGGGTCGTGCTCAGCTACTAACATGGAGGGGACAGGTCCAGCTCATCCAGCAGTGCAGCAGAAGAAAGGCCTGGCCACCTGCCGCTGTAACGATTGCAGGCAAGAAAATTCCATTTTAGTCGGCTTCACATGAAGCCACAGTGAGCTGGGATCACTCAACAGGAAATGGGTTTGGTTTGGGGGATTTTAAGCTCACACAGGTCAGCCCCAGAGCTCCTGGGCAGCCGGCCTCCTGCCGAACGGGAACTGAAGGTGACTCCAAGAAATGCAGGGAGCTGCTGCCCAGGTAAGTGTGTTGGAGTCCCTTGATCCAGCTGAGCCTGAAGCCCTCCTTTTGTGTTCCATTGACTGATTAATTCCCTTTGGGGTCTGATGCAGCCAGCGGAGTGTGCCTCAGTGATCCAGCCCTGATGAGTGAGGGTCAGAGACGAACCTCCGTGGGTCTCCGATCCTCATGTGTAACCCAGGGTGTGATTGTCAAAGAGGAAATGAGGGGTTGTGGGCCAACTGCCTTGCACCATCTCGGTGCTGAATCAGCGTCTGACGGTGCGAGTGTGTGGCGAGCTGCTTGATATGGCTTTTCTAGGCAGTCTTTGTAGACTCACAGAACGCCTGGGTAGGACTATGTGGTGCATTTGTGGCCCACCAAAGGGATTGGATAGCTTGCTAATAATGTGAGTGTGGGACGTGGCACCTTTGGGGTGGGACCAGGCCACGTAAAACTCTAAAACCCACTGCCATTGGGCAGTGGACGCTGACCCAGAGCAACCCTATAGGGCAGAGTAGAACTGCCCTGCGGGCTTCTGGGACTGTAACTCTGGTGGGAGTAGAAAGCCTTGCCTTTCTCGCGTGGAGAGGTCGGTGGCTTCAAACTGCTGTCCTGGCAATTAGCAGCCCAACGTGGAACCACTGTGCCACCAGGGCTCCTGCAGGCAAATAAGGCTATGAGACTCCCACGGAGTCTGTCCCACTGTGCTTCAAATGAGCCGAGCCGCCAGCTCCGGGCATAAAAGGGGGATCTCAGGACCATCAACAAGAAGCGCCAGTAGCGGTGGCAGAGACAGCCCCAAAGCCACTGGCAGATTCTCCACCACAGGGATTAAACCTTCACTGAATTCCCTTGGATTTGAATAGTCGTGACCTCAGTGCATCAGAAAGGAAATTCACGTAGATACAGTTAAGTTAAATTGTAACATTTTTGGGGGGGTTGTGTGTGTGTGCATACATATATTTGTAGCATTTTTAATAATTTTTCCCCAACAGTTTTTTTTCTTTTTTTACATTTTATTAGGGACTCATACAACTCTTATCACCATCCATACATATACATACATCAATTGTATAAAGCACATCCATACATTCCCTGCCCCAATCATTCTTAAGGCATTTGCTCTCCACTTAAGCCCCTTGCATCAGGTCCTCTTTTTTTTTCCCCTCCCTCCCCTTTCCCCCCTCCCTCATGTGCCCTTGGTAATTTATACCTCGTTATTTTGTCATATCTTGCCCTATCCGGAGTCTCCCTTCCCCCCTTCTCTGCTGTCCCTCTCCCAGGGAAGAGGTCACATGTGGATCCTTGTAATCAGTTCCCCCTTTCCAATCCACTCACCCTCCACTCTCCCAGCATCGTCCCTCACACCCTTGGTCCTGAAGGTATCATCCACCCTGGATTCCCTGTACCTCCAGCCCTCATATGTACCAGTGTACAGCCTCTGTCCTATCCAGGCCTGCAAGGTAGAATTCGGATCACGGTAGTTGGGGGGAGGTCCCCAACAGTTTTATTGGCATATACTTCACGTGTCATACGATTCAATGACTTAACCACCTCAGAAAGGTTGTACAATCATCACCACGATCACTTTGAAAACATTTTCTTTATTCTTGTATTCATCCTGATTAGCGCCCCACTTCCCCCCAGCCTGCCCTGCCATATTTCTAAGAAACCATTGATGCAGTGACTGTCTCTATGATTGGCTGTGACGTCTCATTTGAAGAGGGTCATTACAGATAGAATTAGCTAAGTGTCGTCAGCTAATCATCCCAGACTTAGAGTGGGCCCGACATCCAAGGTCAAGTGTCCTTTTCAGAAGAGGAGAGGACACCCCCACACCGAGCAGGCACTGGAGGGACGGGACCGCAGGAAGCTGGATGAGAGGAGGGTGGCTCTTCCCCATAGCCCTTGGCAGGAACACCATCCCACGGACGCCCCAGGTTCAGACAGCGAAAGAATACACTGCTGTGCTTGAAGGCCCTGCCCGCTGGCTCTTTGTTCCGGCAGGCTCCGGAGACTGTGAGCAGCTGATTTAGAAGAATTCTCACACTCCCTCATGGGCATTGAGTTGATGCCAGCCCACAGTGACCCTACAGAATGGGGTAGAACTGTCCCTGTGAGTTTCTGAGATGCTGACTCTCTATGGGTATAGAAAGCCCAGTCTTTCTCACCCAGAGCTGAGCAGATAGGTCTCAGAATACCTGGGTAGGAAAGTCAGGAGGCGAGCAGGAAGGATAAGTGGGGACAGTGGGGAGACCAGGCAAGGGTGTGGGCCAGAAAACTCAGGGAGTTTGACCTCAGCTCTGGCCTTCAGGCAGATGAGAGACACCTCACCTTTTCTGGGGTGAAAGGAGGCTTGTTATGTGTTAGGCTGCTAACCTTCAGGTCAGCAGTTCGGAACCACCAGCCACTCCAAGGGAGAAAGAGGTTTTCTATTTCTGAAAGGAATTAGGGCCTGGGAAACCCAGAGGGGGCAGTTCTACCCGGTGCTCCAGGGTCACTGCAAGTCGGAATGGACTCAGTGGCCGTGAGTCTGGAGTTTGAGGGGTGAAGGAGTTGGAGCCTGTGTACTCCATGGTCCAGGCTGTCCTGGAGGGGCATGGATTCCAGGCCCAGCTAGCCTTGCAGTGGGATGCAGGCAAAGGTTGATCCTGCAGCCCTGCCTCATCCCGGTGCAGACCTCCATGCCAGCCCGGCCAATCTGTTCTGTAAAGACTATGCGTTGGAGAAGCCTGATTCAAAGGCCATGTATTGTGTGATGGCTTCCAGTTCTCTGAAACGTCCTAAACTGACAAATCCATCGAGACAGAGATTGGTGGCTGACTGGGGAGTGGTCTGGTTTCAGGTGATGCGAGTGTTCTGGAGCCAGGCGGAAGTGGCTGCAGCCCAGCCGATGGAGGTATTCAGGCCCACGGGGCCATTCACTTTTAAGCGGTGACTTTCATGTTACGTATCTATTTTTAAAAGTCAGGTCCTGTCTCTGCTGTGCTCTGAAGCCTCCCATGGCTCCCTTTGCTTCAGGTCAAACCCACCATCCTCGCCCACCTCAGGAGCCCTCTCCTCCCACGTCTGTGATCCCACCCCCACCCTGTGCCCTTCCCTCGTCATTTTATTTCCAGCTACATCAGCCTCCTCTCTGCTTCTCTGACATCCAAGCTTGTTTCTACCTCAGGGCCTTTGCACCTGTTCTCATTCACCGTGTCCACCTCCCAGCAGCGGAGTCTTTTCATACCTTGGATGTTTTTTGAAAGCACTGGCCGCAGCTTGTCATTTCATTGATGTTAGAGGCATTGGGTGGAGTCTCCGTCTGCTAGTGCTGCCTTAACAGAAATGCTCCCCGTCCCTCCGGGGTGTTTTGAAAGAACAGACTGTTGTCTTACAGTTCTGGGGGTTAGAAGTTGAATTTGGGGCACTGGCTCTAGGGGAAAGCTCTCTGTTGGCTCAGAAGGACAGTCTCCCCTTTCTGTCATCCCTAGGCCCCTTGGCTCCTTGGCCACCTCCAGGTGACGTGCTGGGCCCTCTGGTGTCCCAAATCTGCTCTTCTTATATTGTGAAACACACTCTTGCCCTCATCCGACCTGAGCAACACAGAGAAAACCCTGTTCCCTCCCAGGATCACGTCTACAAGGCTGGAGAAAGGACACACACAACTCACCGGCCCGGAGTCAATGCCGACTCAGTGTGTCCCGACAGGACAGACTAGAACTGCCCCTGTGGTTTTCCAAGACTGACGCTTTACAGAAAAGATTTACACCCTCTCTTATCTGCAAGTATCCGGCTCAGGATTCCAGCACATATTTGGGGGGTGGGATGCAATTCAATGGCAAACAGCAGGAAGTTTTGGGGGACAGGAGTGCTAAGATGCTCCTCAAATATGTGATGAGGGAGGGAGTGAACTGATAGACAGATGGGTGAAGGTGAAGAGAGACTGCCAGGGAGAAGTCAGAGGGCAGCTGGCGAGGACAGCCCGGAAGAAGCCAGCACGCCTCATTCTTTGGGTACAAAGGAAGAAGCAGGCTCCCATTCAAAGCGGCTGCTTTGAAAGTTCTCCGAAGCTCACAGCTGCCTCTGAACAAAGGGGACAATTACTGCTGAACGGTTTCACTTCCGTCCACAGTGCTGCAGTGGATTTTCCTTTCAGACTGCACTAGATGACTGGTGGAGGGGGGGGGGGGGGCGCGACTTGGAGTGCAGTGGAGCACGTGGCCTTGGGGGTTGGGAAAACCCACTGGTCCCACCCACCTCCCACATGAGGCTGCTTTGTGTTCAAGCTGAGCCCATGAAGCCAATTCATGTATGGCTGTAGGTGGTTGGTTTTTCTCTTTCTTTCTTTTGTCTACTTTTTACATAACTTTCAAAGAAATAATAGTAATAATGTCGCATACTGTCCCATAAAGCTGGCTGTTAGCTCCCAGCATGGGACTTGGTTTGTCAAAGCTCTGTATATCTCACAGCTGAAGGCACCTGAGCCCATTCCATCCTTCCCACCACCCCCACCCCCATGCCCCCGTTATCTTCCTCCCTAAGATTATGCTGGGGACACGGTTGCTGGCCACGCCTGTGAACAGCCAGGCTGTGTCTCCCAGGGCTCTGCTGTCAGTGGGTTTGCCCCACGGGTCAGAGGGCACACAGACTTTAAGACACCCCCCCCCCACTATCACGACCCCAATTCTACCTTCCAAAGCTGGCTAGACCAGAGCATGTACACGGGTACAGACGAGAGCTGGAAACACAGGGAATCCAGGACAGATGAACCCCTCAGGACCAATAATGAGAGTAGCCATTCCAGGAGGGGAAGGGGAAGATGGGGGGAGAAGGGGGGAACTGATCACAATGATCTACATATAATGTACATATAATGATCTACATATAACCCCCTCCCAGGAGGACAGACAACAGAAAAGTAGGTGAAGGGAGACATCAGTCAGTGTAAGATATGAAAAAATAATAATTTAAAAATTATCAAGGATTCATGGTGAAAAAAATGAGCTGATACCATGGGCTCGAGTAGAAAGAAAATGTCTTGAAAATGATAAGGGCAACAAATATACAAATATACTTGACACATCGATGTTTGTATGGATTGTGATAAGAGCTGTAAGAGCCCCAATAAAATGATTAAAAAGAAAAAGTTGCAAGCCTCCAGCGTGCCTGGGTTTGGAGTAACCCTGTGCATTCCTTCAGTGCTTGCAAGAGCAGCTTTGAAGTGGTTTGAGGCCTTGCTCTACAATATCTACAGAGCAAGGTTATAGAAATTTCAGACATTCAGGAAAAGGGGCGGGGGGGTGGAAGGGGGGAGAAATCCCAGAAAGAGCCCCGGTAAGGGTATTGGTTATGTATCGGGCTAATAACCACCAGGTCAGCTGTTCAAAACCACCAACAGCTCTGGCAGAGAAAGATGAGGCTCTATACTCTTATAAACAGTTACCGTCTTGTAAACCCATAGGGGCAGCTTTACTCTGTCCTACAGGGTCGCTGTGAGTTGGTATCTACATAATGGCAATGAGTTTGAGTTTTTTGAAGAAATCCAGGTGCTTTGGAAATCAGAAGACTCTAAATAAAATGATTTACTGTCAATTGTTTTTTTGACAAACTACAGTCTGTTTTAATCTTGCTTGTATTCACTTTTACATATTACAGAGCACTGGATTTCCATTTGAGGAGAGAGAAAACTATTTTGGGGAATTTGTATTTCCAACAATTTAACTTTTGTGACAAGAAAGGATTTAAAAGAGACAGTGAAAAAGAAAAAGAAAAAAACAAACAAAAGACACCATCCTACATTAAGTTTCCAAAGAAGCTGAAGCTGCTCATGAATCGCCATGTGCAGAATAATTCCATGCTTAGTTATATCTATCCAAAGAACTTGGACATTGATGTGCGTAACGGAACTATTCACAATAGTCCCCCAAATGGAAAACCAAATGAATGAGTAAACATAATGTGATTCATCCACCCAATGGAATATTATTCCACAATTAAAAGGAATAGAGCTCTGATAACGGCTGCAATGTGGATGAATCTGGAACACGTAGCATAGAATTCCATTGATATAGAGTGTCCAGACCAGGGAAATCCAAGAATCAGAAAGTAGATTCGTGGTTGTCCGGGGTTTGAGGCAGAAGTCCTTGTGGGAAAATGGTTAAATGCTTGGCTGCTGTGGTAGTTACATAATCTGGGAATCAACTTTCAAAGGGGTGGAATCTACCCTGCCAATCAGGTCGCAACTTGACAACCTCATTTGGAGGTGTGAAGGAGAAAAATAGCTCACTGGAGGTCAGATAGACACAGCCTCTCTGCCTGACATTCCTGTTGACAAGTCACATGGAGCCACGCTGATGGCGGTCAGAGCCCTGGAGCTGGAGGAGCCACGTGGAGAGCCACGCCAGCACTGAAATGCTTCCACCGCCACTGGATCCACAAGACATTCCACCCACTGACCTGTGATCTTCCTGCATTCAGTGCCATTGTTCGGATGTTTGAGCCCATTGTTGCAGCCACTGTTAATCCATCTCGCTGCCTCTCTACTTTACCAAGCATGGTGTCCTCCAGGTTTCTTCTGAGAACATGTCCAAGGCACTTGGGAAGAAGTCTCGCCATCCTTGCCTCTGAGGAGCATTCTGGTTGTACTTCTTCCAAGACAGATGTGTGTTCTTTCGGCAGTCCATGGTGCTTTCGATGGTCTTCTCCAGCACCGTCGTTCAAATGAACGGATTCTTCTTCGATCTTCCTACTCAGTATCCAACTTTGACATACATATGAGGTGCTGACACTACCATGGCTTGGGTCAGGTGCACCTTAGTCCTCAAACTAACACCCTTGCCTGTCAACACTTTAACGATGTCTTGTGCAGCAGATTTACCCAGTGCAATGCATCCTTTGATCTCTTGACTGCTGCTTCCATGATTTTATTTTAAACATTTAGTCGTAATCCACGCTGAAGGCTGCAATCCTTGACCTTTAGCAGCAAGTGCTTCAAGTCCCGTTCACTTTCAGCGAGCAGTTATATCATCAGCATACTGCAGGTTGTTAATGAGCCTTCCTGCCATCCTGATGCCACATTCTTCTTCCAGGAACCCCACTTCTCAGATGATTTGCTCGGCACACAGACTGAACAAGTATGGTGAGAGGATGCAGCCCTGTTACACACCTTTCTGGATTTTAAACCATGAAGTAGTCCCTTGCTCTGTTCACGCACCTGCCTCTTGATCCATGTACCAGTTCCTCGTGAGCACAAGGAAGTGTTCTGGAATTCCCATTCTTCTCAAGTTTGTTATGGTCCAAATAGTCTAATGCTTTCGCATTGTCAATAAAGCTCAAGGACCCTGCTCGACGCTCGCCTTCGTGAAGAGATCTCTGAGATATGGGCGCTACAGCAAAGTGTGGGGAAGGAAGCAGATGGTGCCCGGCTATCAGAAAGAATAGCATCTGGGGTCTTAAAGGCTTGTCTTCAAATAAGTAGCCATCTAAGTGAGGAGTCCACTAAGTGCACAGGGTAGAAGTCCACTAGCCTTTGTGATCCAAGAATGATAAAATAATAAAATCCAAATCCGGAGGAGGGAATGGTATCAGAGTTCAAATGGTGAACGCCCAATTTGACAGTGGAGGCCCAAACTCCATTTGCAGGGTCGTTACGCGGATGAAGCTTCTGGTGAGTCCTTCTCACCAGAGTGGGGAGACGTGAACAACCTTGCTGTCACACAGCGACTGCTGTAAACTCTATGACGGCAGACGGGATTAGGTTACAATGTAATGCCTGATCATTTGATCTCCCTTTGACCCATTTCAAAGTTGTTCTAGTTCCTAATATTGCCTATGTTTTTCTCGTCCAAGGTTTTTTCCTCTGGGTTATGTTACTATTGTGGCTGTTTGTTTTCTTTTTAAAAATGTAATTCTTATATCATTTATGATGCTGACTGCTTTTGTTTGTGTTTCTTGTAGGTGTTCCAGTATATGAAGCATAGGATAGGCAAATTATATATAGCTGAATTGAAATTTTTATCTTTTTTACTTTGTTGTTGTTGTTTGTTTTTGCTGTTGTTTTTTAAATCATTTTATTAGGGGCTCATACAACTCTTATCACAATCCATACACACATCAATTGTGTAAAGCACATTTGTACATTCATTGCCCTCATCATTCTCAAAACATTTGCTCTCCACCTAAGCCCCTGGCATCAGCTCATTTTTCCCCTCCCTCCCTATTCCCCCTCCCTCATGAACCTTTGATAATTTATAAATTATTATATTTTGTCATATCTTACACTGTCCGACATCTCCCTTCACCCACTTTTCTGTTGTCCATCCCCCAGGGGGAGGTTATATGTAGATCCTTGTAATTGGTTCCCCCTTTCCACCTCACCCTCCCTCCACCCTCCTTTAATGTTTTTCTGTATGTGAAACTCGGGATAGGTGAATCTGTAGAGACACTAACGGGGTTAGTAGTTCTCTGGGGGTATGGCAGGGGAGGTTGAGGGAAAGTGGGGAGCTGATAACGAGGAGGATAAGAACGAAGAAAATGTTCTAAAATTGAATTGTCTTGATGATTGTACAGCTCTTTTTTTTAAAAAAAGTCTTATTTTAGTTTTCTACTGAAAATTACTAAACAAAAGTGTAACAATGTACTAACATTTGCCCTGGTGATTGTAAAATAGATTATTATTTAAAACAAGATTTTAGACAGCAGAGAAGGGGGGGAAGGGAGACTCCGGATAGGGCAAGATATGACAAAATAACAATGTATAAATTACCAAGGGCACATGAGGGAGGGGGGAGCGGGGAGGGAGGGGGAAAAAAAGAGGACCTGATGCAAAGGGCTTAAGTGGAGAGCAAATGCCTTGAGAGTGATTGGGGCAGGGAATGTGCGGATGTGCTTTACACAATTGATGTATGTATATGTATGGATTGTGATAAGAGTTGTATGAGCCCCTAACAAAATGTTTTAAAATAAATAAATAAAATGCTAAAAAAAAAAAACCCAACAAGATTTTAAATCATCTATATTAGTTTAAAATAAACCCCAAACCAAACTCACTACCATTGGTTGATGCCCACTCATACAGACCTTACAGAGCAGAGTAGAACTGCTCCTGTGGCTTGTACAACTCTTCTTTTTTTTCCCCAATCATTTAATTGGGGGCTCGTACAACTCTTATCACATTCTATACACACATCCATGTATCAAGCACATTTGTACAGTTGTTGCCATCATCATTCTCAAAACATTTGCTTTCTACTTGAGCCCTTGGTATCAGCTCCTCATTTAAAAAAATCATTTTATTAGGGGCTCATACAACTCCTATCACAATCCATACATACATCAATTGTGTAAAGCACATTTGTACATTCCTTGTCCTCATCATTCTCAAAACATTTGCTCTCCACCCAAGCCCCTGGCATCAGGTCCTCATTTTTCCCCTCCCTCCCCACTCCCCCCTCCCTCATGAACCCTGGATAATTTATAAATTATTATTTTGTCATATCTTGCTCTGTCCGACGTCTCCCTTCGCCCCCTTTTTTGTTGTATGTCCCCCAGGGAGGAGATCACATGCAGATCCTTGAAATAGGTTCCCTCTTTCCAACCCACCCTTCCTCTACCCTCCCAGTATCGCCACTCACACCACTGGTCCTGAAGGGATCATCCGCCCTGGCTTCCCTGTGTTTCCAGTTCCCATCTGTACTAGTGTACATCCTCTGGTCTTCTTGATGTGATTAAACTATTGCATTGGATGATATGTGACTTGTATGCCAATAAAACTGCTTTAAAAAGTAAAACACACACACACACACAAAAGTAAAACACAAGGAAAGAGCTTCCTGGTAGTCTCTGCTTTCAGCCAAGATCCATCTGACCTCAGCTACGATATCTTTTACTCCACGTCCTCTCCTGAATCCAGCCTGAACTTCTGGCAGCTCCCTGTCAACGTACCTTGTATGCACTTCGGCAAAATTTGCTTGCATGTGCTATCCGTGATATTGTTCTGTAGTTTGAGCGTTCTGTGGGGTCACCTCTCATTGGAGTGGGAACCAAAGGGACCTTTGCCAATCAGTTGGCCAAGTAGCTCTCTTCCAAGTTTCCTGGCTTAGACACATTTCTTGGCATAGACGAGTGGGTGCTTCCAACGCTTCATCAGCTATGGAAACCTTTTCAATCGATTTTCCATCAACTCCTGCAGCCTTGATCCTGGCTATGCCCCCGCGCAGCTCGGACATCTTCCTTCAGGACCGCTGCCTCTTGCTCACACTCAGCCTCTTGAGCATGGCTGACTGTTGACCACAAAGATTATAGCCTGGAAAACCCAAGGGGGGGCATTCTACCCCATCACCTTGGGGTGGTCCTAAGTCAGAACTGCCTGGATGACCCCTAACAACAAGTCTTCGGTGTCGGGAAGATGGGGAATGATGGCTAGTGGGCAGGAGGTTTCACTTTAGGGAGGGGGTGATGGGAATATTCTAGAACTAGCGGCGCTGGTGGTCTCCCGACTCGGCGACGGTCATACAAACTGCTAAATGGTGCGCTTTAGTTTGGAAGGGCGAAGGAGAGGCCGCTGCTTCGTGGGAACTGGGCGTCTGTGAAGGACGGACACTGGGATCCACCAGGTGGCGGCTGCAAGCACGGCGCTGGACTGAACGCACAGAGCCGCTTGCAAATGCTTGAAACATGATTCACGACGTCGGTGTCACACATCGCACACTGAACGTGCCGTGTTTAAGATACGTTCCCCTTTCAGATGGGGCTCCAGGTGGACGTGGAGGACATGCTTCCTCCAGTGATTTAGACGCGGCTGTCTAATCCTGTGATATCGTTGTCAGCCTGGCACCGGCTCGCTGTCACCACCCTCCCCATGTTGGGCTCCCAACTTTCCCTTCACCCAGTTTTCTGGCCCCTTCCTGCCCTTCCTGCCGTCGTTTTGGGGCCAGCGCTGCCCTCTGCGTGCCATCTCATTGGAGGCTCTGAGGAGCACGCGTTCCCAAGGGGCTGGGAGCCCTTTCGTGGGGCTGGAAGGTGGTCTCCAGGAGCGGCTGCGGGTCTGCGTCAGAGGGTATCTACCAGCTCAGCTCTCGGGGCGTGCACACATTTTCATAACCGTAACGAATGGCTGAAATGGAAAACGTCTTGTTACATAAAAATGTATCATGCATTTCTTCTTCCCATCTTGGCGAAAGAACCGAAATGCCCAGTTGCCCAGTTCTGGCAGGGTCCCTACCTCCCACACCTTGGGAGGATGCTGGGGGCTGATCCGAAGCCCCTGGTGGTAGGCATGATCATTTTCCTGTTTTGCGAATGAGACCACGGAGCATCGGCTCCGGAAAGGTAGACCACTCAGTCTAGTCACAGCAAAGCGAGGACAGGTGAGGGATGAGGGCTCCAATCTAGGCAGTTCTTGTTTGGGGCCGAGCCCCATGCCAGCAGCCTCTTCAGGAATAGAAGTAGACAGCTCACATCTGAAAGCTCGCCTGGGATGCCTGGACCAGGAGCACCAAGACCCGGGAGTCAGCATTCCCACGTACCCAACCTGAGGAATCTCGCTGGAGAAAGGGTTAAAAAAAGCCCAGCAAAGTTCAGCTCGTGAGCGCCCCTCCTGGGGATCGGAGGAAGGGGCGGGAGCCCGATGACCCACAGAGTTTGGGCCCCCGGGAAACTGTCCCAAGGGTCCAGCTCCACACGAGTGCGTGTGTCCGTGTGCGCATGTGGGAACATGCAGGTATAGGTGAGACTGGGCGTGTGCGCATGTCTGCATGGGTGTGCAGACTGCACCTGCGCGGGGTGTGCACGTGGGTGTGCCCGTGTATACACACCAGGCATGAGTGTGCTAGGGAGCACGTCTGGATGCATGTGAGTGTATTGGTGATGTGTGCATAAGTGTGCATGGGAAGCTGTGTGTACACCCGTTGAAGGAGTGTGTAAATGGTGTGTTCCCGTGTGAGCATGTGTCGGGAGAAATTTAAAAAACAAACTCACTGCCATGGGGTCAATATGGGCACATAGTGACCTTATAGGACAGGACAGAACTGTGAGTTTCAGAGGCTTTTACAGAAGTTGAAAGCCCCATCTTTCTCCGTCGGAGCAACCAGTGGTTTCGAACTGCTGAACTTCTGAATCGCAGCCCGGTGTGTAATCGCTCCACCACTAGGGACCCCGTAGAAAGAGATTAGAAACGGATAAAACCAGCTAGAAATCCTGGTTAGAGCCTGGGCTCTGGAGTCAGCCTGCTCGGGGCCTTAGTTTCCTCGGTGGGAAGGTGGCTGGACTCCAGGGACAAGAGGCTCAGTCTAATCAGTGACGGTCAGATGTGTCTCGGGCTAAAGCCCACAGACAGCGAAGGCCGCCTTAGCCACCCACCCAAGGGAACCCTTACACTAGGTGGCCGTGGAATTCTCGGCAATGTCTGTGATCGTGTTTTTTCACATTGTGTTTCTATTTGGTCACACCACTCCCTGGGTAAAACCAGCTTTTCCAATGAACAGGACCTTCTCCTCACCCCTCGCCCAGGGTCACCCCAGAGGGGAGGGCCTTGCACCACCGTCACCCCCAAAAGTGGGACTCGGCCTGGGTCTGCCCGGAGTCCGGCCCCGGCAAGGCCAGAGGACGAGTTGCCAGGATTCCAGACTTCATGCAAAGTGCATCCCTCCACGTGTTTTTAATTCATTCCAGAGGTTTGGAGTGACGATCCCGGCCAGGTGAGACAGGCCAGTCTCCGGATCCCAGCTCCAGGGTGGGGACAGGTGGGGCAGGGGTGCTCTTGAGGGAGCAGAGGCAGGGCGGGGCGGTATCTGGGGAGAGCAGGAAGTGCTGCCTGGAGAAGGGGGATTGGGGAAGCCCTGGGGATGGAGGAAAGGTCTGTAGGTACAGCAGGGTGTGGGGTAGTGGGGGGGTTGAAAGCAACCCTGCGGGTGGAAGCTGGGTCTCTCTAGGCCCTGCCAACACGTCCCGCTCATGAATAGAAATGGATACTTGTTGCCGCAAGGCTCAAGTGAACCCTGAGCCACCTGTTGCGGGTACTCAGGTGGGGAAACGGAGGCTTGGCTAGGTCTTTGAAAGGGACAACCAGGTACTGAACTCTCCCCTTTGTGTGCCTCAGTGTCCCTGTCTGAGAAATGGGCTGGATCCTCAGCAGAGTCACAATCAGCTGAGTGGGGGTGGGGGTGGCGCTTGGTCAATTCCTGGGTGCGGTCCCCATGCCCTAAATGCAGTCAGGCCTCTGCTCAGAGGGGTATGGGAGGGCAGCCAGGACAGCGGCACAGTGGAGGAGCTGAGGCCGGGGGACAGGTTGTCGAAGGGACAAGTACAGTGTCAGTGATGACAAGGATGGGCCCTGGGGGCCTCTGTCTGGTGAGTGGCCCTGTCGCCATATTTAACCCAACAAGGGAGGAAGCAGCTTGTAAGGGTGCATCCCCAATCCTGAGGAGCCCTTGTGGGTGCAGAGGGAGAAGTTGAGGCTTGGAGGGGTGGGCCTATCCCCAGAGCAAAATACAGGGTGACAGTCTGCAGGGGTCAGTGGATGGGTGGGGGGCTTATGGCTGGTAGCAGAGCCCACTCCCAAGACAAGCACCTGCCTGGACACGAGCAGGGCAGGCACCATGAGAGGGCTGTCCCAGAGCTGGAGCACTTAGAGATGTGGAAGGGGCGGAGGGTGGGGCAGATGGCCTCAGAAATGCCATTTCTAGGTCTTTATCCGCAAAGTGTATTCTAGAACCTTCGCTGTCTACACGGGTGAAGCCGGAGGCCAGCAAAGTGTCCGGGCCCCGTATTAAGTAAGCTAGGTCTCACTGGTGCGATGAGATGTTACTTGGGTAAGAAAGACCGCTACTCAGTTGCCTCAAACGTGTCCGCCCCAGATTTGGTTTCCAAGACCCTGTGATGGTTAGGTTGTATGTCAGTTGGGTGGCCAGGATACTCCTTTGACATCATCTAGGGGAGTGCAGTCAACTCCGTGAGGGGCTCTTCTGCGAAGGAGCCCCACCGCTGGGGGAGGAAACACTGCTGGGCCCTGGACCATCCTCACAATGGTTCCTAGGCCTGAGCCCATGGCCGCAGTCTCCATGTCCATCCATCTGTCCAGGGCCTTCTTCTTTCCTCAATCCACTTTTGTCCAGGCTGCCCCTCCCTCTTAACAAGCATGATGTCCTTCTCCAGGGACTGGTCTCTCCTGACAACACGCCCAAAATACTTGAGATGACGTCTCACCACCCTTGCCTCTAAGGAGCATTCTGGCTGCACTTCTTCCAAGACCGGTTGGTTTGTTCTTCTGGAAGCCCATGGCACTTTCCGTATTCTTGTCTAGCATCGTAATTACAACACACAGATTCTACTGCGGTCCAGAGCACGATGAAGTGTTCTGGGATTCCCAGTCTCCTCAAGACTAGCCATAGTTTGTGATGATCACACCGTCGGATGCCTTTGCACGCTCAATGAAACACAAGGAAACATCTTTCTGGCCTTTGCTGCTTTCAGCCAATCAGAAATCGGCAATGCCATCCCTTGTTCCATGGCTTCTCTGCATCCGGCCTGAACCTCAGGCAGATTCCTGTCAATGCATGACTGCAGCCACCGTTGGCTGGTCTTCAGCGAAATTTTATTTACACACTATCAATGATATTGTTCTATAATTTGGGTCACTTTTCTTTGGAATGGGTACACATATGGATCTCTTCCAGTCAGTTGGCCAAGTAGCTTTCTTCCAAATTTCTTGGCATAGACGAGTGGGTGCTTCTAGTACTTCATCGGCTTGTTGAAGCATTTCAGTTGGTCTTCCATCAATTCCTGGAGCCTCGCTTTTGGCTAATGCTTTCAGAGCAGTTGAACTTCCTTCAGTCCTGGCTCCTCTGCTACCTCTGGACATGGTTGAATGTCAATGAATGCTTTTGTCTCAATGACTGCGTTTTCTTTGCATCATCTTTTGATACTTCCTGCATCATTCAATATTTTGCTCATAGAATCTTTCAATATTGCCAGTGAAGACTTGAATTTTTAATTTAGTTTTGAGTTTAAGATGTGCTTAATCATAGCCAGTGAGATTTATCCAAGGCGCCATTGTTGCTCATTGAAAAAACAGCAACAAGATATGCTTAGCGTGTTCCTTTTTGGCGTTATAACTGTAGGTTGTTGCACATTATAACAGTTTTCTTTGTGTTTTCCAGCTGCCCTTTGGAATATTTTGTTCAGCTCTTTGACCTCATCCTTTCTTCCGTTGCCTTAGCTACTCTATGACTAAGAGCCAGTTTCAGAGTCTCTTCTGAGGTCCACTTTGATCTTTTTTCTTTCCTGTTTTTTAAATGTCCTTTGACTTTCTTTGTGTTCTTGATGTCCTTCTACAGCTCCAGGTCTTCTGCCTTTGATGTGTCGGATCGATTCTTGAGGTGGTCTCCAATTTCAGGTTGGATTAGACTCAAGGTCATATTCTGGCTCTCGTGGACTTGTTCTTCTTCCGCTTCAACCTGAACTTACATATGAGCAATTGATGGATCTGTTCCACAGTTGGTCTGGTTTTCACTGCTGATACTGAATTTCTCTAACCTCTCTTCCCACAGATGTGGTCAATCTGATCTCTGTGCATTCCATCTGGAGAAGTCCGCGTGTACAGTCACTGTTGGTGTTGTTGAAGAAATGGTCTTTGTGATGAAGAAGTCGTTGGTCTTGCAAAGTTCTATCATGGGACCTTCAGCTTTGCTTCTTCAGCTTCGTTTCTATTACCAAGACCCTACTTCCAGCGACTACTGTTCCTTCCTCCCTGTTCCCACCTTTTACATCCCAGTTGTCAATCATTACCAATACATCTTTGAGTGTATGGTTGATCCATTTCAGACGGAAAATGTTGGCAGAATTCTTCAGCTCCTGCTTCCCGAGCTTTAGTGATTGGCGCACGCACCTGGATCCCAGTTGCCTTGACTTGGGTGCCCGTGTATGTGGGTAGACATCATCCTATCCCCGACAGCGCCGCACTGCAAGATGAACCTTGACCTGCCCTTCTGATGAGGGATGCGATGCTATTCCTCTTGAATCTGTCATTCTCAGCAAACAATATGATTTCCTGATTCAAAACGGCCAATTCCAGGCCACTTCAGCTAACGCCTAGAACATTCATCTTTATGCATTTCATTTGACAACTTCCAATTTCCCTAGATTCGTATGTCATACATTTCAAATTCCAATGTCGATTGGTGCATGCAGCTGTTTCTTCTTTGGGGCAAGATTCTAAAAAAGTTTATCCTCTCCCACGGTGTTTCCCTTTCCTTATCTTGGTTAGCGCATAGGGGGCAGAATACGGCGTCCCCCTCCAGGAAATAACCCAAAGAGAAATAGAGTTCCTGGCCCTGATTTACCTTATACGAGGGCTTACAATGAACATGGCATAAGAATAGTTAATGAAGAAAGGTGTACAAGTTCCTTTTAGTAGCTTAAGGTTTATGGAACGGTTAGCAAGAAGAGGGCCTCCATGATGTTTGAAGTCCACGGAAGCAAAACTACCTATTGTGAGGCAACTCATACCTTGGTACAGAAAGACTTTTGGGAATTTCATTTACGGGAACTTAGTGGAAAAGAAAGAACAAGAAGTGAAAGCCCTAGAGGAACAGCCCAAGAAGGAACAGAAAGAACAGCCAAAGCTTGTCAAGTAATTTTTTATAATGAAATGTATTAATGCTTTATTGATTTCATAGAACAATGCGCCCTAGTTGGATGAAGTGTGTTCAGTTATTGTTAGAAGGTTTATGTCTATCACCTTTGTATGAGAAAGTTTTAGTTTCAAGATGAACTATTTTTAACCAAGAATCACGATGTGATTGATGTAACTTGTTACGGTCTTGTGGCCTGAGAATTTCCTGATGTATGATCTCAGGCCATAAGCTTTAAGCCAAGAAAAGGAATATATAAGCTGAAGCTTTGCATGAATAAAATTGGAACAGTCACCGCAATCTTTGAGTTGTGTGATTTCTGTCTCCCACTCGTCGAAGCCTTACCCACCTAGCGGGGGACCCGAACCCGCTGCGGCTGGACTGCGGCAGAGTTATTTCTCATCAGCAAATGAAGGTCCTAGAGGCTAGACTCCATCTGTGTCTTTATGGTCGACTTGGCTTTGAGAAGGCAGCTCTTCCTCAGGCTTATTTTGAGTGTTTTCTGACCAGAGGGGCTTGCCTTCTGGTAACTGTCTCTGACAGTGTTTGGCCTTCATTCATTTGGTTTTCAGGACTTGACAATGTTTCAGTGCAATCCCTCTGCGGCGGGCAGACAATCCCTTCTTCGTGGTCTGTTCTTAATCTGGAAGCTCTGCTGAAGCCATCTGTTCACTTTGGGTGATTCTGCTGGTATGCGAAATACCAGTGATATCGTTTCCAGCATGACGGCAACACACAAGCCACTACAGTATGACAAACGGACAGAGAACCTGTGGTGTGGGGCAAATAGACCCCTTAGTCTGGCTGCAATCAGGGTGCGGCCTTCCCAGTACAGAATGAGACTTCGACTGCTGGGTCTGGATCCTGCATCGTTTGTCCACTTCCTGTTGGAGAGCCCGCCTGTCCCAGGAACCACCAGCAGACTGCCGACCTTGGGTTCATTCAGCCCATCTTTCATTCATTTGCCTCAGCAGCCACGAGCCTGTGGTCTTCCGGCTTCATTTCCCTTCTTCCTGTTCATCCGCCCCTACAGGAGTCGGGAGTAGTCTTCCGCTAACATCTGACCCTCAGACTTGAAGTGGACTGGATGTACTCACTTCTTCAATGGGGGAAGAAAGATATCTTTCTGTACACATACAAGGTTCTTTGGTTTGTTTCTAGAGAGAGGCTGGCCTATAAGCAGCTTTCTCAGTAACATGAACCAGAGAGATGAATTGAGCCCCTTGTAGTGTCAGAAAGCAAGGCTATGTCTTAAACATAACCCATAGTGACAAGGAGCCCTGATGGCACGACAGGTTATGCATTGGAGTGTTAATCACAAGGTCAGCGGTTTAAACCCGCCATGAATATTCATAGTCTTGGAAACCCCCCCCCCCCTTCCCCGCATGAGCTCTGGAGGGCCAAGGCCGGTTCAGTTTGAGTATTGGGTATAAATACGTGTGAGTTCCTAGTGGTAGAAATGAATGATGGTGATAGAACTGAAGAAACTGAGGGAAAAGAGATCTCTCCAAGAAGGGCAAATGACATGTGCAGACACTGCCCCCTGGAGGTAAGGAGGATTCCTCTCTATCCGCCAGAGGGTGGGATGGAAAAAGAGAGAGCTCTACAGTGGAGCAACCTGGCCAGGTGAGCGAGGTCAATACCAGTAGGTGAGATGGAAGCACATACCTTGAATATGAGATGAGGGTTGCCCTTCACCTCTGTGGTTTTACTCCCTACAACCAATCGTCCCAGACCAATCATGAGAAAAATGTCAATATTGGACTATCCTAAAAGACATCTAATCAACACCCTTCCAACCCATCACAGTCTCAGGAACAAGGAGAGTTCAGAGGAGCCCGAGGAGAGGTGACGGCTCAAACTCAATGTCACAGGGCCATGCTCCGGTCCTGGGACAGGAAATGGACACTAGGGACACACTCCAAGTATAGCCTCCAGGGACACATGAGTACCGGTTACACATGTACATCGTTCATTTTTATCAGGAGGGATCCGTTGTGGGAGGGGCCGGCTTGTGTTTTGGGAAGGAGAGGGCCAGCAAAGGAGAGGGAGACCCTTGGTGAGGCAGGCGGAACAACAGCCTACAGCCTTGAGCAAGTTGCGTGAGAATGATAGTGAGATGGTGCCGGACTGGGCAACCTTCTGTTCTGTCCTTCACGAAGCTGTTTTGAGTTAAAATTGGCTTGATGGTGACTGACACCGCCACCGCCGCCACCACTGCTGACAGCACCGCCATCACCACCATGCCTGCCAGCCACGCTACTATAAGACACTACGATTGCAGGAAACTGGGGCTAGCCTTGGGTACACGGTAACTGTCTGTGCTAGTGTGTGAGTTTTTTCTGGTAAATCGAAAACTACTCCAAAAGATGAAGTTTATCTAGAAGAAAAATGTAGGCAAATTGTTAGAGAATATTAAAAGTATTTAATATTTTATCCTCAAAAACAGATGGCTCTCTTTCTGACACAGCATGGGGTGGGGGGGCTATCTAAGATATTTAATTTGATGTTAAGGTAGCGTTTACCTTAATAAACTATACATAAACTGAATATCATAAAACCCACCCTGTTAGCATATAGCTGTGTAACCACACCCATAATTGTCATGCAGAACAGCCTCAGCTCCTCCCAGGATGCCCCAACCTCACCTTTTTCTCTATTGCCACAGCCTGGATTCAGAGAGTTAGCTTGTAGTCTTTTGAATCGAACTTCTCCAACTTACAAAAAGATATATATAAGGGTAAATCATAAAGTCTTACTACCAAAAAAATCACAGTGTGTTAGTCTGGGTACTTTAGAGAAACAAATCCACAGAGACTCACGTATGAGAGAGTTTTATATATAGCTTAAGTGTGCATCAAGAAAACATCCCAACCCAGTGCTACCCAAGCCCACAAGTCCAACATTAACCCATGTGTCCAACACCAGTCCACAAAGTCCTCCTCCATCTCACAAAACAGACGCAATGATGCAGACTGCAGGAGGAAAGCCGAGTCAGTGACTATGTAAGCATCTCAGCGCTGGCAGGGGTCTCCACACGGCTGCTCCAGCACCCAGGGCTGCATCAGGGTAGGTCCATGTGGCTTCTCCTCAGGGATGTCACGCAGGAAGTGAGCCTTGCCAGCTGAAGCAGGGAACTGGCTAAGGCAGCTGCACCCGGTTCCAACCATTAAAAAGCAAGAGGCCTGAGAACTAGAAAGGCGAGGCTCACTGAGCCATTTATCCCTCCGCCCTTCAATCAACCCCACATGTGTTTATCAGTCAGGTTGGCACAGTAAACTAACTACACACAGAAAGCTTTATGGAACAAGATCAATCAAAGGAGAAGCTATTATTTCTCAATGTAACCTCTGTCTAGGTCTGTATACTTCTGCGGCTGATGTGTCCATCTCCCCAACCCTCCCGAGGAATTCCGCGCTCTGATTCACAGCAGTCTTTCCCGTCTTCCTGAAAGATTCAACTCATGTTCCTTTGAAATGTTCTTGAACTTGTGGGATGAAAAGAAGTGTGCAGGGACAGGGCCGGGATGCAGGGAGGATGGGGTTAGGGTTCCCAGCAAAACTCTTGTTGGGACAGCGCTTGCTATCCTCCAAGAGTCAGCAGGAACACTGTCGTGGTGAAGGAGTCCTCAGGCAACTCGCCTGACCTTGTTTCTCGTCAGTGCAGTTTTCAATGGGCTTAAGACTGAATTCTAATTAGGCCCTGTGAGTGAATTTCTTTGATAAGTCCATCAAGATTGGAATCTCAGGACAACAGACACCATGGAATAGCAGTTCAACCAGCTGGTAGTGGTCTCCCCCATCGGATGCTGTGTCTTTGTCTCCGCTCACACTTAATGTTCTCTTTACACTCAAAAACACACACCATAAGGTTCTGAGCTGTTCTCTCTGCCTTGAATTTCACTGGCCCAATAGATCCCCTTGAAAGCCATTGCTTTGGTTGGATCTTTTTGGGGAAAGGAGCCCTGGTGGCTTAGTGGTTACGCGTTGGACTGCTAGTCCACAAAGTCAGCAGTTTGAAACCACCAGCAGCTCAGAAGGAGAAAGAGGAGGCTTTCTACTCCCTTAAAGGACTACAGTCACAGAAACTCACAGGAACAGCTCTACCCTGCCCTATAGGGCTGCTATGAGTCAGAATTGACTCAAAGGCAGTGAGTTTGGTTTGGGGGAGCAAGGGGGGTTGGTTTTGGTGAAAGGCACCCTAAAGAGACAAGACCAAGGTCATACTGAGAGAACTTGCCTGCAGCTATCCACTGAATAAAGCCATGAACATGTGAAATGGAACTTTAGTCAAATCACTGCCATCAAATCGATGCCGACTCGTAGTGAGCCCTCCTGTGGGTTTCTGAGACTGCTTATGGGAGCAGAAACCTCCGTCTTTCTCGCGGGGAGCAGCTGGTGGCATCGAACTGCCGACCTTGTGAAACGTTAGTAGCAATACTAAGTGACCCCTAGGGGTCACGCAGAAGTTGAGGTGAATGCTGGAGCTAAATATATCCCACTTGGTCACCTATGTGGGGAGCATCTTTGAAGGAGACTGAGACCTGGGGATTGGGACAATCTCTGTACCTTTTGATTTTCATCATTTTTTCCCAGGGCCTTGATGGCACAACAGTTAAAGTGCTTAGCTGCTATCCCACACCAGCCGCTGCCAGGAAGATGTGGCTATCTGCTTCCGGAAAGATGGGCAGCCTTGGAAAGGCCACTCTGCTCTACAGGGCTATGAGACAGAAGAATCAACTTGACAGCCATGGGTTTGGGTTTTAAAAAATTACTTAGTCCCACAGTTTTCCGTACTGTGGTGGTTTGTGGGTTGCTACGAAGCTGGAAGACGCCTATGGAAGTGGTGCGGGGGCAGTGGATCAAGTAATGTGGATCTTCCAGCCATTCTTGGAACTCCTGCCAAACCACCCCTTCCTGCAGGGGTCTGCTAAGGATCCACCTGTGAGGGACTGAGCCCTCTGAGAAGCATGGCAGGGTAGGTTTCCTCACTACCAGCCAGGTCGGGAGTGGAGCGTGGTCTCTGGACCAGAGATCCCTGTGCAGTGTATCTCCTGGATCCAGAAGACAGTTATAAGATCAGAGCAGCAGCGTCTGAACCAGGAGCCCGAGTACGGAACTGACTGGGAGGCTTCCCAGCTCCAAGAGCCAGTCAAGCTGCTTTGGGACAGGAGGCTGCTTGTGGAATGGGGTGTCTCTGCGCACTTAATTCAGGGAGTTGGGTTTGCTGACCCATGGAGCTTCAGCTGAGTGTCTGAAGGACTGAGGATTACAGTGGAGTTGTAAGCCCTTTGCCTATTAACAGCCTTGAAAAAACTGTGACACAATGGATGGATGGATGCATGGATTGTGGTAGAGTTGTAAGAGCCCCCAATAAAATGATTTACAAAAAACCCTTTGTGACATGTCCCGATGAACAGCTCTATTCTGAGCCTTCCTCACTTGGATCACACCTACTAACTTCCGTAATAAACCCTCTAAGCAAGGATACTGTCTGAGTTTTGTGCAGCCATCGCAGTGGGTATCAGAACCCAGATGTGAACAGAGTATGAGGGATGACTACTCACGCGGGGTGTTGAATACAAAGACCAAAGAAGAATCAGTGCATTTGACTATGGTGCTGCTGCAGAATATTCAAAGGCCCACGGGCTGCCAAGTGAACAAACGTATCTGTCTCAGAAGGTCAGCCACAATGGTCCTTAGAAGGATGGTGGGACTTGGTCTCACGTACGTTGGACATGTTACCACGAGAGACCAGTCCCTGGAAAAGGACCGTGAACGAGGTGGACCGACAAAGGGTCTGTAAGAGAACACTCCTTCAACACCTGAGGGGAGGTGGCTCAGGACCGGGCGCTGGTTCCTTTTGTTGGACATAGGGCTGCTCTAAGTCAGAACCGAGCTGATGGCTCCGAACAGTGTGTGCAATCTGTCATTGTCCAATCAAACAGAACGGGGGGGGGGGGGCACTGTACGGTTTTAAATCAGGAAAGGGGAATCAGGTTGTATCCTTTATCTGCATGCTGAGCAAATAATGCAAGAACCTGGACTAGCTGAAGAACATGGCAGCAGGGTTGGAGGAAGGCTTACTCACAACCCGTGATGCAGATGGCACACCTGTGCACTGAGAGGAAGTACTTGAAGCATTTGCTGCCTCCAGTATGCATTGTAAAGAGACCCAAATCCTCCTAACTGGACCGACATCATGTCAAGGCCTCCGTGTTGCTTGGACGGACCCACCATCAATGCTCACGGAGGCAGCACAAAGAAGCCAAGCAAGTTGCACTGCAGCTTCACCAGACCTCTTCTCTGTAAAGCAGCGCTTTCCAACCTTCCTCATATCGTGGTGACGCCCAGCCATAACATGATTTTCTTTGCTCCTTCATCACTGTCATTTTGCTGCTATCAATTGGGTGACCCCTGTGACAGGGTCGTTTGATCTCCAAAGGGTTCGCGACCCACAGGTTGAGAACCCCTGCTTTAAAGTGTTGAAGACCAAGGAAGCCATTCTGAAGACGAAGGTGCCCCTGACCCTTGGGCTTTTACCGCCTCCTGTGCATGTGCGCGTCGGACCGTGAAGAACCAGTAGGTTTGAGCTACGGTGCTGGCGAAGAGTCTTTAAAATAACGTAGACTGCCAACGAACAACCACATCTGCCTTGGAAGGCGCCAGAGTGCTCCTTAGACGCGATGATGAGACTGTCGGTGGTGTGAACATGTTGTCAAGGAGCCGTGCCCGGACAAGGACGTCATGCTCGACAGAGGGCCAGCAAAACAAGACGGCCCTGGTGACAGGGACTGACACAGTGGCTGAGCAGGAGGCTCACACCACACGGGCTTCACTCTCTTGTCCAGCGCCAATGAGTGGGAACACAAGCAACACTCAAGCTAACAACAGCCCCCAAATCACATGGTTTTCACTCAGCTGCAACACAAATGCCAGGTCTCTTTGAAGTGCTACAGAGCAAAGATGTCACTTTGAGGGCTCAAGCAGGCCACTGTATTCTCACTGGTCTCCTACACATGTGAAAGCTGACCAAGGAGATGGGAAGACTGAAGAATTGGTGCACCTGAATAGTGTTACGAAGATTGAGATCACCATGGTCTGACAGAGAAAGACACAAATCGGTCTTGAAAGTACAGCCAGAATTGAATGCTCCTTAGAAGGAGCTGGGCGTTGGGGCCTGTTATCAGGAGGGACCAGTCCCTGGAGAAAACCATCGTGTTTGGTAGAGGGTCGGTGAAAACGAGTCAACAATACGAACTGACCCTGGGGCTGCAACACTCGTTCACACATCCACAGCACTGAGGGTCGCTCAGGACCGGGCAGTGTTTGCTTTCGTTGTACACGAGGAGGCAACGAGTCAGGACTGGCTCAAGGGGACCTAGCTACGACTACTCACCCAAATATTTAAAATCAAACCTACTGCTACGTAATGGAGCAAGAACCTCCTCTTGCCCACCCCCAGCCCCAATCGTGGGACTTGTTTCACTGCTTTCAGATGTACGGGGCAGGGCAGGGAGGAGGAGTGTGGTGCTCTGTGCTGCATACATCGTGTCTTAGTTGTTAGATCCCTCCACAATGAAAACGTACTTCTATGTCACTTGAATGTACAGGCACGCACACACAGGAACACATGGGCATGCATGTTTAAATGTGTGCGTATAGACACACCTGTACTTTTTTTTACACTCGTACTTCTATATATATATGAATGTAAGCCGGTCACGCGACCACACACATGCAGCAGAAACCACAGGTGTCACTGGTGCCCATGGCCCCTCCCACCCTTCCTCGGGCAGATTCAGGGAGGGCCCTCTGAGGAGGCACTTGTGCTCTCCTTAGCCACAGGGCACCCTTGGCTCCCTCCTCTGGGTAAGCTTCCGGTCCCCAGAGGCAGGGGTGGATAGACCTGTGAAACCCCTGGTGGAGGGGCTACCGATTGGGACAGGCAAGGGGAACATGGCTGAGTATGCATGTCTGTTGGTGCTGCTGCCCCTCGGCCCACCATCACCACCATGTGAGGTGGCAAACAACGTGTGGGGGATCCCAGCCCGACATGGGCTCCAGCCAGGGTGACAGCATCAGGAACTGGACCAGGAGGAAGCCAAGGGCCCTGTAGCAGCACCTTAAGAGCGGCATGGCCACCTAATCCTGAGGAGGCACCGCGTGCCCTGTCCAGAAGTCCTAGGCACCCTACTCTACCGTCATCCTCAAAGCGACATGGCAGCCCAAGAAAATGAAGGGCTTTGTGGACCCCTGTTCCAGGGAGTTTGGGGGGTGGGGTGGACTCTGGAGTGGGTAAAGCTGTTTTCTGTGCTCAGACCGAGAGACCCGGGCTTCACCCTGGTCCAAGGGGTAGAGGGCCCCAGCTGGGGTAACCCCAGACACCAGAGCACCTCCTTTCAATCCACTACTCTGCTGTCAAGAAAGCAACCATGGAGCCTGGGGAAGGGGCTCAGTTTCCTCTACGTTTATTGCAACTGCTACGAGATGAACAACATTCACAACACCCTCCCCCTGTGTAACACCACAACGTCGGCTAGGTTAACAAGGACCAAACACTCTGAAACCTCCTCAGGTCCCAGTGACAGATGAGTAGTCAGCACCAGGTGGCTGGCCAGCACTTCCCGATATCGCCATCCTTTCAGGGCACCCTAGAACCAAAGAAGATGCATGAGCCGGGAAAAGCCTCACCCTGGAGCCCTGCACTCCTTGGAGTGTGTATAGCTCTGCAGGTGTGGGCCCGTGGGGCCACCGACACTAGACCTGGAGACATCCACGCCCTCTTGGGCCCAGCCCATCGGGGTCCATGGGGCTCTCCAGGTAGACACTATCCCAAACTAGGAGATGGCAGAGATGCATGGTGCCCACACCTGGGCAAACTGTAAACTACCTCACTTATTGAGAAACACTGAACACGCCTGGGGAAACAGACCTGAAGGTGGAGGGGGCAGTGAACCAGAGCCACGTTGGCACTGGGCCCCTTCAAAAAGGACCCCAAGGCCCAGGATGATCCCTGACTAGGTCTGTAGGGGAGGTGCCCAGAGAGCTGGGCAAGTCAGTGTAGACGGCAGGGCCTGCACCTGCTGCTCCATGGCCTGTGTCCAGCTCTGTAGACTGGGGTTTCTTTTCAGGGCCAACATGCTAACTTTCCCATGGGGGTGACCAGACACTGACTGCTGACGCCACGGAAGCCTGGGAATCCACTTGGTCGCTACATCCGACCCAAAGAAAAACCCCAGCTGCTTGGCGTAGGGTCGGGGTGGGGGTGGGGCCCTACACAGCAAATAGGCCAGTGGGGTGGAGGTTCTCCCCGTGCCCTCTGGCCCGGGCTCCGTCAGAATGCACTGCTCAGGTGTCAGTGGAGCCGACTCGCACTCTGATTAAAAACATCAGCCAACATTTTATGAGGGAGGGCCCGAGCTGAGTCACAGGAAGCCATGCCCCTAGAAATGAGCAACAGTTGTAGCTGCACTCCCTCCATGCTGCTCCGCTCTCCTGACAGCCTCTCGGCAGGAGATTCCACTGAGGTTGCTGAGGTGACATGCAGACACAGGGTATCGAGCTACTGGTGGGCCTCCGACAAAAGGGAGCCTGCTGGGTTGGGCCGCCCTGGGTGCATCACTCCACCTGAGTTCCCATCCACAGCTGTGTCAGACATCAAATCTCTCCTCCGGTCCTCAGAGCTTCTGAAGCTTCACACTCCTTCGACACCCTGGACAAGTGTCAGAAGCCAGGATTGGGTACTGCTTCTGTGGCCTGCCTAGGGTCGGGGGAGCCCTCTGGAGAGCTGCTTGCTGGGCCTGGAAATCCGCCAGAGCGGCCAGGAAGCGCATAGCACCCGCTGCTCGAAGCCCTCCGTGGAAAGGGTGAAACCACCGACCATTTGAAGTGGTGGCATCAGTTTCGTCCAGGAAAGCCAACCTGGACCCCAGTTGTGGGCACTCCCAGGTCATCTGCAAACAGGCTTCAGGCTTCAGAGACACAACTTCAGGCTTCTAGCTCTTGTTGGCTCACTTTGGAACAGTTTCTGCTCAAAACCCGAGTAGACAGTGAGGGGAGTGGAGAGGGGGACAGTTCAGAGCTGGAGGGATGAGGAGTACAGTGAAGAGGCCCGCTCTCTTCAGGAGGGGACCTGAGGACCTAAAGAAGGGATGTGATGAGCCCCGCCACCACCATTCCCAACAGGACTGGCGTCGAGGCCCGCCCACCCACCACCTCCTGGGACGACAAGTCCACTCCCAACTGGGGAACAAACAGCCTGTTTCCTGCTGGTGGCACAGGGTGGGCGGCCGTCATCTGTGAGACAACTTGAGTGACAGAAGCCACAGGCGCCCCATTCTACGTGCCCAGCAGGGAGCAGGCTGCCAGCCTACTAACCAGGGTCACCGGTGGAAGGCTGTAGCCGGCTTCAGGGGTACAGAGACCCACATCAAAACCTCCTATGCCTTCCCCACCCCCCGCACGCCTGTGCCCCAGGCTCACTCCCAGGGCCCCCAGTACCCCATGTGTACATACCTACTTGTTTGCCCGCTTGTGTCTGTACATCTGCATCATCCTCTGGCGGAAGACATCAAATGTGTCTTCTTTGTGCTCCTGCCCGTCAGCCCCCAGCCCCTCACCTTCTGAGGCAGTGCCCCTGTAGAGGCAAGCAGAGAGTCAGCCACTGACTGAGCTCAACCAGGACACGGACAGGAATGCCACCCGGAGCCCCCAGCTCCTGGCAGCATGCCATGTGAGCAGGATGGTCTGGCTAGTTGGGTCTGTGAGTGGGCGCAGGGCGTCATGGGCAGGATCACTCCCACAGCAGCAGTGACGGGCTCCTGCAACGTGAGAGCTGTGCGAGCCCTTAACTCCGTGGAAATACCACAAGGTTTTCAGGAGCACAGTTGCTGTGAAGGATCAGAGAGGACCTGTGTACGTGGACGGTCAGCCTCTCTTGCTCAAATCAGACCTGTGAGGGCTTTAAGCCCGTCTTCAATAATGTGGGAACCAGAGTACGGCTCGGGATAGAGGACAAAAGGATCCTCCCGACATTGATGCTACCTGCCGCTCACCACAGTCTGAGCCTCACGGGCGCCCACTACGTACACACTGACTGGCTCCCGGATGCCGCCCCCGCAGGAGCCCAGGCCGTGGCCCTCCTTCCAGCCCATCTTCTGGAGCATCTGGAAGCCCACGTTCTTGTCTGTCAGCTTCTGCTGGGCGAATTCCAAATCCTTGGGCTTCTGGGCAGAGAAGGTACGTAGATTCAGTGCAACCAGCGGCCCCTCCTCTTCCTAAGCAACGGCACTGAGGCAAGGGCGGAGCCCAAATGCTCAGGCTGAGGACACAGCGGAATGCCTGGGAAGGCTGGTAGCCACAGCCCTCAGCCCCCAAGGCTTGGCAGCTGCCCACAATGAACCCTGAGTGGGACACATGCTAGTGTGGGCCCCCACAGCAAACAGTGGAACCAGGAACTGATGTCTCAGAGTCCCAATGTCCCAGCTAAGGGTGGTGGCAGGGGTAGAGAGGGCAGGGGAAGAGTAGAGTAGGGCTTCTGAAACCAAGCTACTAGGGTCCAGATGGGTGGTCCTGGGCTTGAGGGTCAGTAGAGTAGCTGAAACTGCCTGGCTCTCATCTAGCCACTAGGCCCGCTGTGATCACCCTGGCTGTGTGCTAAGACCATGCCTAGGAGGCCAGGGTGACAAGTCTTGGGGCTTTGGTGTCAGTAAGTAGACCCCTGAACACAGACCAAAGAAAAGGGGAGGTGTACCCAAGGAGGGTCTGGGAGCCTGAGCTGGGAGGTGGGAGGGAAGGCTGACTGCAGCCCTGATTCCATTAGCCCCAGGCCAGGCTCTCCTCTCGGCATGCCACCCTCACCAAATCTTCCTGCTGTACAAAGACCTGCATTGGTGTACTGACAATATGAGGGCGGGCACCACCAGCCTGCTCCTGCTGCCTGGGGGAGGGATGGTGCCCGTACACACCTCCTATGCCCACTGCCTGACAGCAAAGTCCCAACCTCCTCATCTCTCAGCCTGATGCCTGCTAACCCCCAGTGCTGGTTCCAGGGGGAGAGCCAGACTGCTCCTCCTATGTGCTGGCAGCTCCAGAGCTGACCACCCCTGGAGAAAGACAATCTCACCTTCTTTTTGGACATAGGACGCCCCCGGGGTCTGTCATAGGCAATTCGAACTGGCTCGTGAACTGGAAGACAAAAGAGCAAAATGTCAGGGAATCAAGGATAGATGACACCTTCAGGACCAGTGGTGAAGTGGGGATACTGGGAGGGTGGGGGGAAGGTAGGGTAGAAAGGGGGAACGGACTACAAGGATCTACATGTAATCCCCTCCCGAGATGTCGTACAGTGTAAGACAGGACAAAATAACAATAATTTATAAATTATCAAGGGTTGGGGGGTAGGGAGGGAGAAAAATGAGGAGCTGATGCCAGGGGCTTACGTGGAGAGCAAATATTTTGAGAATGATGAGGGTAACCAATGTAGAAGTGTGCTTTATACAATTGAGGTATGCATGGATTGTGTTGAATTGTGAGTCTCCAATAAAATGATTAAAAAAGAAATAAAGAAAAAAATGTACAAATGTGCTTGACACAATGGATGGATGTATGGATTGTGATAAGAGTTGTACGAGCCCCCAGTACCAAGATTAAAAAAACACACAAAGCGTAAGCATACACAGATGGCTGCCCTACGGACTTCCTCAAAAGACTTTGGGAGCAACTTCAGTTTTCCACCCCTGCAGAGAAGGAATCTTCCATCTGCACGCCCTAACAGCCATTCCCCGGTCTGTATCGCTCAAGTGGATGTAGCCAGGGTCCACCTCATTTTGGGAATATGCACCATGATGTGTACTCCCGCCACCCCAGTTTCTAACCATGAGCTGATCTGCAGGCAGGCAAACCATCTGGCCTGCCAGCGGGAACCGATCCCACCCCAGTGGCAGCTTCCTCCCAGCATGGTGCCACTGGGGCAGGAGGGCTGCTCCCTGGATGGACGGATAACGGCCCCGAGGATTTTCCCTGGGACCAGCATTCATGCTTCCTAACCAGGATGTGACTTTGACAAAACGCCTCTTCACTTCTTCACACAGGACATACAACTCTGAGAAACCCACTGTCCCCAAGGAGGACACGTCTCATTTCAGCTGCCACCCAGGACACGTAAGACTGCGGCTCAACAGCTGGAGCGCCAGTTTGTCCCATGGCATCTATGTGCATTTGCATATCCCTTGGGGCCACAGGAGGACCCTGACAGGGACTGCTATGAGTCTGGATACCCCCACCCTCTCTGCCTTAGCGCAGACCCCACAGGTGGAAAACCGGCACTGGCAGGAAGGGTGGTGCTGATGGCCCAGTCCCGACACGGGGGGTGCGTGTGTGTGTGTGTGTGTGCAGTTGCAGGGTGGGTGGTCCCTCCTGAAAGGGCTGGAGTCCATGCTTTGTGAACAATGGTCCTCACACCAGAGAATGCCAGTGGCCACAGCTGCACTGGACTTCCTCAGGCTGGTCTCTGGCCTCGGTTCAAACACAGGTAGGGACAGAAAGCCAGCATCCCAAGGTCACAGAGAAATGCCAGGCCCCCTTTCCCATGGCAGGGCTTGGAGCAGAGAGAGATGTGCCTGGCATGTGGGGTTCACGGAAGCCCCTCACAGAGGTATTGACTCCAGACTGGAAACTGGAGTTTTACCTCAACAGAGGTATGGGTGCCCTTGGGATACTGACGTACCCAACTGCTCAAGGGAAAATACCACAAAGGTGTCCCTGGATTGTAAGCACTTAACTATTAGTAGAAAAGGAGGTGGGGGCAACCTACCTCGAGGGACCAAAGAAAGGCTTGGAGATCTGTTTCAGAGCCTTAAAAACCCTACAGGATCTACTCTATACACATGCATGTACACATGCATGTGCGTACGTGCACACATACACACACACACACACACACACACACGTGAAAGCAAGCACCCCTCAGATCTACCCCTCGGTGAGACTCTGAGGTTGGATAACCGTGGAGAGCCAAGTCCTGCTTGCGCAGATCACCCGGGTAGGGTACAGGCAGAGGCAGGAGGGAGACGGCCAAGAAGCAAGGGGTCTAGGGGCCGCCCACAGTTCTCACCTTTGGGTTCCTGGATGAGACACACCCTCTTGGGGGCTGGGATCATGCCAACCTTGAGTGATTTGCTGCTGACCCTCTTTCGGGGAAAGCAGGTCCCTATGGCGGCCTGGGACGGGGCTGGGGTGCTGGCCAGGTCATCCTCAGTGGCTGTGCTCGGGAGGCCATCTGTGGGGGTGCTGCCCTCAGAGCCCACAGAAGTGTCAGCCGCTCCTTCAGGCTGAGAGGCCTCTCCAAGTGCAGGGGCCTCCTCGTCGTCCTCCTCTTCGTCTTCCTCCAGTTCAGCCTCCTGCGAGGGACGTGCCTCCCCACACACCCCATCCCCCTCCTGGAAGTCTGCCTGGACAGTTGGTGGCGATGAGGGGAAACAAATTGAGGGGCAAAGTTCATATACTTTCTTCCGATAAAACTTGAAAGCTGAGCTATTCTGGTCGTGCAGGAACCTGGGATGAGGCAAGAGGCATGGGTCAGGGCAGTGGGTGAGGAAGCCAATCCCACCCTGCCTTCAGGACAAGCAAGATCAAGGAAGTTCTTGGTCCTGACCCCGTGTCTCTCTATGAAACGCTAGGGTGGAGGTAATCCTACCTTCCCCGACCACAGGCTGATGGAATCGCCTTTCATCAGAATCTAGGTAGGGGCAGAGAACCAAAGACCAGCCACAAGCCAGAGCTGCCTCCTGCACGGCAGTCAGTGGGATGGACTAACTTTCTCAGGCACTGGGTTCCCAGGCCAAGGATGACGTCTCTATGGCCCCCCTGACTGCCCCGTGCCCTGGACACATGGGCTGTTTTCCAGTGGCCCCCTTGCCCTAAGTGATCTGTCCTGCCCTCCTCTGGCCAACTTGTGAAAATGTCCCTCCATGGGGATTTTCCTGATGCCCAGAGGGAGTAGAGGCTCTTGCTCCAGTGTGTGCCCCCTGCCCAAGGCTGGAGCAGATCCACGACTCCCCGCAGTCCCCAAAGGGCCATAGGACACACACCAGAGATCAGGGTTGTCGGCGCTGTTCTCGATGCTGAACTGCTCAATCTCTGGTCCCACCTGAGCCACGAACCTCGCCAGCTTCTCCGCTGTCTCCATTGTTTTTTCATCAACTGCAAACAAGGCACTGTCAGGGCTGGCTCTGCAAGAATGCTATGCTGTGCGACCTGGTGAGGCAAACCCCCATGCCCTTGGCCTAGCAAGAGGCAGACATGCTGAAGAGCTAGCCCTAGGTCCAGAACCTGCCCGTTGGGCAAAGCCATTTGGCCAGCAAGGGTATCCTGCCCCAATGCAGTCTGTTCTGGGTTGTTTGGCACGGTGGCAAGGCATGGTGGGGCCCTTGGGTCCCCTCCTCCTGGGAGAGAAGCTCTGACCTTAGGGACAGGGTGCCTGGGTGAAGGCTGTGGCACCATGTAGAACCCAGAGCTTGGTCAGCCTTGAGGAGGGAGCCAGGGGCCCTGAGGGAGGAAGTGACAGGGGAAGAACAGCTGGGCCCTCTCAGGGAGCTGTGATGCAGGAGGCCAAGAGGCTCTTTTGTACCCTTAACCTGGAAGGCCTCCCCTGAGGCTGCATGGCCACCCCTCTGGGAGAACTTGGACATTGGGGCTGGGTAGGGAGAACTCACCATCGGTAGATGGGCAAGGAGAAGCAGGTTGAGAGGCTTCAGGGGCACCCACTCGCTCTGGCTTGGGTGCTGTGTCTGAGGCCTCCAAGCTAAGGTCCTGAGGAGCAGGTGCGGCCGGCTCTGGTGGAGAGTCCTGTGCAGCAGCATCCCCAGGCAGCTTTGTGGATGCCCCCCGACCCTGGTGTCGCAGTTTCATGCTTGATGAAAGGAGCATATGGGTACTGGTGGTCGAGGCCCTCGACTTCCAGCCCCGGGATCCCTGGGCACGGAGGAGGCCCCGCCGCCGCCGTCCTGGGAGAAGCCGCCTCTTGATCCTCTGCATGGCCCTGGCGTACAGCATGGCCCGGACAGCGCACTCAGCTGGGCCTGGTGACTGGCCACTGCTGCTTGGGGCCTGCGTCGCCTGCTGCACTTCAGCCAACCTCAGTTTGTAATACTTATACTCCAGGCTGTCCTGATCCGACAGGAACCTGACAGGGACAAGGACAGCACGACAGGCATCAAAACACAGAGCTGCCACTGCAAGTAGTTGTGACCAAGTGCTTTCCAAGTGAGGGGCCTCCGGGTCCTTGAGCCAGGCCCCAAACACCTCTCCAGCAAGTGGAGCCTAGGGGGATCTCAGAGGGTTCCCAGCCACATCTTCAACAGCTGCTCACACCCTGGCCTGCTAGAGGAAAGCAACCCTGCTCAAAAACCCATCGCTGGTACTATTAGATAAAAGTGTATTCCTTGAAAATCAAAGACTCAAGGAAACAATCATTCCAAGGGACTGATGGGCCATATGAGCCAAGTCTGCACTACCTAGAGACCAGAAGAACTAGATGGTGGCCCGCTACCACTATCAATTGCTCTGGTCAAGCACATAGAAAGGTCCTGAACAGAAGAGAAAGAATGAAAGGACAGAATTCAAAATAAAAAAATAGGCCAGATGCACTGGTCTTGATAAAGAGTGAAGGAAGCCCTGAGCCTGTGATGCTCATATACCTTTTTCAAACCTAGAACTGAACCCACCTTGGGCCTCACCTGGCAAACAAACAACAGACACAGCCTATAATGAGAACAGTAACACTTGTGAAGAGCATACTTCTCAGAACCAGGAAGTATCCAAGTCCAAAAGGGCAGTATTTGCCCCAAACAAAGGTTTGCAAGAAAGAAGGCTAACTGAAGCTGGGACCCCAGGGAGAAAGTGGTACCACCTTGAGCAAAGTGCAACTGTTATGGCACAGAAGGTCTATCAATTGCTGAAAGGATCTCTGATGTGCTCTGTAAACTTGCACCAAAATGTCCCCAAAACCTTCAAACAAATCCCCAAACCATTATTTCATTTAAAATTATTTTAAAACAAACATTATTATTATAAATAACAATAGTAAATATTTTGGAGGACTCTCTACTAATTACAGTAAGTCACAAGAACAGCAGGTCCCAGGTGTGAACTTAGAGAGAACCAACATGTAGAGGCCCTCTGGAGAAGTGTCTGCACTCATTAATTCATGAAAGGAAATAAGCCAATTCTCACAGTGTGAAACTAGTTTTAAAACTGAAGCCCTCAAAAAAAAAAAAGTCGAAGCCCTTGGGTGAGGGGCGGGCAGGCCTGGAGTGGCAGCTACCACAGAACATTCATTCAATGGCAGAGGCCCATGATTTCCAACCAAGGTTAACTCTGCTTCGCCTGGGCACTGGAGTGCAGGGGTCAGGGAGACTGCTCGACACCCCCAAATGCACAGCTGGCTTCCACAGCACAGACCCATTAGCCCGACATCAACAGCGCTGAAGGTCCGACGCTTGACCCTGAAGACCACACACCAAAACCGCCCTTTTCCCCTTTGGCCCGGAATTTCCCTGAAAGCTGCCAGAAAGGTAACAGAAAATAAAAAGTGCTCACACAAAAAGGTTCATGTTATTTATTAGTGGGGAAAAAACAGCTACATCTATGTTCCCACCTGTGGACACCAGGGAATAGGTCTGGTACCCATGTATGATGGAGTATCATACAGCCAATGAGAACAAGGAAAATTATGTCACGTGAAAAAACCTAGGACATCAGTATGGAGTACATTCTGTGGAAAAAGGGACAGAGAGGGGAATGTCCCCAATTTAATGAGTGCTTACTTCGGAGTGGCAGAGCTTTGAGGCGTGACTGTCGGTTGTCACACCGGGCACGCAACTTGTGTAATGGTTTGCTTGTTGCACCTGCCCCTCCGGCCAGCACTCTCCCTGGATTTGGATTGCTTGTTTCTCTAACTGTGCCATTTTTGTGATAAAAATTCTATATCTACAAATACATGTAAACATAGAAAATATATAGACAGAAATATACGTTTCGCTGGTTTTGCTTCTCTGGAGAATCTAGACAGACATCTTCTTGTCAGTAGTTTCTAGGGTTCGTAAATTTTTCTGACTTACACATAACCATCATTTCTTATTTCCATGCTTAGTTCTTTTTCACTATATAATACTATGTTTGTGTCTTTTCTTTTTTTTATTAAAGGCTCTTACATCTCTTATCACAATCCATGCATTCCTCCAGTGTGTCAAGCATATGCCGCCATCATCATTTTCAGAGCATTCTCTTCCCACTTGAGCCCCTGATGTCAGCTCCCCATTTCTCTCCCCTCCCTGGGCTCCAACTTGTGTAATTTTAAAAAGTCCATAAACAAATGTTTCCATTTTCCACAAATGAATCTAAAGAGATCGGTCCTCGCACACAGTAGATGTGATGCATGAAGCAATCTAAAGCCCAACTCTAAAAAATGCTGAACTGGCACCTGTGCTGTATGCACTTTTTTCCACAAAAGTAAAAAGTTAAAGCAATTAAAAACATTTACAAATCCCAGCAAGAACGTGAAAGTTAAATAAGTGGATTCATCTAATCTGGACTAAAATAATGTCATCATCTGAAGTAATGTTTACAGAAAGAAGGGACTTCCAAAGTTTGTGGACAATAAAATAAGTAGCGATGGGTCAAAATGCCTCAACTTGAAAGTTTGTGGAAAACCTCCATCAACTGTTCATTCTAGTTTCCCACGGACTTCAGAATACAAGCACATTTTCACATTAATCTAGAAAGAGTGGGCCATAGGGCATCACCCCAGCGTGTACATGAAGATGGGGGTCAAGCATGCCTGTAGATGGGCACATAGGACAGTTCCCCTAGTCTCTGCTTCTTCCTCCAACAGCAAATAGCTGATTGTAAAAGCTGCTCTATGTTTATGAAGAGTAAGGCAAGTGGAAACCATCACAGACCCCTGAACAGCACTCCCAATTGTGGTGACACAGCCTGATCATACATGGGCCTTTGCACGCATGACACATCTCATTTCTAGACCAGTCTAGTCAGTGGGGTCACGGCCACTGGTGAAAAGACCTAGTAGAGTTGGGCACTGGACCGAGGTCCATGGGGCCCTCCCTGTTGTCGGGCAAACATGGCGGCGCAGGGGGCTGGCCAGAGGTGAGCAGCCCAAGCTCATGGTCTTCCCGCAGCAGCGCCACACCTCTTCTTGCAGACCCTGCCTCCCCCCGCCCCCATCCAACCTCAACTAGAGTATGTGTGTCTGTGTAGTGTCTGAAGACTTACCAGTAAGCGGGGTCCTCCTTTAGGGCGGCTCGCTCTCGGGGAGACAGGTTGCCTTCTACGATACGCATGACCAGTTTGTCAATGGTCTCCACCACCTTGTGGCCTGCTCGCTGGGGCACGGCTGGAACACAGAATCATGTGGGATCTGGTTAAGACCAGGGCAGGTAGTCAGTGTTCAAGACCAAACCATTCAGCAGGCAGGAGAGGAAGGCAGTTATTTCCATTCTAAAAACCAACATCAAAATACTCACCCAAAAGATCTAACAGCATAACCACTAACTAGATCAATCACAATCTTATGAAGAGTCAGGGCAATTGTGTTCTCTCTCAAGTGCCTGTGTGTGCTGGCTCTCCACAGCAACAGGTAGTGATTGATATTTGTCATGCACCACCTAACAACCTGAATGTCCACTCAAAACTCACTGCCATTGACTCAATGCTGATTCATAGCCCTGGTGGCATAGAGGTAACTTACGTGTTGGGTTGCGGGTCTAAAAGGTCAACAGTTCAAAACCACCAGCTGCTTCTAGGGAGAAAGACGAGGCTTTCTATTTCCGTGAATAGTTACAGTCTCAGAACCTCACAGGGGAAATTCTACCCTGTTCCTAGAGGGTTGCTATGAATGTCCACAACATAGCATTAATAGAAAAACATAAAGCTAAAGCCAAAAAAACAAATCAAGCTAGTCACTGAGTTAGTCAGGCTCACAGTGACCCTCTAGGCTGCCATCATTCAGCCGCCTCTCTCTCACGCAGGGGCTGCTGGGTTCAAGCTGATCTTGCAGCGAGCAGGTACCCAATACACCACCATGGCTCCTCAGACATATAGAACACATTTGAACGTAAAGATGTCTCTAGATATAAACTGTATCTAGATAATAATCCCCCAAATAAAAGTGGGAAGAGAGAGACACATAAACATATGTAAAAGGGATGAAAACAAAGTCCACCAGAGTGCTAGCAGTCTGTAACTTGGTGCCTTCATGTGATTAGTAAAGGGGAGACCTGGTGGCAGAGTGAACAGGTCAGCAGTTCAGAGCCACCATTTGGTCCCCAGGGAATAATTATATATATAAAAAAAACAACACATGTGTTTTGTAACAAGGTGGTAGAATACTTCACAAATAGTTAAAGAGAAGGCTACGCTGCCTGCCTGAACAATGTTACCAATGAAGGAAAACTGTCCGCGTGGCAATCTGTTCAACTGGTCTATGGTTTGCTGCATGCATTTTCCACCCAAGATAAAGTGACATACTATAAAACATTTTACAAAGAAAACGTCCCTAATTAAAAAAAAAAAAAGTCAAGGACTCCAAGGTAGATGGTTCACAGAAAATATTTGCTGAGTATATAAAACACTTTATTTTTATTCTTTTTAATCGTTTTATTGGGAGGGGGCTCTTACAAATCTTTGAACAATTCATCATTCAACAGTATTAAACACACTTGTATATATGTTGCCATCAACATTTCCAAAACAATTTCTTTCTACTTGAGCCCTTGATATCAGCTCCTCTTTTTTTTTAACTTTTTCTTTAAGGTGTGAATTTATGCCATTGACTGCTTTTTAAAATGGCACCAGTTACATGGAAGGCTTTGCTCTCCCCGACAAAAAGAATCATGAGTCTTTTGTTATATGCTGATTTTAATGTAACACAAAGTGGTTGATTTCTTCAGCCACTCAATAGAAACTGCTGGAGTGAGAGCCATCTTCCTGGGCTCCCAGGCTGGGCTGGGCCTGAGCCACGTGGCACTAAGCTCACCCTGCTCGTCAGCAAGAGCTTGCTGCGAGGCCTATACCAGCCCGGACCTACCAGAGTAGCGCAGGCATTCTCCCTATGAAACTATTAAACTTTCCCATCACATTTCTGTTGACACTTGTTCCTTGAACCTTACATCTACATAATGTTAAAATAGTACAAGTGGCTCAAAGTCAGAAGAAAGGCCCTCAGTGCGCTGAGGTAGGAATGACAGTGGGGGCCACATCCTTCAGAAGCAGGTATGGGAATAAAAAAGAAGCCAGAGGCCTGAGGGCTTAGGTCAATAGTCTGGGGAGACACCAAAGTCTCCATATGCCGCAGTCCACAAAAACCATGTTCCATATTCTACTCTGATAAGTAGGGACTGAGATCTTAAAAATGACTGGTTTCTCCCCATCTTGAGGCAAAGAAGAGGGAAGAGAACTGAGGCTTGGCCTAATGGACCACATGTACATTAGCCTCCCAGACCCTGAGAAAACCACTCCCAGCTGTTCTCTAAGGGGTCACGTTAGAAAGTCCTCGAGAAAGGGGGAGAAACTGTGAAACAGAACTTTAAAAAATTGTTAAAAAAAAAAAAACAAAGAAAGAAAAAGACCAGGCTCAATGGCTAAGCCCTGAGATTATATATGACCCCTCAGGTCTGGAAAGGAATTCAGCCCTTGCGGCTCAATGTTTAAACAGAGAAGTTGATAAGCAGCAGCACCACCACCAAAAAGAGGCACACACTCCTTTGCCCAATCCACTATTTCAGATCAAACGGGCAGTATTTACCCAAGGACAAAGTTCAAAAGGCAGAAGGGTTGTACAACTCAGAGGAATGACAGCACGAAAAGCAAGGAAGTAGTAGGATAAATAATGATGCATGGCGGGGGGATATTGCAATCAATGGGAAAAACAAAATGTTTATCAACTGCTGAAGGGAAAACTGACTTGCTCTGTAAACCTGCATCCAATTAACAATCAGGTTTTTTAAAAGTTCATTCCAATTTTAATAATGGATATTAAAATAAAATAGGCACAATCAATGAATTTTAACACAGCAAATGGCCCACATCACACAAGAGCAATCAGAAGCAGCGGTGGGCCCTAACACTGACCAAGCACAGCCCACTAGTCTCTCCCTAGTCCCTTCCAGCCTTTGTAGCCCCATAGATGATGGGAGTCACCAAACTGCACCTGAGAACATACATGATTGGGGGTGCTGAATCTGTATTTGGCCCCTCTCTTGGCTTCAGTCCCTAGTAAAAGGCCCTCAAGTCTAACGTGTAGCACCCCAGCACGTGCAGCAGCAACAGAAGCATTTCTTTCCCATGCACCTCGAGGCAGTGCCAAGGCCAGCCTGCAGAGGCCTGAGGGCCACAGCTGAGCACTGAGCAAGATGAGGTGACTCCAGGCTATGTTGGTGATCAGTCTCTCCTTACCTCCATAACCTTTGTGGGGTAGTGGGAAAGTGACACTAGCTTAAGCTTTGAGTCCTCTCCTGCAGGCTGCCTGTGACAGACCCTAGAGGACCGTGGAGGTCGCCCAGGTTGGTGGGACTAGTATGGGACTCATCTGCAGGCCTCCAAGAGGCTGCTGAAGGAGCAAAGCCAGGACTGAGACTGTCCCACGCGGCTGAGGACACTGCAGGGAAAGCAGAGGGATGACAAAGAATGCTGACACACATCTTCACAGCATCAAGCACATCGGAGCTGGGAGCAGTCCTCCTGCTCCAACCCCCTCTTTCAGTCCTCCTGCTCACGATTAGCCAGCGCTCCATTGGTTGCTGGGACTTGTCAGTCTAGACCAGTTGTCCTCAAACTACGGACCACGGGCCACAAGCGGCCCGCCGGGTGTTGTTGCCCCGTTTGTTTTTTTACTTCAAAATAAGGTATGTGCAATGTGCATAGGAATTTGTTGGGTTTTTTTAAAGTATAGTTGGGCCCTCCAACGGGTCTGAGGGACAGTGAACTAGCCCCCTGTTTAAAAAGTTTGAGGACCCCTGGTCTAGACAGTTGGTTGGGGTGGGGGTAGGGTGTGTGGAAAGACACTTCCACTACCTAGGACAGGGACCAGGGTGTATGCTTCCTCTGTCATGTCCCCACACTGGATCAATCTTGGCTTTGAGGGGGTACAAGCTATAAGCAAGACGAGGTGCAAATATATCATGCATTTTCCCTGGCAAAGGATACCTTTCAAATCAGATCCTCAAAAGGTGAAAGTCTGAGGACTTCGGGGACAGATTCCTGATATGTGTCTGTAAACTGGATGGCAGACAGGCATGCAGTAGTCCTCATTACAACAGAGTTCTGTCCAGTGACTTCATTCTCTAAGTAGAAGTCAACTACCTTATCTATTTATTTTTATTGTCTTTTACTATCAGCTAGTAGTCCTTATGCCACAGTGGTTACTCACTGGGCTGCCAACTTTAAGTTCGGTTAGAAACCACCAGGCACTCCAAGGGAGAAAGACATAGATTTCTCCCTCCGTAAAGCGTCACAGTCTCAGAAACACAGGGGCAGTTCTACCCTGTTGTGTCACTATGAGTCGGCACCGGCTCAATGGCAGTGAGTTTGGTTTTAGTTTTTACTCTAAAAATCCAACCTTTCTCTCCTAACTGTGAGTACAGAAAGAAGAGAGCACTCTGAAATTGACAGTGGTAATGACTGTACAATTCCTCTTGGTATGATTGAACTACTGAATTGTATGACATGTGGGAGAAGTGCTAGTAAAAGTGTTGTAAAAAAACCCAATCCTGGTTTGTCTTTGGAAGTTGGAAGGATTACATATATATTGGCTAACATTGTACATACTATTATATGTTAAAAACAAACAAAACATGTCATAACTGCAGTACTTTATAACTCAAATACATCAAAAGTCAGTATGTTGGAGGCTACCTGTACTGACCAGGATGGATCCCCTAACTTATTTTCAGTGCCTACAGAAATTCCTATCTGGGTAAAAACCCGAAAAAGGAGTAAGAGAAATGACCCAAATTAGGATGAACCAACAAGCCACAGATAGAACTTTCCCTTCCTCACCGTCACTCTGGTCACTCAGGGCCTTGGGCTGGACGTCCGGCTGCGTGGAAGGAACTTTCTTCTCCTCCTCTTGCATTGGCTCAGGCACAACCTTCCTGATGCGGAGTGGGTACCCACTGGTGATCAGCCAAGCCTTCAGATGGTCTATGTACTCTCTGCCAAACAAGGTGGAATCCTCAAAGTTTGGAAATGCAGCAGGAGAGGGAGCTATGTCTTGGAGGCCAACAGCTTCTAAGATTTTCTCTTGCCGGAAAGAAGAGGCCAAGGAAAATGTCTGTCCCAGAAGGGCCAAGGACTTGCGGCAGAGAGAGTTGGTGGTCTCCAGAGCGATGGCCAGGTCCAGGGGGTTGGTGAGAGTCTTCATCTTAACACTGAGCTCATACGCGTTGCAGGCCATGAGCAGGGGTGTGACGCTTTTCAGAAGTCGGTCCTGGAGCCTCATTATGTACTTGTCAAAGGGCTTTATGACTTCAAAAAAGCAATTTTTGGTTTTCACAGCACCTTTGTCTAAAAGCAGGTTTAAAAGCTCATTATCAACTCGGGGTGTTTTCAAAGCGGAGTGCTTTAAAAATTTTATAGTAAAAAAGCAAAAATCTCTGTGCTCTGGCTTCAAGGAGCATTTGAACGAGGCCAGCATCTTCGCACAGGTTTCGGTCTCCAGCTCAAAGAGAGTCTGGAAAAGCTGGGAGAATTTGAGATCATCTTTTATGGTGTGAAATCCTGCCCATTTGATGATTTCGATCCCAAACCTTGAAAAGACATCCGTTTTATCTACGTCAAAGTTCATCTTTCTTCTGGGGAGCCGGATGTTCTTCAGATCGAGCCCCAAGGGGATCTTCGGCACAGGAAAATGGAGGTCTTGGATGCCCAGGGTCACATCAGGATTTAGGGTGGTTTTTGGGATTTGGTTAGTGGCCTGAGATTTGGAAGCAATACGGTGTATAGTGGGCATTTTCTCAGTGCTCATGTTTCTTACTGCGACAAGTTTCCCGACACCCCCTTTGGCCTTGAGTATGGCCTGTGTCTCCTCCTTCCCTGGGAGAGCACTTTCTGCATCAGCGATGTTGAGAACTCGGCCTCTGCTGGGTGCCTGGCTGCTGCCCCAGTGCCCAGGGTTTGCCTCACCTGGATGATCCATGTCGAAATCCTGACTCTCCTTTTCCAAACACTCCTTATCAAGCAGCTGAGAAGAGCCAAAGTTCCCCAATATCTCAGAAGGGCTCAAAGTATACTCTTGTGATCTAGAGGAGTCTTGGGAAACTGAATGACCAAAGTCTTGTTCCCAAGAGCTGTGGAGTGCAAATTTCCAGTCCTGAGAATGGAAATGTCCCGATTTCTGGTGGCCAAAGACCTGGTCCGGAGAATCAGTGTGGGAAAGATCCAAGTCTCTGTGAAAGAAACTCTCGTCACTCAGGGGAGGGTGCTGGATCTGAAGGCAGGCCAGGAAACACCTCTCCTCTCAGGCTTTCTCTGCACCGACTGAGCGAGTATCTGGCTTCACTGTGAATGTCATCATACATCTCTGTTCGGGGTCATGGCATGGCCCTCATGGAATCTGAAACACACAAGTCAAAGAGAAACACATAAGGCCCTTAGACGGGAGGCTGAATTGTGCTCCTAGACCACCAGGCAAAAGCGCTCTTTTGAAATCAGTGCTTTTTTCTAAACTCACTTGCATCGCCAACATGTGAGATCTATGCATTTTGCTTAAAACCCTGGATTCACCACTTAGGACAGCAGAAAACTAGAAGCACTGGGCCTGCACTGTAGAGTGACAACCCCTTTTAGAGTCAGGGGATGTGACAGGACCTCATGTTGCCTGAACGTCTTCACTATGATTGGAATGTTTTTGTATTTCTGCTTCTGTCTCAGGTTCTGCAAAACTCAACTGCTCTCACTTCTGCACAGAGCTGGCATCCGCAGCAAGGCTGCACCATAGCTAATACCACTTCTCCCTCCCACTGAGTGGACCAGGGACGAACAGCAGACCCCAGGGAGCAGGCACCACTGCTCACAAAGATCTGCTGGGTCCGTGCAGAACTCTCGGGAGCAGAGCAGTGAGTTTGCAGCCTTGAGTGGGTAAGGCAGAAGTTTAGGCGCTCGAGGCAGAGCCACTGTCGAGATGGAACAGCAAGCACCCCCTCCTCTGTGCAGACAAGAAGAACGCTGGCATGTTTTGCATTTGTTGAGACAAATGAGCAGAAGCCCATGTGAACTACAGGTAGATGAGAACCACGCCAAAGACCAGTGAAAGCCGATGGCCTGACAAGAGTATGAAAAAAGGTCAGTGCAAACCAGAGGCCAAGGCAGGCCCCTTGTGTGAAGCTGCAGGAAGTATGTGAGGCCACTGACCAGTATTGGACTCATGATGTCAGATGAGGGAAAAATAAAATGACAGATATGTGCACCTGCACCCTCATCCTAGAGCTGGGTTTCCAGGTGTGCTCATTAACCCTGTGACAGCAACACCATGGGTCTGTTTTCTCAGAGGATGCTAGAATGGAGGGGGCGGGGTGACATCCCTGGGTGGAGCCAGTTCCCAAACGCCACCCACTGAAAACCCCACAGCACTACATCCTACTGACACACATGGATTGACTTCATGGCAGAGGAAGGGCCTCATCTGTGGGCTATCCTTGTCCCCGGGTCCCTTCACTCTGTGAGTGACTGCTTCTGCCCTGGAAATGCTCACATAGATTAAGTGAGGCCCCATTTTTTTTTTGTTGTTGCAAGACTCACTTTTATGTCTACAAGCCCGTCTGCAGCTGATCCGTTTTAGAAGGCACCACAGGTTGGAGCTGTCAGTCAACAGACTTTTTCATACACTGAAGTTAGCTGTCGAAGCAGAACCCATAACTTATTAAAAATGGAATGAAGAATAAAGGGGGTGGGGGGAGTGGATGGTGTGAGACCATGCTGGGCCTGAGGGCCACAGGATGCCTTAGTCAGGCTCCTTGTCCCGTCTTCACAGAGCACTTCCTGTATATTTACATAACTCTCTGCAAGCAGTTACAGTAGGGAGGCCACAGTCAGCCCTGCTGTCCTGGGGCTGCTTCCCAGTGGGAGCCAGCCAATGACCAGAAATACATCAGGAGGAAAGCATGCAGGTTGGCGAACAAGGTCAGGTGAGAGGGTGAGTGGGTAAGGGGGACAACTGAGGCAAGACGACCACCTTTATGCAGGGTTGTCAGGAATTTGATGCTACTTGATTTAATCAAGGATTTGTTCTGCCACTAACACAGTGAACAGCAACTGTAGGGAAGAGGTGGGGCCAGCAGGGGAGGTACGGCTGGTATAGAGGAACTGATGAGCCAAGGATAGTTAGGAAGCCCCCAAACTTTACTGCCCTGGGATCCCCAATTCTCTCACTGATAAACGTCTAACATATGAATCAAGCCAAGGTAGGGTGGGAGAAGAGACACCCTCAATGAATTCTGTAGTTCTCTGAGTGGGAAGGAAGGTCCCTAAGAGGCTGAGTAGAGATAAGATCTCTGGCCATTATGCAAAGAAGGAACTATAGGAGTCCACGTGGAGACCACGATCCAGGCATTGACATCTACTGTGGGGCATGGTTTGGGTGCTACAGGGGGTGGTGGCTGGGTTTTGCACTAGATTTGCAAAATCCCCTGACTTAAGAGGAAGCAGGGCATCTCAGCTTTCTTTACAGAGATGGTTTCAGAACAACCCAACCCCACCCTCCCTCAAATCTGTCTGCAAATACTGTTTTGGCATTTGAGTCTGTCCAGATGAAGATAAGCCAAGACCTCAATCTTCAGATATGTACACATTAACATATGAATTTATGAGATCAACAAATATTTCAAACATAAACACACACACACCACAGATATTTACCTCTGAGGGGATAAGAAGGCCTAACTACTTGACTGTACATTAAAAAAATGAAAATGATTTTGCAAATCACTTATGCATCATCTGAAATCTAAGATCTAGAGACAATCCCTGCCTCCGACTGCCTCAACCAATACTGCAGGTTCCCTCTCCCCCTGTCATGAGTGAGCTGGTTCAATCCCACACCTGCCCATGGTGCTGCTCCAGGCCATCAACGGAGGACCCACTATAATAGGGCATAAGATTTGGAGGAGCAAATCTGCCAGGCGGCTTGGTGAGGCTTCCTGGGGAAGGGACCAGAGAGATCTCAGAACCTAATCTCAAAACCGGTCAAGCACGAGCATCATGGTGGTCCTGGAATGTGATCCTTGTGCCTGTGGTGAGGAGCCACTGCACTGTCCTGCCAGGAGAATGTGGGCACTATGTTTTATTGTCCTGGCAAAGCAGGGACCATTTTCAGGAGGGGTTTGCTCAGCAGTTCCACAGACTCCCAACTCCCTCTGCTTGACTAGATCCAAAGTACACAGCAGTCACCTCAATGTTCCTGCACTCAACTAGGTTCCAATCTGGAAACAGAGACTCAGACTCTTCACAGTGGGAGTGGGGGCATACACCACCACAAAACCTGGAAGTAGGTAATTGTGGTGGGATGGATCCAGCTAAATTCAAGAATCTGTCGTAAGACGGGGGCCCTGCACAGGAGAGGTGGAGAAGCAGCCTCAGCCTTCCAGAAATACCAAACAGTGATGTAACTGATAGGCCTGGAATGGGGGGGGGGGGGATATGATTTTTTTTTTAACAAGGGAGGAAGGGAAGTAATGATGGGATGGGGAAGGAGTTTGCCAGACACTGAAAGCCTCTTTAAGCCTTTTGCCGGGCCTCCGATGTCTTCCTCAAAACACACTTCAATTTACCTTGAGTTTTAAACAGAAGAGCTTTGCCTACAACTTCAGCACTGGGGTTGCACATGGTATTCCTTAGTTTGTTCTTGCAGCACTGCATCAAGTCTGCTGCCATGAAGTCCCTAACCTGGAGTGAGGGGGGAAGGGCACTGGGAATGACCACCAATGTGACCCCAAAAAGAGGAAAGCAACAACCCTACCAGAGACTTAAGTGGGCAGGGCAGACTCTCCTAAGGGGGTCTATGCCCCAGGAAACCCCACCCCCCCCACGTGTGAGCCAGCTGAGCCGGAGAAAAGGCCATTTTGAACAAATTCTTTTCTCTACTGAGCTCATTTCCCTGGAATCCATCAGGAGAGGCTGTGTGTGAAGGACCGAATACACAGTGGAGGATAGGGCGCTTAACTTAGCCCGCATCGTGTGAAGCAGACAGGACTGTGACCTTCTCCTTTCACGATGGGCCAGGAGGGTCAGAGACCACTTCCCACAGCCTGTCCACAGGTGGGTGGAAGAAGCCTGGATGAGTGTCAGTGATAACAGGGAGCATCTCCAGGGCCTCCATTCCTGGCCACATTGTTCCTTCTCAGCACCTTCAAAGCAAACCAAACTAAACTCATAGCAACCCTGTAGGACAGGGTAGACCTGCCCCTGTGAGTTTCCAAGACTGTAACTCCTTACAGGATCAGGAAGCCTTTCTCCTATTGGTGGCTGGTGGCTTCAGACTTCATGTAACTACTACACCATGAGGGCACTAGGTCGGTTCAAACTGCCAGCCTCTTAGCGGCCAACTATATAACTACCCACCTGCTCCACTCAGATGTGAAATTATAAGAACAAAAAGGCAAACGCACCTACATTACACATCACCTGGGAGTCTTATTAAAATGTAGACTAGGATTCGATCTTTTTGGGGTGGAAAAGCAAATTCTCCACGAGGAGTTCGGTGGAAATAAACAGGTTGGCCGCCCTGGTCTGAACTGTCAAACTTTCTGCTCCCTGCTGAGCACAAATGATGTCACCAGAGGTTTCTTCCCCCAAAGCTCAGAACCTAGAAAACACCGTGGTGCTCATCTCTAGTGGGGTCACCATGAATCAAGATCAACTCAAGGGCAACGGGTTCTTTTTTTTTTTGGGGGGGGGGCACCCACCACCAAAGGGCAGCCTGCTCAGGCAAATAAAGACCAGACAACGGGGACAAAGCCCAAGAGATCAAGAAGCAACCTTAATTAAGAGCTCAGTGGCTGCACCCTTAAGCCACGAGAGGCAGCCTCCTGAACCTCCAAACCCAGGACGCAGCCTTGCATGACCGGCATTTTTCATAACCATGGCCCCTCTTCCCAGCTCCTTCCATCCTTACCCCAGGGCAGTGTGTCCGAGTTCCCTTCGGGCCAAGGTTACCGTTTAAGGGGGCGCGAGCGAAGGTGTACAAATCCTAGCTCTGTCTTCCCCTTGGTAAGAGACCGGACCTTCCCGTACCTCAGTTTCCCCACCTGTGAAATGGGGGCCCAGCCGCCGTTACCGCCGCCTCCCTCCCCCAGCGGCGGCCGCCCAGGGCCAGAATGAGCGGACCTGGGGGCGAACAAAGCACCCCGGGCGCAGCCAGCCGCCCACAAAAAGAACGCCAGGCCTGACAGGCCTGAAAAGGCCTTCAGCCTCCGCCGGGCCGCGGCCGCCGCCAGCCAAGGGCTGAGCCCGCGGCGCCTTCGCAGGGAGCGGGCTGAGGGACTGAGCCGCCCGTCCCGGCTCCACCCTCCGACGACGTCGTCCCCGGCCTCACCCCGAGCCCACCGCGCGCGGAGCCGATCTCGCTACCGCCGCCTCAGACCCTTGCCTCGTCGCCGTCGCTGCTGCCGCCGCCGCCGCCGCCGCCGCCGCCGACGCCGCCGCGAGGCGGAGCCATGCAAATGAATCAACGGTCCCCGCAGCGCAGAGCTGCGCAGGCGCAAGTCGCCGCTGGGGCGGCTGGGCAGCCGCCAACAGCCTGTGGGAATCTGCCGCGCACGCGCACGTCGTCGCTGGGGGCCTCGCGCGCAAGCGCGCCGCCCTTGCGTCGGGACGAAAATTTCCGTAGCCCGGGGGCGGTGGCCACGGCTGTCAGCCTAGAGAAGGCAGCAGAGACACCGCCGCCGCGCGTCAGGCGGCCTTCTTGACTTTACCTGTACTCGCAGTCGCCCTGAGTCACCCCGGGGGCTGTACGCGGCCTGGAGGGGAACGCGGGGCGGCCCGGCGCGCCTGCGCGAGTACGGCGGCCGGCAGGGGCCCGGCGCCGCCGTGACAGCCGCGCGCGCCGCCCGCGCCCACGTGGCCCCAGAGACCAGGTGAGTAGCGACCGCGGCTGAGGCCCCTTCCGCGCGAGGGACGTGTGCCTCGCTGGGAGGGGCTGGGGACGGAGGCGGGAGCCTCGGGGACTTGACTTGGGGGATGAAAACGTTACAGAGGCTGCCGTGGGGGGCGGGGGACAGAGTCCCCCAAGTTCCCTTGTCTGGTCTCCTGTGCATCCATTCATTTAGCACCTGTGCGCTGCCGATCCTGGCCCCTCCTAGGCGCTATTGGGAGGGGAGGGGAGGGGAGGGAAGGTCGGGGATAAAATGGGTGGGAGCCCCAGCTGTCAAGGAGCTTAATTTATCGGGGGAGTGGACGAGACAGCACAACCAAGAAAGAAACCAAGTCGCACTAGGTAGAGATGCTGTTTTTGTCGGCCACTAGGGAGTCGGCCCTGACCCACGCCTACTCCACGTAGCAGAGCAGAACTGCCCCGGGCAGCTTTCTTGCGTGGGAGGGTAAGGAAGCCATTGGAGGGTGTGTGGTGGGTGGGTGTGTTTTCCAGGCGTCCTCTGGCGGCTCCTTAGAGCACAAGAGATGGGCGTGGTAGGTGGTAGGCACGTGAGGTCATCCAGATGGGGGAGGGGTGTGCCAGAACGAAAGCTGTTAGAACCGCTTCCTTCCCACCTTCCTTCCCTCCCCCTTTAAAAAAAATTGTATTAGCACTTTTTCCACTTAACATAAGCAATTTAATCATGTCAAGATGTGCCTTCCTCACATTCGTTCTTATTGCTATTTTACATTCTTTCAGCGATGCAGCCGTTCTGACATCCTTCTCCAAATTGCTCCTCCCTGTTAACTTAAGCCCCTCCCTAACTTAAAGGTGCTGTTGTCAATTCGATCCCATCGAGAGAGTTCTTAAAGTAACAGTGCTCAAGGTGGATATTTTTTGAGTACCGTATATACTCAAATATAAGCTGACCCGAGTATAAGCCGAGGCACCTAATTATTACCTGGGAAGCCAGAAAAACCTGATTGACTCGCCTTTAAGCCTAGGGTGGAAAATGCAGAAGCTATTGGTGAGTTTCAATAATCAAAACAAATGAAAATAAAATGACTGAAAATTGAGACATCAGTGGGGTAATGTATTTAAATATTTATTTTAAATTAAAAACATAAATAAAAGGACAAGTCATTTAACATTAGTAAACCAGCACAGTAGGGGGAAAATAGGTTCAACAAAAACAATAAGATATCTACTATGATACCTTAAGAGTACTATTTCCCTGAGCTCAATCAGCACTCAAGCTAAAATGTAAAGAGTTAAAATCCTTCAAAACTGGATTCCTCATCATCATCCCTATTCCAATGCAGAGCTTCAGCTGGTGTGAGGTCATCATAGACGCTTTCCTCACTGGGGTACCACTGACCCATTTTTTGTGCTGAAAAACGACTTATACACAAGTATATACGGTAATTAGCTAAATGATCCTTTGATAGAAGGAAGCTTAGTGGTGTCAACCGCTCAGCTGCCAACTGGAAGTTCAGTGGTTCCAACTCATCAGGCTCCCTGGGAGACCGATGTAGCATCTGCTTCTGTCAATATATAGCTCTGGACTCCCTGACCCAAGGGGGGCCAGTTCACTCTCTAGAGTCAACTATTAATTGGAATTGACTCAATGGCAGTGGGTTTGTTTGGACTTTTTAGGTGCAGGTCAGTGGTTTTACCCTATGGAGCAGTTCTATTCTGGCCTATAAAGTCACCATGAGTCAGAATTGATGTGAGTTGTTTGTTTGTTTTTTTTAGTGCTTTAACTTTTATTATTTTAAACTTGATTTATTCCCGAGCCATGAGTTTTTGCTTCTTCAGTTTCTTCTGGGAAATCTTTTTCTTCTGTGCAACCTCCTCTTCTGGTTTGGGAACCATCTGTTCCTTCGCAGTCAGGATCATCTCAATGTGGCAGGGGGAGCTCATGTATGGGTTGATCCAACCATGAGCCCTGTAAGTCCGGCGGCGCTTCTTGGGGCCTTTGTTCGCCTGGATGTGCTCACTGACCAGAGAATCCACATCTAAACCCTTCAGTTTGGCATGACTTTCTGCATTTTTAAGCATGTGAAGCAAAAATTCAGCACTCTTTTTGGGCCACCGACCCTGGGTCCAACCCTGCCAACACCACCATTGTACCGTCGGAAAGGCACACACTGCTTCTGCAGAGTGACATCTTTCAAGTATTTGGTGGCTTTCCGGATGTGCATGCCTTTGATGGCCTGGGCAGTTTCACAGGTGTTCTTGAAGTGGACCCGGAGGTTCAACCCTCTAGATTTGCAGGATTTTGTAGGGTTTTCTGGGTCGAGTGAGTAGTGAACCATCTTGGCAGGTCACCTCAGGCTGCTATAGTTAGAGCTGAAATGAGTTTTAATTGTCTGATTTAAAGGAGATTTCAAAGGATATTCTATGTGCAAGGTTTAAAGGGAGCACATAAAAAATAATAAATAAAGGGAGCGCATGAGAGGATTTTGTGTCAGTTTCACTAGACTAGGATTCTCAGAGCCTTGACAGTAATCTCCCATGATGAGACCTAATGAGAGGCATTCACGTCCAAGATGAGATCTGGAAGTGAGTGGATCTGCTTTGAGCAGCCAGTCAGTAAAAAGGTCCTTTCCTTGGGTGTGGCCTGCTTCCAACGTAAGTGGACACCATGAGGAAGCTTGCTTGCTTTGTGATGGATTTGGGACCTGCATCTGGCTCCTCATCTGATCTCCAGTTCTTGGACTTAAGACAGTAGCCTGCCTTGTGGCCTGCCAAGTCTGCTGACCTTGGACTCACCTCTGCAGTCATAAACCTGCCCTTTAACTTGGCTTAGTGAATAGCCTTGCAGCTACGGAGTAAGAGAAGCCTCAAGCCTGAGATTTGAACTATGAACTTGGAACTTGCCCATCTCTACAACTGTGGGGAATGTTTTCCTGTGTGTGTGTGTGTGTGTGTATATATATATATATATATATATATATATAACAAACTGTGTATAACACTGAGAAAATAATGGGAATTTCAGAACACTTTAGTTTGCTCATATACGTACCAGTACATAGAGCAGTGGTCCTCAACCTTCCTAATGCCGCAACCCTTTCACGCAGTTCCTCATGGTGTGGTGACCCCCAGCCATAAAATCATTTTCATTGCTACTTCATAACTGTAATTCTCCTGTTAGGAATAGGGTGACCTCTGAAAGGGTCATTCGACTCCCAAAGGAGTCTCGACCCACAGGTTGAGAACCGCTGACATAGCCTGAGGCCATCTTTTGAACAGAACACCGGGACACTGCGTGGTTTAACACCAGGAAAGGTGTGCATCCAAGCTGGACCTTTCACCAGGTTTAATCAATCTGTATGCTGAGCAGAAACCCGAGAAGCTTAATTCTATGAAGAAAAATATGACATCAGGATTGGAGGAAGGCTTATGAACAATCTGCAATGTGCAGATGTCAGGACCCTGCCTGATGGAAGCGAGGAGGATTTAAAGCACTTGCTAATGAAAGTCAGAGTGCAGCTGCAGTATAGATTGCCATTGGATGCAACGAAAACCACAGTCCTCACTGCTGCAGCAATAGACAGACAACATCATGGTCAACAGAAAGGATTGATATGCAAGGATTTAATTTTGTTGGATCCATAATGAATGCTTATGATAGTCATCAAGAAATCAAATCAAATCTGCTGCACAAGACCTCTTTACAATGTTAAGCAGCAAATATGTCACTTTAAGCACTAAGGTGTGCCTGACCCATGCTGTCTAATTGCATTTGCCTCATGTACATATGCAAGTTGGACAATGAATGAGGTAGACTAGAAAATAATTCATTTGGTTTATGATGTTGGCACAGCTTGTTGCTGTTAAGTGCCATTGAACAGAACGCTGCCCTGTTCTCCGCCTTCCTCATGATTGCGAAAGTCCATTCTTGTAGCCACGGTGTCCGTCCATCTTCTTGAGGCCCTTCCTCTGGTGCACTGGCCCTCTACTTTACCAAGCATGATATCCTTCTCCAGGGACTAGTCTCTCCTTACAACACGTCCAAAGGACATGTGATCAAGTCTCACCATCCTCACCTTTAAGGAGCCAGAGGAACAAGCAAATCTGTCTTGAAAGAAACCCAGGCAGGATGCTCCTTAGAAGCCAGGATGGTGAGACTTCATCTCATCTCTTTGAACAGGTAATTAGGAGAGACCAAAGTCAGTGAAATAGAAAAGACCCTCAGAGATGGATTGCATTGTGCCTGCAACAGTGAGCTCAGGCATAACAGGATTAGACAACGTTTACCTTTTGTTGCAGTTAGGGTCACTGTGAGTTGGGAGTGGCTCAATGGCACCTAACACCAACTGGGATCATTTGCCATTAATGATCCTTGGTGTCTCAGTGAGTTACGGGTTGGGTTGCTAACCAAAAGGTCAGGTTTTTAACCCAACAGCTGTTTCAAGGGAGAAAGATGAGTCTGCCTGCCTTTTCTTTCTTATTTTTTTTTTTTTAGTTTTATTAACATAGGAAGGAGTACCCTACCCCACTCCCCACCAAAAAAGAAAAGAGCCCTACTGGATGGAGCTTTTGTAGCTTGCATTTTCCCCACTAGGCAACAACTCACCCTGAGTTAGTGCACCCAGTGGCTTCGCCTGGGAAGGTTCCCTTTGGTCCCGGTGAAAGTTTTCATAAAAGCAGTTTCGCTCGAACCTCGTTTTTAATTTTTTTGTGATGACCTGTGTAAGAGAACAGCATGTGGCTGTGAAATTTTGTTTCCTGCTCTGGAAAAATGCCATAGATACTGTTATGATGTTGAACACAGCTCACAAGGACAGCACTGGGAAAAACTCAAGTGTACGAGTGGTTTTCTCGTTTCAAAAATGGCGAAATGTCGATTGATGGCAAACTTCATTCTGGACGTCCTTTAACTTCCCAAATGGACGAAAATGTCGACAGAATTCATACACTTGTGCTCACGGACCAACAACAATGGATCATTGAAGAGAGGGGGAAGTTATCTGGACTGTCTTGCAGCTCGTTTCAGAGGATTTTAATGGAAGATTTGGGGATGAGAAGGGTTGCTGTGAAATGTGTGCCTCGGGTCCTGACCGACCAAGGAAAAGAGCACCGAGAGGAGACATGCTGTGCTTTGAAGAACAGCTCCCAAGCGACCCAGACATCTTTGTTCCAAGGTTACTCCTGGTGATGAGACATGACGCTATTCTTAGGACCCCAAAAGCAAACATCCATCAAGTCAGTGGAAGATGCCATTGTCACCTCACCCCCCAAAAGTTTGTCAAGTGAAATCAAAGATCCAGACGATGCTTTTTTTTTTTTTTAATGTGATGGGGATAGTGCTTTTGGAATTCATTCCACCAGGTCAGACTGTTAATCAAGCTTTCTATTTGGAGGTTCTGAAAAGATTACCTAACAGTGTGTGACAAAAAGGCCTGGTTTGTGGCAGACGGGGGACTGGTTTTGCCACCACGACAATGCACCTGCTCACGCAGCCCTCTCAGTGAACCAGTTTTAGGCAAAAAGCATCATGCCTCTCTTGCACCTTTCTTACCTGACCTCGCTCCATGCAAGTTCTTTTTGTTTCCTCAAATGCAGAGGGACATGAAAGGCCAGCAATCTGTCAATATAGAAGAGGTGAAGAAAAAAACAAGGGAGGTGCTGTCAGCCATCCAAACACATGAGTTTGAAAAATGTTTCCAAGAATGGAATCGCAGATTTGACAAATGTATTAAGTATAATGGAGAGTGCTTTGAATATGATAAGGTTATTTTGTTTAAAAAAAACTTCAAATATATAGCTTTGGGGAAAAAATCCATTTGGGGGCAACAAATGTACAAACGTGCTTGACACAATGGATGTATGTATGGATTGTGATAAGAGTTTTATGAGCCCCCAATAAAATGATTTTTTTAAATTCCATTTTGGGGGGGAGGCACTCTCTCATATAATTCAGTGATTTAAATATATTAAAAAAGTGTTGTGCAATCATCACTACAAACAAATTTAGAACTTTCTTGTACTTATTAGTTCCCACCCTACTCCCGCAACCTCACCTGCCATAACTCTCAGAAACTATTAATTGAGTTAATGTCTCTATAGATTTACCTCTTCTCGATTTCATATAAAGAAAATTATACCAAAAATAGCATCTACAATGAAATAAAACAGAAAACCTGTAATCCAACAGAAAGCAGAAAATTATAAAAAGAAGAACAAATTAAAAATGGAACGAAAGGTAAGACAATAAGATGTTGGATTTCTGCGTCGAGTACTTTCCAGCACACTCTGCCCGAGATCAGGGCTGTTGTGTTCACATCCCTAGTCAGTGGTCCGCGAGAGCTCAGAGAGGCTTAGTCCCTGTGGAGATTCTGCAAATGGATTGTAGGCTTTCACTGCCATCCTTGGCTTTCTGAAATCAGGTGCTCGAAATTTAAGCTCCCGCCTCTGCTCTTGGATTTTATTACTTATAATCCCTGGATCACACAGCTTCTTCCATATGGATTTAACTGACACCTCACTTAGATGGCTGCTTGCTTTTTTGTTCGTGTAACTCTTACTACAATCCATACATCCATCCATTGCATCAAGCACATTTGTACATTTGTTGCCATCATCATTCTCTAAACACTTTCTTTCTACTTGAGCCCTTGGTGTCAGCTCCTCATTTTTCCCCTCCCTCCCCGACCCTCCCTCTCTCATGAACCCTTGATAATTTATAAACTGTTATTATTTTTTCATGTCTTACACTGTCTGATATCTCCCTTCACCCAGTTTTCTGTTGTCTGGCTGCTTGTTTTAAGACAAGCTGTTAAGACTCCAAACAATATCCTTTCTGATAAAGTCCATCTAGATTTATGATTTGCCACCTCAGCAATCCTATGCAGCTGTCTATTGGGGTCACTGTGAGTTAGAACCAGCGTGACAGCAGTGAGCCCAAAGATTACAGATAGAAGGGTAATTTTAAGTAATTCACTACACGCAGCTGCTGTTTTTACAATAGTGTTTTAAAATTGTGCAAAATTCTTATGTCATAATATTCATCTATCTAAAGTACGTTTAGTCTATTCACAATGTTTACGACAATCACCTGTACTAGTTTCTGAATGTTTTCATCCTTCCTCAGGAAACCCCATGCCCGTTAACAGTCGCTCTCTGTCCCATCTCCCCAGCCCCTGGTACCCGCCAATCCACGTTCTGTCTGTGGATTTGCCTGTGGGGGAATTTCCCATGCATGAGAGTCACACTAGGTGCTATCATGTCTGGCTTTTTTCACTCAGCATAATGGTTTTCAAGGTTCATTACATTCTAGAATGTATCAAGAGACCATTCCTGTCCAGGCTGGCCCTTCCTGGGACACATCGTGTTCTTATCCGTCATCCACTGATGGGCACAGGTGGTTTTCACCTCTGGGCTGCTGGGAATCGGTTTGTGTCCATGTGTGTTCGCCTTTCTCTTCAGTATGTGCTCGGGACTGGAAGTGCCTGCGCAGTTACTGTTTGCTTGTGGAGACATGTTTACTGTATGGAATTGGAGAATACCGTCATGAATCCCACTTACCATCTGTCACCCATGATCTGTGTGTGACACGTTTTATCCTCACTCTCCCTCATGGACCTTTTGAAACTGGCCTCCGTTACTATGCCATTTCTTCGTGTAAAATGAGTGTGGAGGTAGCATCTGACCTCCTCTGACTTCAAAGAGAGGGGAAGTTGGACGCATCAGCCCAATGCTGATTCCCTTAGGTAGAGGTTAGACAAACCTCCAGCCTCAACCTCCTTAGCAAGTCTTCCTTCCCTTTGCTCCCGACCTCTCCTCTGGGTTCAGTGGTCTGCTTTAACGGGCACGTTGGAGCTCTGGTGGTGTAGTTGCTACAGGAGAAAGACGGGGCTCTCTACTCCCATAAAAAGCTGCAACTGGGGAAGTTCTACTCTGCCCTGCAGGGTATGAGGCAGCAGCAGCAGCAGCAGCAGCAGCAGCAGCAGCACAGGGGCACTGAGTTCTTGGTAATAGCCATGCAGAACTCAGAGACAATACTCACGATTAAATTAGCAGGTGATAATTCAGGGTCAGAGATGTCCAGGATCCAGTCCTTTGAGGTTTGCCATACAATCGAGACTGCCCATATGCCTGTTCTAACCCCTGCACAAACTTTCCCTGCTACTAACATGTGGGCAGCAGCTGTCCTAAAGCTGGCCAAGCCCAGGCCTGAGGTTCCGGGCCGGATGCTACATGGGTGTGCTCTGATCTCTGTAGAGCAGTATGTGTGCCGAGTTTTCTCCTGGATCGTGTGGAGGTTGATAAGAGGATCCGTTAATATAGGTCTGGCCCTTCCTTATCGGTCCATGGTCTCTGCAGGCACTTTGACCTTTGGGAGTCCCTGTGTAGATATGGGCTATGCCAGCCAGGCGCCATGCTCCAGGCACGGCTTTCCCTCATCGTCCTCCCACGCAACCTGTACAAGGAGGCGCCATCCAGTCGGGCTTCTTCACTTGCCAGGCTTCACAGGAATGAGTTGGCTTGGTTTTAATACAATTACGGACCGACTCACAGAGTTCAATTGGATGTCTAGCCTTTTTTTTTTTCAATGTCCAGTTGTTCCATATTTGACTCACATCAGCCCCTTGGGGATTGACTCCTGAGTCCTGGGAGTCTCTAGAAACTTTCTAGCTTTGTGGCCTTGTTAGATTGGGGAAGGGAATGCGAGCTCACCTTGGGCGCACGGAAGAATTACGACCAGTTGAGATGCAAAAATGGCAAAAGGAGTTTTATTTTTCTAGCTCGAGCTAGGGCTTTACTCCCTCCACTGCCCAGGCAGCGGGGACCCAGTGTCCAAAGGGGATCATCCCCAAGTTCTTTGTTCCCTGGGCTTTTATGGGGCCAGGGATGGGGGCAGTCCAGTGTTGCTGTTCTTTAAATTTATTGGAGAAAACTTCTGGCATCAGCGTTGTCCAGTGGTGGTTGGCAAGTGGTTCCACGCGTATTCGCTTGACTGGTCAATTTGGGGGGGGGGGGTTGCTGCTCCCTACTGGTCAGTCTGGGACAGGTGATGCCTTCTCTGACAGAATTACCTCAGTGTCCAGCAATCTGAAATTAGAGCTTAAGCCTGCCCCAGACTTTGGTTTTATACAGCCTGTCATGGTGCTGGTGCCGGCAGTTGTAAACTAGGACCCCACAGCCTCACAAGACAGACCAGTCCCGCTGGTCCCCGGAGCCAGCATCCTGCCCTGCAATGGGAAACTGTAGAGACGACCGTTGGGATCAGGGAAGCTTAAAACTACCGTGATACCTTTTCCTCCCAGCATTTCCAGTTATGATACAAGAAAGCTGGCGATTTTGTTTGAGGAAATCTGTCATGAATTTATATGGCTATTTCCAATTCAGATTTAGGAGTACTGAGTTTTTATCTCGCCTTCTTTGTTTTTATGATGTCTGAGTCTTTTCTTCCTTTTACGATAATATCCAGGGACATAACCATTATTACTTACCGGAAGCCATGCATGAAGCACATGTCTCATGTGCTCAACTGTTAACCCCAAAGCAGGGAGGTTGGCATCCACCCAGAGGCACGCTGGACAAAGGCCTGGTGCTTTCCTTCTGAAAAGTCAGCCAGGGAAAGCCGATGGAGCACAGTTCGACTGCCATGCACATGGCGTCACCAGCAGGGGCGTTGGCTTGGTGGCTCCTGGCTATTTCGTCTCTGCAATCGTCCCAGAGTTGCTGTTAGGTCCCACCAAGTCTGTCCTGACTCATAGCGACCCTGTGTACAACAGAACAAGACACACTGTGATCCATCCATACAGCGGACCATTACTCCGCAGCGAAAATGGCCGGGCTCTTGATGAATCCGAGAATGTGAATGAGCCTCGAGCACACTCTGCTGAGTGAAAGCAGCGAGACAGGAAAGGCCACCCATCACGTGATTTCCGCTTATGTGAAATTCCCAAACAGGCCCCTCCATAGACAAAGTGGATTGGCGGTTGCTGGAGGCTGGGGAGACGGGGACAGGGAGTGACTGACTGCTAATGGGCACAGCATTTCTGTAGGAGGGGTGAGACTTCAGAAACTCAGATATGTGGTTGTTGTCCACTCTAAGAAGGTAAGTCTTGTCGTCGTCAGGTGGTGTTGGGTCCGTTTGGACTCATGTGCAACAGACACAGCCCGCCCACTCCGGTGCTCACAGTGGTCGTCCCGTTCGACCCTGTTGCAGCCACCGTGTCAGTCCACCGCATCGAGGCTCTGCCTCTGGTCCTCTGCCTGTCTACTTTACTGAGCGTTGCCTTCTTCTAGGAACGAGTCTCTCCCGATGACATGTCCGTAGTGTGTGAGGCCAAGTCATGCATCCTCAACTCTCCAGAGTTCTGCAGTATTAGCATCCCAAACCCAACCCTCAGCCACCTGCAGCTGACCAGAGTGCTCCGCAGAGCAAGACTGTCGGGCAAGGCATCTTAGGGGTGCAGATTGTGTCAGCCTTCTTCCTCAGAGCAGTCAGTGGGTTTGAACTTGCGGTTAGCAGCCCGGCACGTAACCCACTCTGCCTCCAGGACTCCCATAGTCTGTACAGGGCATCTTTAACCTTTTCCACTCGTAATCCCTTTTTGCCTGAGAAATTTGCAATATGGCCAAGTGCTGCCAGAAACATCTGGGATTCATTTGGCATCTGATTTTTTAATTAATTGTTGGTCATTGTGCGTTCGGAAGCCTTTTATCTATGCCCCAGTTTTTGCCACCTCCTCATTCATCACACAACCCCCCGCTGGCAGAAGCTTTGCTCTATAAGAGGTGAACTGAAAAGAAAGCATTTCTCTGCAGCGCAGCCCATCCTTCGGCTCTTGCGCCCCGAGCAGTTCCACTGCTAGATCCACAGGCTTCCTTTTGCTCTCGATTTTGAGGTACTGCACTTGGTTTTGTTGGGACTGATTTTCTGGCCAGTAGAAAGCATTTACTTGGCTCCAAGTTCAGACCTGTCACACAGGCTAGCTCGAGAGAGCTTCTTGTTCCGTCCTGCCCCACTGAGCCTGTGCCCGCTCCCCACAAGGAACCAGCTTTTACCAGCTGCACATTTGCAGCCGCATCAACCCTGACCCCTCGTGGCCACGGGTGCCAGGGCAGAGCTGTGCTGCCCGGGGTTCTTACGAGCTGGGTTTTCAGAAGTAGATCTCCAGGCCTCTCTTCTGAGGCACCTCTGGGTGGACTCAACTGCCACCCTTTCCGTTAGTACCATTGGCCTCCATCAGGGGCTTCTTCCTTTAAAAATGGGTGTTTATTTATTTCTCTCTAAACCTGGGTTGGGGGGAAAGGTGCCTAGGAGATCAGCACTAAGGCACCTACTCTACACTGCACTTTGAGACATGCTCGGTGTGTTGTAAGGATTTCCCCAGAGGTCACAGCCCTGGGCCCTGGTGGAGACCCCCACAAGCGGTGCTGTGCAGGACCCCTTCTTGCTCATGGCGTGGTGTACTGTCCTTTGCCTTCGCAGGCAGTGCCATCTGTTGCGCCCGTGGCCCCTCAGGGCAGGGGGGAACATGGCTTCCAAGCGCATCAGCCAGGAGACCTTCGACGCAGCTGTGCGGGAGAACATCGAGGAGTTTGAGATGGGGCCGGATGAAGCTGTGAGGGAGGCCACAGAACAGTTTGAATCTCAAGGTGGGTGCGAAGCGGTGGGCAGGCTCCTATTTCAACTGTCACTTCCCTGAAGAAGCTCCACTGCCACTTCCCTGGCTGCACACAAGCTCAGTGCCCCAGGGCACCCGGGAAATAGGAATATGTCGCCTCTGACGCATGGGAGACAGAATGTTCAAACCAGAGCAGAGCAGTGGGGGTCTCTTTACCATGGGTGTGCTCAGGACCTCCCCCCACCCCACCCCCACACATAGAGACCCTAGCTTGGACCCTAAGGCTCAGGATGGAACCATGGCTCATCTGAGATGCTCAGGGAGCCGTAGCTCTGGATGAGGGTCCCCCAAAAGGTTCAGGCCCCGCCCGAGATGTGCACAGGACAATCAAGGCTGACCCTGCAGCCCGAAACTGGATGAACACCTAGTCATCTACCTTTTGACCTTGCATCTGGCTCCCCATTAGCCAAACTTACAGAAGCCCCCAGGAAGGGAGCCAGAAATGCAGCCCCAGGGGTCAGAGGCTGGCCTCCAGAGCCTGGAGGAGACAGATTCCCTGAGAAGGTGCTCAAAGCTTACTGGAAGGCTTTGGGTATGGAAAATCTGCCAGTAAGGGTCTTGGGACTGGGTGGTGACAGGCATCAATGTAGTCAAGGAAAGGAGCCCCAAGGGGGGCCATGGGGTCTTTAGCCCCACGCTGTTGTTGGCCAGCCTTGCCCAGTAATGGGCTCACTGCCACTCTGCTTGGCCATCCCAGAGCCAAGGGGCAGTGGCCCCCAGAAGGCCACATGCTGGGCCCAGCCTGGGTGGTCGATGTGTTTGGACATGGGCTATGACTCCAGTTGTGACAGCCCCTTGATGTCCATCTCCCCACCCTCAGGGGTTGACCTGAGCACCATCGTGAAGACAGCACCCAGAGTCTCTGCCGATGGACCCCAGGAGCCAGAGCATCACGTCCTGCAGGTATGGGTGGGTGGGGTGGCTACATGGACAGGGCCTCTCAGCTTGGCAGAAGGTTCAAGACCCACCATGGAGTTTGCCCAGAGGTGGGCAGGGCCAGAGGAGGGAGGGTCAGAGCAGGAGCTGTTGTTTATGGGGCCTAGTGGCATGTAAGCTTGCCTGTGAAGTGGGCACCGTGGATTCTGAGTTCAGGTGGCGAGGCCAGTGGGATGTCCAGGCAGGAAGGAAGAGCTGCCAGGAGGTGGGTGCCCACGGTGAGGTGCGCCAGCATCAGGACCCAGCAGGTGCGTCTAGTGCTTGTTGAGAACAGCGCGTGGAAGCGTGGGAGCCCAGCTCTGCTTCTCACGACTCTTGCACCCTCTGTACCTCCTGCCATGCAGAGGCCTGGTGAAAATAACTCTCTACTCTTTCCTGTCTTTGCTGGGAAAGAAGAACAGAGTTCAATGGACAGTCTTGGCCACGTTGTCCCTCTCTTGTGAGCCACTCACGCTTTTCTCCTGACAGAGTTTCCTTTGCGATGGTCCTCTTTGTTTTCCCTACTGGATTTGTAGGAGGACTTTCTATGTGGGAAGGATCTTGGTAGTAAGAGTAGCTGGGGTCACAGAGTGCTGCTTAAGTGCTTAGCATTGTGATAGGTGTTTTTTTAAAGATTATTTTATTGGGGGCTCTTACAGCTCTTATAACAATCCACACATCATTTGTATCTAGCATATTTGTACAAATGTTGCCATCATTTTTAAACATTTACATTCTATTTGAGCCCTTGGTATCAGCTCCTCTTTTTACCCTCCCTTCTTCTATCTCATCTGCCTGACCCATTGTTAAATTATAAATGATCATTAATTCCATATCTTACACTGATTGCTGACTCCCTTCCCCTGCAGATTCTTCCCTGCTCCTCTCCCCACCTTCCCCTACCCTCCTGGTATCCCTACTCCCATTTCTGTTCCCGTGGGGTTTATCTGACCTGGATTCCATGTGTCCTGAGCTCTTACCTGCACCTGTGCCCACAGTGAAAGGAGGACTGGGGTCATGGTAGTGGGGGGTGGAGAGCCTCAAGGAACCAGAGGAAGAGTGTGTGGTTCATCGGGGCTATCCTCACCCTGGTTGACTCATCCCTTCTTTGCGACCCTTCTGTGAGGGGATGTCCCACTGTCTACAGATGGACTTTGGATCTCTGCTCCATGTCCCTTCATTCTCAACCATGCTTGTTTGTGGTTTTCTGATGCCTGTTAGCTGATCCGGTCAACACCTCATGATTGCACAGGCTGGTGTGCCTCATCCGTGTGGGCTTGTTGCTTCTCTGCCAAGATGGGCCACTTGTTTAACTTAAAGCCTTTAAGACCCGAGATTCTGTGTCTTTTGACAGCTGAGCACCATCAGCTTTCTTGACCACATTTGCTTGTGCACCCATTTTGTTTTCAGCGATTGTGCTGGGAGAGTGAGCATCACAGAATGCCAGGTTGTGAGAACAGTGTTCTTGCATGAGGGAAGGCTTGAGCAGAGGCCCAGAGTCCATCCTCCTCAATGTATTACCATATAAATATATGTACCCAGGCCAATACCTCTATTTTTAGGAATTAATGTATTTACATAAGTGCACACTTAAGTTTATACCTCTATCCGCAGCTTTGCTTCCTAGGTCTTTCCTCTGTTTTCTTTTATCTTCCTCCTTTCCCACCATCACACCCGCCTTTCTTCTGCCTCTTAGTCATTCCTCTCGGCTAGATTGCTGTTGCTCCAACACCCCCAGGATCTCTATGCCCTCCTAGCTGTTGATTTTTAAAAATTATTTTATTAGGGGCTTATACAGCTCTTAACACAATCCATACATACACCAATTGTGTAAAGCACATTTGTACATTCATTGCCCTCATCATTCCTCATTTTTAACCCTCCCTCCCCACTTCCCCTTCCCTCATGAGCCCTTAATAATTTATAAATTATTATTATTTTGTCATATCTTGAACTGTCCGACGTCTACCTTCACCCACTTTTCTGTTGTCCGTCCCCCAGGGAGGAGGTCACATGTAGATCCTTGTAATCAGTTCCCCCTTTCCAACCCACCCTTCCTCTACCCTCCCAGTATCACCACTCATACCACTGGTTCTGAAGGGATTATCCGCCCTGGATTCCCTGTGTTTCTAGTTCCTGTCTGTACCAGTGTGCATCCTCTGGTCTAGCCAGATTTATAAGGTAGAATTGGGATCATGATAGTGGTGTGTGTGTGGGGGGGGGGGGGAGCATTTAGGAACCAGAGGAAAGTTGTATGTTTCATCGTTGCTACATCGCACCCTGACTGTCTCGTCTCCTCCCCGAGACCCTTCTGTAAGGGGATGTCCAGTGATCTACAAATGGGCTTTGGGTCTCCACTCTGCACCCGCCGACTCATTCACAATGATATGATTTTTTTGTTCTGATGATGCCTGATACCTGATCCCTTCGACACCTTGTGATCACACAGGCTGGTATGCCTCTTCCATGTGGGCTTTGTTGCTTCTCAGCTACATCGCTGCTTGTTTACCTTCAAGCCTTTAAGATCCCAGATGCTATATCTTTTGATAGCCGGGCACCATCAGCTTTCTTCATCATATTTGCTTATTCACCTGCTTTGTCTTCAGGTGAGAATCATAGAATGCCAATTTAATAGAACGTATTCTTGCATTGAGGGAGTACTTGAGTGGAGGTCCAATGTCCTGCTACCTTAATACTAACCCTATAAACATATGCACATGGATCTATTTCCCCATCCTCATGTATAAATATATTTACATACATACATACATACCTTTATTTAGACCTTTATAAATGCCCTTTGCCTCCTAGCTCTTTCCTCTATTTCCCTTGACTTTCCTCTCATCCCACTATCATGCTCAGACTTCATTTGGGTTTCAGTAATTCCTCTTGGTTACATTACCCTTGATCACGCCCTACCAGGCCTCCTACACCCTCCTCACCACCCATTTGGATCACTTGTTGTTCCCTTGTCCCTGGGTTTGTTAACATCACTCCCTTTCCCCCCACTTCCACCTCTCCCAGATCCCCCCAGAACTGTTGGTCCTATTGTTTTCTCCTCCAGATTGTTCTTCCAGCCTATCTTATTTTGACAGACCTATCTCGTTGTTGATTTCAATTCCCTAGTTGTTCCCATCTTGGTGTTGTTTGCTCACTGCTCCCTTCCCCCACCGCCTCCTCCCACTAAGTCCCTCTGGAACATTCAGTCCCATTGCTTTCTCCTTGGGCTTGTTGCCCATGCCTATCTTATATAGGTAGGCAAACCAACAATAATGTAGACAACACAAAAAGAAAACTAAAATTTGATGGGGAAAAAAAGAAATAGAAAAAAATATATAAGGAAAAATAATAACTAGCACACAAAAAAAAGTATAGATAATTACAGGTCTGTCTACTGGCCATTATGACTGTCTCCTCACTGGTCCTGGGGGTGTTCCAGGAACTGCCCCTCCTAGCCTGGAATCTATTTGGGGGGGTTTGCTTTGCTCCCATTGCTGATCTGTTATAGTCCCCTTCTTTGGTTCGCCCCACTGCAGCGGGGTTCAGACTGGACCTACTCCTTCCCGCCATGTGTCCCCAGTCTGGTCCTCTGTATCGGTATGCTCCAGAGGTGGGGACACCATGTCTCGAGCTGTTGCCGGCCCTGCAGTCCTCTCTGTGCCTGAGCAGCTCCGTGCAGGGACGTCGGCCTCAGAGCTTGGTGCGCCAATACGGAGTCTAGAACCTCACTCTTTCCTTCTTGGTTTGCTTCCATGGGCGTGGCAGGCCGGCCCCTCTCCCCAACCTGTAGGTTTAGTGTTGTCTTTTGTAGCACATACTTCTAGGGAGGAGTCAGTTTGGCTCTGATGGGGGCTGGCCCGGTGGCCCACTCTGTTCATGAGTTGCTCCATGTGGTTACGTTGCCCTCAAGGTTTGGTGCGCCATGGTGAGGTCCGCATGCACACTCCCAATTCTGTGGAGACATAAATGATACCCTCCCACTGGGTGGGTTAGTGCCCTGCTCCCCGAGTGCCATCGTCTCCCCTCCTTTTTCCCCCCTTTTCTTCCTCCTCCCCCCTTATTTATTGGGTTGAGCCTGTCCCCAACCCGGTGCTAAGTTCTTAAAAGCTGTCATCTCAATTTTAGATGGGTCCATTGGAGTCTTCCTAGTGACAGGTGGCCTGCAGAAGGTCACAGTGAGGGAGGGGTGGAGATGAGACTCAGACTCAGGCCCCTCTCTCCACAAAAACCAAACTGAGCCCCCTGAATGCCTCCCACCAGCCGTGCAGGTGCAGTGCACGGGGCTCCTTGTAGAGGTAGCCTTTCTGGCCTTGGGTTTATAATTATGCAAAATTGATTGGCTAGGCAACCATCTTGCCAGGAATTGATCAGTATGGTACGCAAGTAGGGTGCTTAACACCACCCAACAGAATTAAGTGCACTTTGCAGGAATTGTTTGGTTGCTGGGCAATTGAATGATGTGATCTCCTAAGGGATTGGTCAGTTTGTGGTCTGGCTGGGAGGGCGATGCCTAGAAGCTGACTCTAAGAGCCAGTCCCACAGAGGGTGGGAGGGAGGGAGCTCACTACTATCAAGAACCTGGAGTGGAGCATGTCAATTGGACCCAGGGTCCCCACCCCGAGAACCCCAGAGATAGAGCTGTTACACTGATGGTGGTAGGAGACACTAAGGCAGGATGGCCACCACAGCAGAGCCCAGCAGACAGCTGCAGTGGACTTCCCGGCCCACAGAGGCAGAGCTGAGTCCCTTCGGGCAAGAAGTTTGCTGATGTCCTGGGTTGACTCCCGGAGCCATGGCATGTCCAGAGCAGCACCGAGGCTGGCCCAGCCCAGAGGAGGTTCTGCCTACAGGCCCAGGTGAGAAGGGGCGTGGAGCCAGCCGGGTTGAAAGCTGCCCTGATTGACAAACCATCTTGTGAAGGACGTCCTGTTACTTCCCCAACCAACGCCAGAACCCTGCGTACAGTACAGCCTGTGAGTTCTGTGCAGCCACGGCAGCACAGGATCCGCTGGGGCAGAGCATGCCGTGGGAGGGACGGCTGGTGTCGCAAGCGGAGTGGAAGTCTGCGGGACGCCCACCTCATAGAAGCCAGCTCCGTGCCGAGCCCCGCTCTCCCAAAGCCTCTGTGTGATCAGGCTCGGTGCCTTCTCCTTCTCGGCTGTAAGTTAAATTTTTCATTACGGAGCAAGGACGTGAATATGCTCTTGGCATAAAAGATTCCAGCAGTCCTCACGCAGTTGCTGTCAGAACTGGAAAGCTCCCTCCCCTAGCCCTTGCCCCGCCTACCCTCCCGCTTCCCAGGAGGTGATTTGTGCCCATACGCTGTGCCCCTGGGCGGGTGGCAGGCTCCGAGTGGGGAAAAGGCTGGCTGTCGACTGAGGGTTTGTACCGGGTGCCTTCTGAAATGGATCAGCTGCAGTCGTAACTATGTTGCAGATGGGCTTGTAGACATAAAAGTGAGTCTTGCAACAAAAAATTGGGGCCTCACTTAATCTATGTGAGCATTTCCAGGGAGAAGCAGTCACTCACAGAGTGAAGGGACCCGGGGACAAGGATAGCCCACAGATGCGGCCCTTCCTCTGCCATGAAGTCAATCCATGTGTGTCAGTAGGATGGAGCGCCGTGGGGTTTTCAATGGGTGGCGTTTGGGAACTGGCTCCACCCAGGGATGTCACCCTGCCCCCTCCATTCTCGCATCCTCTAAGAAAACAGACCCATGGCGTCGCTGTCATAAGGCTAATGAGCACACCTGGAAACCCAGCTCTAGGGTGAGGGTGCAGCACCAGACACCCATCCGTCCTTTTCTTTTTCCCTCATCTGACACGATCGTGGAGGAGCCCTGGCGGTGTCCTGGTGAAGCCTTGGGCTGCAATCCAGGTGGCCAGCCATTGGGAACTACCAGACTCTCCGCAAGAGAGTCTGGTTGTTGCTCTAGGAAACCCACAGGGGTCACTATGAGTCCGCACCGGCTCGATGGCAGGGAGTTGGGTATTGGTTTGGCATGACTGATTCCAGCCGCACAGGCCACTCGCCTCACATTGCTTCTTCCTCCAGATTCGGGCCAGAGGCCTGCTACCGTGCCTCGGCCTCTGGTGACACTGACCTTCTTTAAGGTTCCACTGAGCCACTGCCAGTTGTTAGGTGCCATCGAGTCGGTTCCAACCAGGAGTGCCCTTCACGTAACATAACTGCCAGTCCTGCGCCGTCCTCAGCATTGCCCCGAAGCCTGAGCCCATTGTCGCACCGCAGTGTCAACTCTGTCTCCGTGAGGGCCTTCTGCTTGGCTGTCCCCAGACTTGACCGAGCAGGCTCTTCTCCTCCAGGGAGTGTGCTCTCTCTCCTGAGACAGCATGTGTAAGAAGTCTCGGCATCCTTGCCTCTGACTTGCAGGACAGATCAGTTTACCCTTTCAGCGGTCCAGGGCTCTTCCCATATTCTTCTTCGGCCCCCACTCAAATGCATGGATTCTTCGGTCTGCCTTATGCAGGGTCCGACTTTCACATCCAGAGGAAGCGGTTAAAATGTCATTTGAAATATACTTCATATTCAGTAATAACTAAGTAGCCTTTAGTGTTCCGGGGAGCCCTGGGAGCATGGTGGTTACACATTGGGCGGCTAGCTGCAAGGTCAGCAGTTCAAAACCACCAGCCGCTCCTCGGCAGAAAGACGAGGCTTTCTACTCCCATAAAGAGCCACGATCTCGGAAACCCACAGGGGCAGTTCCACCTTGTCCTAGAGGGTCGCTACGAGTCATCATCGACTCGATGGCAGCGAGTTTTCCTTCGTATCTTACTCCAGGACTCAGAGGGATATCTGAGTGCCCCTCTGAAGGCAGCGTGGTTCCGCTCACAGGGCCTGGGGGAGTGTATGTGGAGTGAATGAGCTGAGGAGAGACCTGGCGGACCCTCCTCCACCAGCGGACCATTGGCAGGGGTGTCAGAGGCTGACTAGCTGCAGCTGGGTAACAACCAAACCATGACGGGAGCCGTTGTATTTCATGCCAAGATGCTGCAGCCTGGCTGGGCTCGGGCCGATGGTTCTTCCCTGGCTCTCTTTCGGGGCCACCCACGCAGGAGCAGCAAGGGCTGAGATGTTGGTGAGGGCTGTGCTCATGTATCCATCCAGAGACCCCGGGGTGTCCGGGCCTCCTCTGCGTGCGGCCTCTGTAGCCAGGCAGCCAGCCTCCCTACACGGAGCCCAGCAGGGACTGCATGTATGTGCCCGTCTGTGCACCCAGCAGTCTCCCATGTCTTGCAGGCCTTGGACGCCCTGCGGGAGGCTGTGACCCACTCCCAGCCCCAAGAGGTGGCGCTGCTCCTGGCCAGCTTCCGAAATCAGTGCCAACAGCACAAGTCCTGCCGCTTCCTGGCTGCCCAGAAGGGGGCCTACCCCGTGCTGCTCGCTGCCTGGCAACTGGCCTCAGCTAGCGAGCCCGCCCTCCTGCTCCAAGCGCTGGACACCCTAGCAGTGCTGATGGATGGCCAGCCCGACCTGCTGGATGCCCAGGGCTTGCCGCTGCTGGTGGCCACGCTGACCCGGGGCGCCGGTGCAGCCGACCTCACCTGTGCTGCCCTCCGCCTGGTCCGCCATGCCTGCGTGAAACACGAGCAGAACCGGCAGGCCCTGGTTAAGGCCGGCGTGCTGCCTCTGCTGACCAGCGCCATCATGCAGCACGGCCGCTGCACTGACGTCGTCCGGGAGGCCTGTGGGGCACTCCGTGTCATGACTTTCGACGATGACATCCGTGTGCCCTTTGGCCAGGCCCACACCCACGCCAGGATGATCGTGCAGGAGAACCAAGGCCTCAAAGTGCTGGTCGAGGCTGCCCAAGGTATGGGGTGTGTTAAGATGGCCCCAGGGATCTGTCCTCTGAAGCCGGGCTCCGCTGGGCCCTTCACCCTGCCCCGGGCGGGGTGCCATGAAGAGGTCCAAGGGCCCGGCCTCCTCTGAGACTTGAGGCTCAGCTGAGGGGATTTGTGTGCTGGGGGAGGCTTCCCAAAGTAGGGTATGTGGGGGGGGGGGGCAGGAAGTTTGGTGCTTAGCTGGGTGATACACGTCCTGGCTGTCTAGTAGGGCTTGGGCCAAGCCTGTGAGCTATCCCTGGTGCCACCTGGGCTGTTACTCAGTCACACAGATGGATAGGAGAAGGGAAGAGTGCCCCCAGGGAACTTGGGTGCCAGGAGGGCAAGCCCAGTCCCTGGAAAAGGACATCATGCTCGATAGAGAGCCAGCAGAAGACCATCAGCGCGATGGACCGACACAGCGGCTGCGACGATGGTGAGCTCAGCCAGAACCACCGTGAGGAGGCGCAGGGCGGCAGGGCTCTGTTCTGTTGTACAGAGGGAAACTGATTCAACGGCCCTAACCACAACAATCTCCTTGATGCCCATGCTGTGGCTGGTCCCTCCGGGGAGTTTACACTTCTGCTGCCTTCAGTGTCCCTGACTTTGCCCAGCTATGCTCCTGCTAGGCCTGACCCTCCCAACCTGACATTCAGACTGCAGAGCACCTGCCTGCCACCCTGCCCCTTAGTCCCATTCACACCTGTGCGAATGGCCCCGTCCATGCCTCCTGAGATAGTGGCAGGGGCTCAGCAGTCAACTGCACCCACCTCATTCACGATGACACTCTGGTTCTCCAGAAGAAAGAGCCCACAGGACAGATGTGTATGTGTGTCATTATGTGCACGTACATCTACATGCTGTCTCTGCATGCTAAAGTGATTAGCAAGATAGGTTACTAAGCAAAAGATTGGCAGCTCAGATCCACCTAGAGCAGTGGTTCTCAACCTATGGATCATGACCCCTTTGGGGGCTGAATGGCCCTTTCACAGGGATCCCCCAACTCATAACAGTAGCAAAATGACAGTGATGAAGTAGCAACGAAAATGTTTTATGGTTGGGGGTCACCACCACATGAGGAACTATGTGAAAGGGTTGAGGCCTTAGGAAGGTTGAGAACCACTGGTGTAGAGGGACCTAAGGAGAAGAGACCCCAGAATCTACTTCCCAACAATGAGTCACCAACAACGCTGTGGAATCAGTACAGTCCTACTGTGGACAGGCGGGGGCTCCAGAAGTCAGGTCAACTCTCTCCATGAAGTCCTGGTGGTGCTGCTGGGTGAGCGCTGGCTTGCTAACTGTGAGGTCGGCAGTTTGAACCCACCAGCCATTCTGCAAGAGAAAGATGAGGCTTTCTGCTCTTGTGAAGCCTTAGAAACCCACAGGGGCAGTTCTGCCCTGCCCTACCCTAGAGGGTCACTACCAGTCAGAACCAACTCGATGGCAGTTGGATGCATCTAAACTGAGATTCATAGCTGTAGGACAATAAGAGGTCTCGCTGCAGGCTGGGCCGGGCCAAAGCTGTGGTCCCTGCACAGAACTCTTTGTTGTGGTTTGTCCTAAGGCTCTAGACCAGCGCTTCTCAACCTGTGGGTCGAGACCCCTTTAGGGGTCGAATGACCCTTTCACAGGGGTTGCCAGATTCAAAACAGTAGCAAAATGACAGTGATGAAGTAGCAACGAAAATCATGTTCTGGTTGGGGGTCCCCACAGCATGAGGAACTGTGTCAAAGGGCCGAGGCCTGAGGAAGGTGGAGGACCACTGCCCTAGGCAGAGGATGAGGCCCTCAGGTTCAAAGGGTGGTCTCGGGGGCCGTGCACGGGGGCCGCTGTACTGTATGCTCAGGGAATAACAGTTGACATGTAACTGACTTGTGGGCTGTGGCTTCACTGTGTCCATGTCTCCCTCCAGGGTGTCCGGCGCGGTGTCACACTAAGAAAGGTCCTCCCCCACCCCAAGATCATACACTTGTCTCGAGCATTTTCTTTGCATATATTGCTGGTTGTTTTTTAGGTGGGACCCTCTTGGGTCTGGGATTCCTTTGTGGTGCTGGGGGCAGTTCTCGCCCCTCCCAAGCAGCCAGCAGGGGGCACTGCAGGCCAAGGCCCTGGGTGGGCACCAGGGCTGGCTCCTGAACAGTCTCTTTAGGTACAGCCCCCAGTGCTCATAGGCCTTTGGGTACAAGTGCCCCTTGAGGCAGAAGGGCTGGGCACCCTAGATCAGAGCTGCAACCCCTCACCCCGTTCCCTGCCCGAGGACATGGGATCTGTCCCCAAGGTCCACGTGGGAGGCATGTGGTGGCCAGCACCCCCTATGTGTACTCTCTGCTTCACACCCATTGTGCCTCACCCCTGCAGCGTTTCCTGACAACCCCAGCGTCCTGGGCGAGCTCTGCAGCACCCTGTCTCGCCTGGCCGTCCGCAATGAGTTCTGCCAGGAGATTGTGGACCTCGGAGGATTGGGTGTCCTGGTGGCCCTGCTGGATGATGGCACCCACCACCAGGTGGGCACTAAAACACCACCCCATCACCCCAGGTTCTTTCTGCTGTTTTCCCCAACCCTGGTTAGACCTTGCCTGAGTCTAAGCCAGTGCGGACTGTGAATCCTGGGCCTCAGCTTGGGCTCGAGATGGTTCGGAGGGAGGCCTCACCCACCTCCCCAGCCTCAGGTTCTCCAGTGACCTGACCCATTCCTCTTTTATCTAGCAACATTGAGCAGTCCGGCACAGCCCAGGAAGCTAGGTGTCTAGACCCACCCCCACCTCCTGGACCCCTTCCTCTCAGCCACACAGCTCAGACCTGACCCCTGTGTGGCGGGTGCAGAGCAGAGACCCCACAGTGCAGTGGCCAGGGGAGGGGCCACAGCTGACTTCTCTGTCCTGGCCACAGGACCTCGTGAAGCAGGTGCTGAGTGCCATGCGCGCCATTGCGGGCAACGATGACGTGAAGGATGCCATCGTCCATGCTGGCGGAGCCGAGTCCATCGTGGCAGCCATGACCCGGCACCTGGCCAGCCCCCAGGTGCATGCCTCAGGGGGGTGGGGTCCCCTCAGTGTCTATCAGCCTGGTGCTCCGCCCTCTCCCTCAGCCAGGGCTATGGAGAGCCAGGGCCCCGGGATGCCTGTAGTGTCCTACCCAGGTGGGTGGCCCCAGTCAACCCTGATTACCAGGTGTCTTCCTCTCATGGCTTTCTTACCAACTGAGCTGACAGTGCCCCGGCTGGAGGCGGAAGGGGTCTCCCTGCCTGCCCACTCCATCCCCAGCGCCCTGTGATCGCCCCCAGGTGTGTGAGCAGAGCTGTGCTGCCCTCTGTGTCCTGGCCTTACGCAAGCCGGCCCACAGCCGTGTCATCGTGGAGGGAGGCGGGGCCCTGGCCGCGCTGGAGGCCATGAAGGCCCACCCGCAGGAAGTCGGCGTGCAGGTGGATGGGGCAAGGGGCCCAAGGGAGGGTGTGGGCACTGGAGTGGGAGGTGGCCTCCTTCCTTCTCCCCTCCCCCTGAAGATGGCTGGCACCTCCTCTGCTCTCCTCTCATCCTGGGCCCCTATGGGGTGTCAGCCCCCACAAATGAATGGGTCCAAGGGGCGCTTGTGTAATTGAAGGGTGAAATGAAAAAGATATCAGACAAGGTGGGGCATGCAATTGCTCCTCTCCCGGACGGCCACGATCTCAGCAGCCAGGTCCACACAGAGAAGGAAAATATAATTCCAGTCTTGGCTTATATACACTTAGGGGGCATTCAAGCCCCCCTAATTGCAGGTAACCACATACGTAACAGGAAGGGGCTGTACAATAGGCATTCACGCAACAGGAAGAGGGTGAGCTGGGGTGTACGTGCAGTAGGAAGGGGCGGTACTAGGGGTACACGTGACAAGATGGGTAGACTCCATTGAGTTGTGTTGACCTTGTCTTTGGGCTCTATCCTCATCAGCAGGGAGGGGGCCCCACCTAGGGTAGGACAGACAGTAGGGTCTGATCGCACTTGATGGCTGATACCCTCTGGAAGATGACCTCTAAGCAGCTGACCTCCAAGTGGCTAGACATTGACCTTGTGTGAACAAGCAGTGTCTTGGGTTTGGCATACATTTGGGGGCAACCTGGGGGAAAACCTTTCTGTCTCTCTCAGGCCCCACCCATGTCACTCTCTCTGTCTCTGGAGGAGTCTGAAAAGGAAGGGGAGACTCAGAAAGTGGGTGGGAGTCTGCTAGGGCTTTGGAAGCTCCCCTCTTCCCCCCCCCCCGCAGTCTGTTCCTGGGGACACAATGAAACCCAGATATGGGGAACACACTGGACTTAACCTCATGGGCAGTTAGCCCCCTTTCCCACCTGGACCCCAGACTCCTCTCCGGAGCCCTGCTGTCCCGCCTCTGCCCCTGCCCAGCACAAGAGGCTCCTCAAGTACTTGAACACATCAGGCTAGTCTGTGACTGCTGCCCCTCTCAGATCTCCCTGTGGCTCCCTCACTACCTGCCCCCCTAGTCGACAAGTAACAACAGACTCACACCCATCTACCCTCTTCTCCTGCCTGGGGACCTTGGGGCCCCCCCTGCGCACCTACTCTGCACCACAGAGAGAGTGAAAAGGAAAGATGTTTCAAGCTGGTGGCCACCTTGTGTGTTGGACTAGAAGACGACCACTAGGTCAGAGAGTACCCCAACCCAGGCCTCCATGGCTCACCCCTGCCCCCTCTCCTCAGAAGCAGGCCTGCATGCTGATCCGCAACCTGGTGGCCCGCAGCCAGGCCTTCTCCCAGCCCATCCTGGACCTGGGGGCTGAGGCGCTCATCTCCCAGGCCCGGGCTGCTCACCGCGACTGCGAGGACGTGGCCAAGGCCGCCCTGCGGGACCTGGGCTGTCGTGTGGAGCTGTGCGAGCTGTGGACAGGCCAGAAGGGTGACTTGGCACAGTGACTCGCTCAACGGCTGGGACTGGGTGAGTAGGGGGCTGCAACGAGCGAGCGAGGCCGCCCTGCAGCAAATGCCACAGCCAGGCGAGACGTGCAGCCCCCAGCACAGCTGGGAGAAGTTCCCCATCCTGGTTGCCCCACCCCCCTTCCCAGCCTCTTCCTAGAAAGACTTGCACAGCTTGGTGGTCGGGAATGGGGCACCCACTTCTGGTCGGAGCCCCCAGAACCCTGGCCCCAGCTACTGGTCTCTCTGGTCTGTTTGCGGGGCTGGGTTGGGTCCTAACCTGTAAAACAGGGCTCTGGTGTGTGGGCTTGGCTGAGCACAGCTGTCCAGTGCGCTTCGAATAAAGACTGAGGACACAGGATGGAGGGGCCCGGTCCTGTCTCTGCTTTGTACTTAGCTGAAGGTGGGGAGACACTTGGGCTGAGGGGGGAGGCTTTGGGGTCTCTGAAGAGAGCAAAGGGGACTTGGTATCTGGCAGATGGGGGTGCAATGGCGGGACAAGGGGTCTGCAGGTGCTAAGGGCATCTGGGGAGTGGAGAGCGCATGGTGGCCCCCAAGTCTAGCTGGTCCCCATGAAATGGGAGCCCACTCCAAGGTAAGGAGCAGGGAGGCAGAGAGTGGCCACAACTATGTCTTCTAATGCCACCAACCTCCTGGTCTCTGAGCTTCCCACACGGCCATACAAAGTCAACCCCCAGCCAAACCTGAGCCTTAGTTTTACCAACTGTGAAGTGGGTGCTGTTTCCCCCAATACCTGTCCCCTCGATCTGGGATTCTGGGCAGCCAGAGGGCTCTTCCCCACCCTGGGGCCCCTTCCTCTCTGGGAGTCCAGTTCTATCCTTGGCCACCCTAGTCCAGTGGTTCTCGACCTGTGGGTTGGAACGCCTTTGGGAGTCGAATGACCCTTTCACAAGGGTCATCTAAGACCATTGAAAAACACATAAATATTTCACAATATATAATTACATATTGTTTTGTGATTAATCAAGCACTATGCTTTAATTATGTTTAATTATGTTCAATTTGTAACAATGAAAATACATCCTGCAAAAAAATTTTTAAAAAGAAAATACATCCTGCATATCAGATATTTACAGTACGATTCATCGCAGTAGCAAAATGATAGTGATGACGTAGCAATGAAAATAACTTTATGGTGGGGGGTCCCCACCACGAGGAACTGTACAAAAGGATCGAGGCCTGAGAAAGCTTGAGAACCATGGCCCTAGTCCTTTCCCAGGAGATGCCTGGTCTCCATGGAAACCAAATGCACAAGTAGTTATGGTAGGGCATTGTCCTGGTTCCTTCCCCCTATATAAGGACATCTTGCTAGGGAGGTGGGGATTGCAGCCCTCCGGGGACCCCCAGTAACTCCCCTGGTCAATGTAACACACACACAGAGCCCCACCCCCAGTTGCTGAGGCTTGAGGTCAAGTGGATCTGAGCTGACCTAGTGACCACGGGGCAATGCTCAGGCCATGCTAAGCTCTTCGTGTCACATGGGAGGCTGCAGAACCAATTCCATGGAGATCTGAGGGGCCGCCCTGTAATTCTTTTTACCCCCCTTTCCACCCCACAGCCATGCCCCAGCCGTGCCCTCCAACTCCCCATGCGCCCCTTGGACCGGCAGCTGTGCCCACAAGCCTGGCTCTCCTTGCCTGACTTCTCCCTCCCTCACTCCTGCCCCTGGTGTGTCGGCGGAACCAGCCTCCCACAGCTGAAGGGCCTCAAGATGCGAGTGTACGGCATGATATATACAGATTACAGTACAGTCGTAGCAGATAAAGGGGAACAGGAAAGGAGTCAGACATGTTGTGGTAGCATGCTCGCCTCAGCTCCTCTCGATGGGCAGCCTGAATTATCTTGGGATCTTTATAAGTAAGCTTAAGACTTGGCTATTCAGTGGTTACATACATCACAAGGGCAGAATCTGCATTAAGGTCCCCGAGCTCACAGGTGAGGAACCCTACGGCAATACCTGCATCAGGTGAGGGGTTGGGCGTCACCTCAGGAAGACAGAGAACAAAAGGATCATGTCCGCTTCTACAGGGAGATGTAATCAACCGCGTGCTCACTTTAAGGCAGCATCGCTGTTCGGGGGAGAATCAGTGGGAATGATTTTTAAAGCAGGATCATGTACCTGGACCTCAACTTACCACAGTGGAGGCGTTCTTTCCAGACTCCCTCTGTACTGCTAGGGAATACACCGGCAGCCCTCCTCCACACTAACCAGTGTGAGTTTCCCCCACTGGTGGCTTCGCCTCACTGCCCCAGAGCCTGGGGCACCCTCCCCGCATTCCCCCAGGCCCTGGTCACCTGCTCCCGCTCCTGAGCTCTCACCACAGCTTGCCATGTGTCCTTGGACCATGACCCCAGCTGAGATGGCTCTTCTTTCCTGGGGACAGAAGGGGCAGGACCACTGCCCCCCTTCCTGTGAGCCCAGTAGGGGAGAGTTCAAGTGCTTCCCCATGCTTCCCAGAGGCATTTTCTGAGTGCCTTGGAGTAAACAACGTAGCCCAAGGCGGGTAGGAGGACAGCTTTAGCCAGCCCTCCCCCTGGCTCCTGGCCAGCAGGCCCCTCCAGGAGGGGAGGCTGGTTTATCAACCTCCCACCTTAGCTTAAGGACATGGGTGTGTCAGTGGCACACTTAGGGTTGATTCCCACACTGCTGGCAGCCTGGGATCTGATCTTCACCTCCACCCTCAGGCCTCCCCTCTGAAGGGCCTCGCTCAGGAGGGCCAGGGACGGCAGTGGGGCCCATGCTGTCCCAGGGGTTGGGAGGGAAATGATGAAATAGTGCTTGCAGTCCAGCCAGGCCTCTGCCACTCAGCAGTGCTGAAACAGACACAGTTCTGTGAGGCTGACTAGGTACACACACCTCCCCTCTTGGGCAGTGTTGGTGAGTAAGCCCCAGTCAGGGCTGGCCCACAGCGTCCTTTAGGTGACCCCTGAGGTCCTGTACCTGGCCCAGCTCAGCTGAGGAGGGGAGGGTTACTATTGTCAAGGTGCACTGCCTGCCACTTCTAGAAGGTAGCAGAGGCAGGCAGGCAGGCACGAGCAGGCTAGTAAGTGGACAGAAGCCAGGCTCTGCGCTAATCCCATCAGCAGAGGCAGCCATGCTGGGTCACTGCCCGACCCTTGCCTCAGTTGGCATTGCTCCTGAGTACCGTGAGGCCTGCTGGGAGCTGGCTGTTCTCGTCTCGGCTGGCAGTGGGTAGGAGGAAGGCCACCTCCAGTGCAAAGACCTGCCTTCACCACAAGCCTCCTCATTCCTTGAGGTGCAGCTTACAGAGAGGGCAGCTCCTTCATCACTGTGCCAGGTGCTCTCTGTGGGCCAGTCCGTTCTCGGCTTTCTGTTTTCCGCTCATCTCTCCAGTGCCCCTATGCACCCTGGGAGGTGGCTGGGGAAACAAGAGTTCGAATCACCTGCTGAAGGTCACATGGCCAGTAAGTTTAAAAGAGAAGCCTTGGTTTCCTTGGCAGAAAAGTGGGTCTGTCACAACCCTAACCCTGAAGCCAAGCTGGGAGGTGGTGCTGGGAAGCACCCCATGATTTGACAAGGTGCCAGCTTCTCCCCATTGCCCCCTTCCAAGGCTGGAAGGAAACCCTCGGGCAGCCACTAGCAGTAGTCTGTTCTCTCTAGGAAGCAGGGAGAAATGGGACTCAGGAGAGGAAGCCAGCAGGAATACCAGGAGTCAGGATTGCTGAAGCCAGAGCCTCGGTCTCCCCCTCCACACAGGCCTGTGAGACATGTGAACAGGATCCTGAGGCAGGGCTTGCCCAACCCCCCAGGTGGGAACTGTCTTGCCCTGCAGCTCCGCCCTGATCCCTCCCAGGGTTCCCTGCCTCAGAACTTGATCTCCACCAGCCCTATCTGCACGCTAGAAATAAGAGCTGCTCCTATCTGGGAACATTGGTAACCCTCTCCACAGAGGAGCTTAAGGGAGTGTCCTTGGTGAGTCAGAGTGGGGGGCAGGGGGTGGTGTGTGCAGCTGCTTGGCTGAGCCTTGGGCTGAAGGTGTCCCTAAATGACCCATTGTCAGGCCAGAGTCCAATGCTCTTACCAGCAGGTCACCACCAGTCTGGGGTATAAATTCCCTGGGAACTGCCCCCGAGTGGGGAGATGGAGATGGAGCTTGAGCTGCTCAAGGCCAAACCACAAAGATCATGGGCTGAGCAGGGATTCCCACCTGGCTGCCAAAAGGCAGGTGTGCTGGGTTCACAGCCAGGTGCGGCAGAGAGGTCCAGTGTGACCCCGGGGTATGACGTTTGACCTTTCTGAGCCCTTGGTCTACAGTAGGGCCCATGATGAACTTGACCTCACGGGTTTGGGGTTAGACTGCGTGAGTGTAAAAAGCCTAAGAGGGGTGGCGGCCGGTAGGAGCGTCGATACGCCGCGGTGGTGAGGGCTCGGACTCCACGGGGTCAGACCCTTCCAGAAACCCACTCTACAGGGTGGACGTCCACCTCCAGCCCGTATCCTCGAACGGCCTCGGGATACGAGCGTTCGTCTTGGGCTGCGGGTCCACCTCCACGGGTCGTTGAGGGCAGCGGCGGGGATGCTGGACCCCCTGCGCGGTGGGTTGGTCCCGCTGCAGATTGTGCGCCCCCTCTTCCGCGCCCCGCCATTGGCTGCCGCGCCCCGCTAGTCTGGGCGTCGCAGCCAATCCGCGCTACGTTCTGGGGTACGCCCTCCAGCCCTTCGCCGCGGCCGGCAGGACGCACCAACGCGCACGGGTCCCCGCCCCCGGTCCCTCGTGATTGGCGGCCCGAGATGCCAGTCGCCGTCGAGGTCCCCAGTTGTTCCCTTGCAGCCACTTGCCGCCGCGCGCCTCACACCCGCGGGCCCCCTCGGGGCTTCCACCGCAGCCCCAGCTGCCCCGCCTTCGTCCTTCGGCGATTGGCTGCAAAGGTTGACCCTCGGCCTCATCTCCTCCAACCCCTGCCGCCCTCCGTTCCGATTGGTCGAGGAGCGGCCAATCGGGGTGTGGCGTCGCCCCTCCCGTGGCGCTCCAGGGGTGCGCGAGGAGGGGCGGAGGAGGCAAGAAGCGGCGGTGGCGGCGCGTCCGGGCCGGTGAGAGGCGCGAGACTGGGCGGACTGGGCCCTCGGACCCCGCGCGGGGAGGGCTGGGCTGGGGGCTAAGGGTCGGCGCCAGAGGGGCGCGGGCCCCGGGGCGGGAGCGGCTGGGCGAGGCCTGACAGCGGCGGCGTCAGGGGTAAAAGGGAGGTCAGATGCCTGTCTGGACTCTGACACCCACACCCGTGTCTGCGCCCTATGAGGGCCTCCCCGCTTGCCTTAGCCATTCACCCGCACCCCACGCACGTCGGACACCATGTCTCCTAGTTGTCACCCGCATACACCTGACACCAAACACTTCACTGTCACCCCCACAGCCTCAGCCTTGTGCCCCCCGGGAGACCCACACAGCTGGGTCTGCACCCCCACATGCGACCCGAATCTTCTCTCCTTGTGCACCTGACACTGCACCCTTACTCGTGAGCCTCCACATCACGTGAGCCTGGCCGTGTCCTGACACCCCACATGCTGAGGCTGTGCCTCCTCCCAGCCTAGCCTGCACCCCCAACATTCACACCTGAGCCTATGACACGGCCCCACACCCCTTCGTGGCCCTCCACGAAGTCAAACCTTTTCCTCCCCTTTGCTGATCTTCACTTCCGGGTCTGTGCCCCTCATACTGACAGTCCCCTTCAGCATCCTAAGTCACAGCCCTCAAGACATCCCCCATCTCCCCCTAAAGCCAGCAGCCCCCTCACCCCATCACCTCCCTGCTGAGTGCCCCACTGGCTCTCCCCACTGGGAGGTCTCTGCCTTTCCATTCACCACCCTGCTCAAACCTGAGCCCACATCCGGCACCCGTGTGAACTCCTCTGTCATCCTTCCCACCCCCCAGGTCGCTAACATTCACCCTAACTTTGTATCTCTGGGTCGCTGAATCCCTCATCTGCCTCCCACCCCCACTCCTGGAAACAAATCGCCCAGGTGTTGCTTCTTAATGGCAAAACCAGCTTTCTCCACTCTCCCTCTCCAGGGCCACACACAGAGCCCACCCTCTCCCGTGAGCCTCCTGGTAGCCGCGTCCCCCTCCCATCCCGCCTTCTTAGTCAGTCCCCGCCTCCGCCGCTCAGGCGTGACTTTGATGGGTCAGAAAGTTGAGCTGGAAGGAATGGCCCTGGGACTACAGGAGCTTGAGCCTGGAGCCTTGGGACAGGGTGGAAGCGGGGTGCATTTGCCGCCGGTGTTGCCAGGCTCTCTTACCCTTGGGCTCCAGGCCCCTGCTGGAGTTGGTTTTAGCTGTAACGGCAGACCTGGGCAGTTTGCTGACCTGGGGGAGCAAGTGGGGCTCTGAGGCCAAGGAAACTGCTAAACCCAGGAGAGTAAGGAAACACTCTCTACACTGAGGGAGCTAATGTTTCACTGCCTGGAGTGCCAGGCTGCAGAATCACAGTCTGTGGTGCCAGGGGAGTGAGTTTTTTCTGGAACTTTTCAAGTTCCCAAGAGTGTGGTTTAAGTGCACAGTGGAGAAGGAAGCAGGCGCCGTGTTTACTGATCTGTGAAAGATTCCTTCCCTGAGGCGGGAAGAGTGCAGCTTAACCTGTCTCACTTGCAAAGTTTGCATAGGTCAGGATGTATCATAGGGTCCTGACACCTTCAACGTCTCTTGCAGAAACATAAACCATTTGGATTTTCTGTCCAACTTCAGAAGGGGTCATTTAAAACAAATATGTGTACATGTGTATACATATATACATGCATACATTACAAGGGCGCTTCAAAAAGGTCCCTGGAAAAAATTCTATTACCTTCTCATTCCATTTTTCCATGAACTCTTTTGGGGCCTCATCATGTATGTCCAAAGATGCACATGTATATCCGTGTACATGCACAGGTATGTGAGTAGGCATACACACGTGCTCAGAGTTAACAACATGCATGTGAGTGTGTGCATACTCATGCTAATCTGTGAACAGATATAATAAAGACCCTCCGCACAGACCTGGTGGCACTGTCACGTAGGTGTTGAACTGCTAACCAAAAGGTAAGCAGTTCAAACCCATTAGCCACTCCTTATAAGAACGAGGAGGCTGTCTGCTCCTGTAAAGATTTACAGCCTCGGAACCCCACACAGGGTCACTGGTGACCGGAATGGACTCCAGGGCAGCAGGGTTGGGTCAGACATGTATCCATCCCGGCAGTCATTGTTAGCTGTGGATGCGCTGATTCCTGACCACCCCACACGTATCGGCATGGGACTGCTCCAAAGCATTTCCAAGACTGACTGTTGGGAAGCAAATGGCCAGGCCTTTCTTCCTAGGCCCCTCTGGGAGAGTGGTAGAATGCACACCCCTTTCCATTACCCAGGGTCTCCTGAACAAGCGTGTGTGCGTGCACACATCCCCAAAGGGGCTTCAAAAGTTCCTGGGAAAAAAAGAATGAATATATGACAGATCCCCTGAAGGGTCCTGACTCACAGGCAACCCACGTGTTACAGAGTAAAACAGCCCCATGGAGTTTTCTTGGCTGTAACTTTGTTTTGTGTTTTAAATCGTCGTATTGTACTTCACATAGTATACGATGTAACCATTCAATCACATGAAGAAGCATCATCCCCACAACCCAGGGTATGTTCAGAATCTCAGAATAGTTTCTTCTCAAACTCGTTGTTAGCTCCCCATTCTGGCCCCCCGCCCCCCAGTTCTCCCCTGCCATTTCCCTTGGCAATTATCAATCTAGTTACTGTCTCTGTAGAGCTGCCTATCCTGGGCTGCAAACAACACTGACCAGACACAACTGGAAAACCTCAAACACGAAGACAGCAGAAACTATTAGAAACTGAAACAACCTTAAAAGGGGTTAAAAGGGAGATCAAAGGATAGGGTCTTACTTCTAACCTAGTGGTCCTCCACCTTCCTCAGGCCGCGGCCCTTGCAGACAGTTCCTCATGTGGTGGTGACTCCCCAACCATAACATTATTTTCGTTGCTGCTTCATCACTGTCATGTTGCTACTGTGATGAATCGGGCGACCCCTGTGAAAGGGTCCTTCGTGCCCCACAGGTTGAGAACCGCTGCCCTAACCTAACTGCATCTGGCATGACCGCAAGGCTATGCACATCCCTCTATGGTGGTCACAGGGCCTCCCCCATGCGAGGACCCTGCAAAGGGATTTTGGGTTGACTGACTTTTATAGAAACAAACTGTCGGGCCTTCCTTCGAAGCCCTGCTGGCTGGGTGGCTTAAATCCACCAACCTTAGGTTGGCAGTCACTGGCAAACTACACAGTCACCACCTAGGCAACACACACACCCCACCACCAGCCCACCCTACCCCTCCACACCCCCCGCTGTCACATCACTTCTGCCTCACAGCCATCCTTTGGACAGAGTAGAACGACTCTTGGTTTCCTGTGATGGTCAGTCTGTCAGGGGCCACCAGCCTCATCCTTCGCCCAAGCAGTAGCACCTGGTGGTTTAGAGCTGCCAACTGCAGTGGGCAGCCCCACGCTTAGCCCGCTTTGCCACCAGGGCTCTGGCACGCTGGTGGAAACGTAGTGTACCAACTCGGACAAAGCGAGAGTGAATGAAGACAGCCTAGAAGGGGCGCAGAGTAAACACCACAGCTCTCTCCTCTCCGGGACCCCCGCCTCCTGGCCCCCAAAGCTGCACCTGTGAGTAAGAGCGTCCAGTGCTGGGAGGCGGTGGCATGGCAGTAATGCCGCTTGGCCCTCTGGCCCAGTGATACATTTCATTGGCCAGAGTATTGGTTATTTAACCAGGCCCACTTGGAGTTTGCTTTTGCTGACGGCTGCAATGAACAGATAGGCTTGTGCATTCACCAAACTGCCAGAGGAGCCCCGCTCGCGCCCCACCCCCACCCCCGCCCCCATGCCTGCGGGAGGGAGGGAGTCACTAGCCTTCCAGTCTATCCCAGCAGGTGGCACACTGCCCTGCTGTGCCTGGACCCCTAGCTAGACAAACCCCTTCTCTCCATCCTGAGCCGCCCCTCCTTGCCCTCCGCCCTGCCTCCTCTTTGAAGGTGGACAGTGCCTGCCTCTTCCCTCCCTGTGCCAGGAAGGTCATTATCAAGTTTGCTGTCTCCGGTCTGCGGGGCAGCAAACAGCCCCAGGAGGCTTTGAGAGTCTGTGTGCGCTGCCCCCTGCGCTGTGGGAGTGAGTCCTGGCCGCTGTGACTGTTGGTCATGCGGCTGAGTTAGCTACCTGTTCCTCTTCCGCCTCAGATGCCCGTGGGGGCTGGCAGAAGGGGTGCTCAAATGCTGGCACGTGGGACTGCAGGAAGAACAGTTGGCTGGGAGGCCCACACGGCTATTTGGATTAGGTTTGTTGTTTCCATGGGGGTCTGGCGAAAGGCTAGGCCGTGGTGTGACCACGTGATGTGGAGACAAGGCTGGGATGTGAAATGTACTGGGGAACTTGTTCAGTGCCGTCTGTGTTTCCTCACCATTGGTGCCAGGTGTGTTTGGGAGGTGGTGGCCAGGGAACTTAGAGAGCGCAGCTGCGTGTCCGTCAGAGTAGAACCGTGCTACAAACGGTCTGCAAGGTCGAATGATCGGGGAGTAGACCCCAGGCCTTTTTCCCCCCCGCTCTGGCCTTTTGGCTGGTATGACGCTTCAGCACTGCGCGCCAGGTCTGCAGGAGGCTAAGGGTCCATGTGCAGAGTCCCCGTTGGATTCCTTCTGACCATTAACCAGGGATGTGAACCGTCTTGCCCTCAGACAGAGTGCACTGGAAAGTGGGTAACCATCCCCACCCTACCCCCAGCAAGCCCAGAGATGGGTGGTCTCCCTTAAAGGCTTGCCTGGATGTGTCCTTGATGGAGGTCGCCAGACTGGGTCGTGCCCGGACCCATCCTGTAAGCACACTGTCTAACCAAACCCATGAGTCCCACCATGGCCTGTGCCTGTTGCTGTACCTGTGATGCATTGATCGCTCGCCAGTCGTGCTGCAGTGGCACTTTCCCTTGCCCTCCCGTGCCCTTTTCAAGGGTCCCCTGAAAACAGTCCTTCCGAGGTGGCTCCAGAAAATCTGCCCCGGGGAGTTATTGTCCACAGTTCTTTCTCCTTTTGATCGGGATTCAAGGCACCCTAGTGGGGCGCCCATCTGCTCCCCCAGAGGTGTGCCATCTTGAGCCCACCCAGCAATCCCAAAGACGAGACACCTGGGGATCCGCTCCCGTAAGGGTTATAGAGCCCCTTCCCACCCCCACTCTGCAATCTCACCCAGGACTTGCCTTGAGTCAGACAGTTGACCCGACGCCACCCAGTCGCCAACAAGGGCCAGGACTCTCCTCTCAGTAATGATGGCCGGACGCCTGGGTCAGGCTGATGTGGGGCCAGCAGGCTCAGGGGTGAAAGCATGTCCCCCACCCCACACAGTCCCTGGCTGAGGGAGAGGTGGTGACAGCTCCCGCTCGTGGGACCTGCGTCAGTCAGTCCCCCAGCGCGTGGAGGGGCACCTTCCCCAGCTTTCTAGCAACTAGTCTTCCCTAATGACTCATCGGAGGGACAGGAGCTGAAGTCTCTCCACGCCTATCCTCGCTTCTCAGGAGCCTCTGGCCGTGCTTCTTCCTAGCCAATTTGGTTTGTCCTGGGGCAGTTTGTGGCGTTCAGATGGTGTCACTCCTCGCATCATGGCAACAGGCAGGGCACCCCACAGTGGGACAGACTGATGGATGGGTGGTGGTAGCCCCTATTCGCCACCTATTCGCCACCTGCCCTCACAGAAGGGCAGTGCCTGGAGAAAATGAATAAGGGGGTTTCAAACCCTGTTCTCCATTCCCTGGGGCCAGGGCTTGCTGAGCAGAGAGATCAGCCCTGCCATGACCCGGGCTCCCCGCCTGGGGGAGGCCCCAGATCCAATCCCACCTAGTACACCTCATAAGCTGGAGGCTTATGAATTGCTAGGCTGCTGAACCAGTTTCAGCCAAGCTTCCAGACCAGTGGTTCTCAACCTGTGGGTCGCAACCCCTATGGGGGGGGGGTGTCAAACGACCCTTTCACAGGGGTCGCCTGATTCATAACAATAATAGCAACATGACAGTGATGAAGTCCCAATGAAAATAATGTTATGGTTGGGGGGGTCACCACCACATGAGGAACTGTATGAAAGGGTCTTGGCCTTAGGAAGGTTGAGAACCACTGCCCCAGATGGAGACAGTCTAGGAAGAAAGGCCTGGTGGTCACTTGTGAAAATTGGCCAGTGGAACCCCTCTAGCTCACAGTGGTGAACCGGCAGCCAAGCATGGAGTAGAGCCAGGCACTGCTCCCTTCTGTGGGGGGGGGGGGAGGCTCAGGAGGTGGGGCAGACCTTGGCCTGAAGGTACTTGTTGTGTGAGGGGCCAGACCGACCCGCAGCCTGCCTCCAGACCCTGACCATCCACCACGCAGCAAAGACATTACACCGCCCTGGGTGACTCCATGCAGTGCTGATTGAGTGTGCAGCCCCAGGACAGCATTGGCTCAGGCGTGGTGAGCACCCACAGGCCCAGACCTGGGCGAATCCGGGAAGTGCTCACACCGCCCCCGTGTGGCTGTGTCATGTAACTGCTTGGTCCTGCAAGGAGGGCGCCCAGGCTGGGATTCATTCAGCCCAGGGGTGGGAAGGCTCCCTGAGGTGAGGAACTCAGGCAGAGCCTGTGAGCTGAGAGGACAGGGCAAGTGTGGCGCCCCAGGAGCTGGCAGTGACTGAGGCACAGGCCAACAAGAGGGCTTATCTCTGGGTGCCAGCTCTCATGGCTGGAAAAGCCCACTGTGGCTTGGAGAGTGGCTGACCCCAAGACAGTTGTGAGCATGACTCAGAGCCCCAAACCCAGAACCCACAACCTGTGCTCCCCGGGAGGGCAAGACCCGCTTCTGGGCTAGCGAAGCCACAATCTGAAGCAACCCAGCCTACCTCGGCCTCACTCTGACCTCACAGGTCCAGAGTGGGCCATGATCCCTGGACACCCCTGGCAGGGTGGAGGTCAGCAGCTCTGCCCTAGCCAGCAGTGGGCACACTGGTCAAGACTGCCACAAAGGAGGCAGCTCTCAGAACACGGCCTTGAGAAGCAGCAGGTGTGGAGTAAGAAGGCGCCCTGGCCCAGAGGACAGGGGCCTGCAGCGGGAGAGACCTCTGGTGGCTCATGAGCAGGCTCTCCAGGAGGCACCTGCTCCACTCATGCTGGTATTTACCGGGCACACTGATCTAGGCGGCTGTGGGGAACGCACTGTGCACTGAGAGGGGTACTTAGGGGGAGGTAAACCTGGGAATGGGGTGCTGGGAGAGAGGTGCTGGTCGTGAACCACAGTCTTAGGGCTGTGAAAGGGGGAACCTATTTACCACCCCCATCCCCTATATGCTCCTTAGGGACTAGGATTTTTACCACCACCTCTTAACTATGCATCAGCCACCAGCCCAGGAAGGTGGAAGCGATGAGAAAATGGAAGCCAATCTGGGAGGTTAAATGAGGTGTCAAGGTCACAGGCTGGACCTGGTTTTCTCCAGCACCCATGGATGTGGCAGGGAGCCTGCCCTTTCAGAGACGGGGGCAGTTGACAAAAGTTCACACATAGTCATGCAGGGTTCTGGAAAAGACAGCCAGCAGCACCTGTGGGCCGAACATGCCCCCTGGCCCTAGCCTTTCAGGCACCCACAGAGGCAAGTGGGGCTGATGCAACGGGCACCAGGTAACTGTTGGAGAGGAGAGGCCGGCACATTTACGATGGGCCTTGATGGATACATAGGAGTTTTCCAGGCATGGGGTGGGAGCAGTAGGAAATATTCCACAAAAACCCTGGTGTTTTGGGAGTTTGTTCATGCCGCTAGCAAACAATTATTGAAGACTGGCCAGGGCCAGAGCTAGATACAGCCTCCCCCCACCCCAAGTGTCAAAGCTGGGTGGGGGAAGGGGGGCTGGTGGAGTGAAGATCAAGGACACCCTCCGGGCAGAGGGAGGCAGACTAAGAGCAATGTCCGTGAGGAACGAGAGCTGCAATTCACTCTGGAGCCTTCTGGTATCATCCGGTTGTGGGTGTCTGTGTGTAACCTGAAACTGTAGCCCCAGGGGGGCACCTCCAAAGTTGGCTTGAAGTCCTGCTTGGTCCATCGAGCTTAGCAAGGAGCCACTGGGGTGTAAATTTAGACTTGGTTAGCCAGTCAAGAATAACAGCTTGTTCTTGAAACTGCTTCCAACTGGTTTGAGCCAGCTCAGTCATGCTGACGTGGTGAAATTGGAATTAACCCAAATACGCAAAATGTGAGTGTACCAGGAGAAAAATTCCAGGTGGGCGACTCAAAATTTGAAACCTCAGCACGGGCCGAGCGAGCCACGTCAGCAGGGCGACAGGCCTTGAAAGGGCGCAGCCAGCGCCGCCGTTGAGCGGGACAGCGATGCATGCGTCCGACTCGGCCGCTCCAGACGGGCTTCCCATGCAGTGTGCGCACTGCCCTGGGCTGCTAGCAGAGCACCGACCCATCGTTTTTCTAGGGGTTAAACTGCGGCTTATTTTTTATCATGTGAAAACAGATCAGGGTTTCCTCCAGGAGGCCCTCTGGCTGAGCCTTGGCATTCCTCCTCCAGAGAAGTTGGATTCGATGAAGAGTCCGGCATTTCTCTCCCAGAGAAGCTGGGCCCGATGAAGAAGAGTGTGGCGTCGGGCGGGATGAGAGGAAGGCTGGTGAACAACCTGCTCTGCGCTTGCTGCTGAACGTGAGGGGGACTTGAGGCACATGCTGATGAAGATCAAGGTTTGCAACCTGCAGTGAGGATGACCTCACGGGCCGTAAAGAAGACAAAACTGCTCCTAACGGACCGGTCGGTAGCTTCATGGTAAACGGAGAAAAGACCCCGAGGTTGTCGGGGATTTGCCTCGCTAAAGTGCACGGTCAAAGCTCATGGCGGCAGCAGTCAGGAGCCCAAATGAGGTATCGCACCTGGTACATACATTTGCTGCACAAGATCTCTTTCAAGTATCGTAAGCAAGGGCATTACTTTGACCCCTAAGATGCACCTGACGCAAGCCGTGGCGCTTTCAGAGTCCTCGTCTGCATGTCAAAGTTGGACGTTGGTGAAGGAAGGCCGAAGACTTGACGCCTTTGAGTTACAGCATTGGCGGAGAACATCTGACACAGCCGGGCTGCCCAAAGAACCAACCAGCCTGTCTCGGAGGAAGTACAGCCTGAATGCTCCTTCGAAGCGAGGGGTCGAGACTGGGCCTCCCCACGGTGGGCATGTGACCAGGAGAGCGCAGTCTCTGGAGAAGGGTAGCGTGCTTGGGACAGCAGCAGGGCCAGGAGGAAATGGGAGACCTCCGACTGGATGGACGAGATGGACGGGTGCAGGGGTTGCGTCAGTGGGCTCAGGTGCCAGAACACTGTGAGGATGGCGTGGGAGCAGCAGGGCTGCATTCTGGGGGACCCGGGGTGGCTGTGAGTCAGAACCAGCCTGACCGCCACGGGTGCTGACTCAGCTCTCCGGTTTAACTAGAACCTGGAGAGATCCTTCTGTATGCCTCAGTCACCTGGCCTCACCTACGTGCAGTACCTGGGGCAGCAAAGGCACGGTCTCAGCAAGGTGTTGAGCTAGAACGAACTCCTGCGAAGCCCAGTTGCTAGTGTCGACGCTGTGGACGACAGCCCAGTGACGTCCAGTGGGGCCTGTGCCACGAGGGCGCGTGCGGCTGTGGCTTTTCAGAATCGGGGTGCGAGACCCTGCTCTCAAGGCGCCTCTGATGTTGACCCTGCTGATGCCACCCCCGGCCCTGGGTCAAACACAAGGGAGCTTCCCACACTGAAGCACACAGTTCCCTGGCGAGTCATACCCTCAGTCACGCACCCACGACTTCTGCCTCGTTCCCGAACATTCTCTTCACCCAAAAGGAGACCTGTACCCATAAGCAGTTACTCTGTTGGAGGGCATCGGGCCGTTTAGTACATCCTAAGGTGGTACCGTCAGGTGAGCATCCAGCTGCTCACTGCCAGGTCCAGAGGTTCCATCCCAGCAGCTGCTGCTCAAGGGAAAGATGAGACTGACTGTTCCCATTAGGATTTACAGCCTGGAGAGCAAGTGTTTTGAGAACGATGGTGGCAACAAATGTGCATATGCGCTGGACACGATGGATGGATGGATGGATGGATGGATAGTGATAAGAATTGTACAAGCCCCCAATAAAATGATTTTTTTAAAGGAAATCAACAAATCAAAAAAAAAAAAAAGATTTACAGCCTGACAAGCCCTTTCTAGGTCTAGGAGCACGGGGTTTTCTAGGGGGGGGGGTCGCCATGCTCGAAGGCATTCATGCCATTTAGTAAGAGGGCCCCGTGGTTCAGTGGAAGGACCCCCGCCCCACCTCGCCTTCCAAAGGGGAGAGCCAGGTTTGGGCCCCGGCCAGAGCACAGCCAGCACCCATCTGTCATTATAGGGCTGCCTGCTGCTGAAGGCCTGCTGAGCTCCAGTAGAGTGACAATCTTGGAAACCCACAGGGGCAGCTAGTTCTACCCTGCCCCCGAGGGTCACTATGAGTCGGCACCCGTCGACTCCATGGCAAGTGAGTTTAGTGTCTGGCGCGGCCATCTGTGAGGCCTGCGGAAGTTCTCAGGCTTCACGGGGGTCGCTGCGGACAGCGTGTCCATTCCTAGGAAGTCTCGTCAGTTTACTGCCCTCACTAACACTGGGACAGCATCTGGACACTTGGGCCTGGCCAGCGGGTCATTTTTCCCGCTTGGCTGAGCTTGCTCTGTCCCCCACGGCCAGGGCAGCTCACACCTCCCTGGAGGAGCCCGGAAGCAGCCTTCCTGAGGTGGACAGTCTGATTCCTGGAAGCTTGTGTGGACCTGGGCATAGGCCCTTGTCCACACAGCCCGGGGCAGGGGAGTGTGGGTGCCTCCCTCCCAGGCTGCCGCCCCTCCCCTCCTGCTGCTGTGACATGGGGGCAGCCCCGCCTCTCTGTGCCTGAAGGTCAATCATTGAGCCACAACTCGGCTGTAGTCGTTGTCGGTGTGGGCTGTGGAGAAGGTATGGGGCTCTGTCCCTGGCCAGGTGGGGCAGGGAAGTGAGGGGGCCCCTTCTTATCGCCCCTCTGCCCCCAGGACCAAGACTCCGCCCCGCAGGCCTGGGATGGGGGATGGTGTGAAGGAGGCTGCTGCACCCCTGCGGGAGGAGGCCGAGCCGGCCCTGCACGCCCCCACCTCCAAAAAGGCAAGCACGCGCACCCCTGCCCTGCACCCCACCCCATGCCCCACCCCGTGCCCCGCCCTGCCCAGCACTTCCCCCCATCCTGTGCCCCCTGAGCAAAGCTGACCACTGCTTCTCTCTCCCTGCTTCCACCCAACCACAGACCCTCATTCCATCTCACCCACCGCCCAGGATCCTTCCTGTGTCTGCAGCTAGGTGGGCGGCCAGGTGGTAGGTGGGGGCCCCTGGCTTCTGAGGTGAACCCCCTTACCAGATCTGGCTAGGAAGCTGCGGCAAAGAGGAGCCAGGGAGCCTCTTTTCCTCCCCCACTGGTAGAGATAAAAGTTTTGGGCAAACACTGTGGAATCTAACATGTCTTGTTGGCCGGGGGGTGGGGGAAGCTGAGCCAATTGTGAGAGGAGGTTGGGAGACCATGGGGGAGGGGCCGGGATGGCCTCAGAGGACAAGAATGGCCTGGGGGCAGCAGGCGGCTGAGTCCTGCCATCCCCAACCACAGAAATTGCAGCACTGTTCCACTGGGAGAGCTGGCCAAGTGTGTGCCCTGCACCCCTCAGTGCAGAACCCCGGCTCCACCTGACCCACAGCCTGGCCTGAGCTCAGAGTGTCTGGTCTCATGCCCCCGCTGGGACAGGACCCAGAAGCCACTTGGCCAGAGGCCACTCTGTTGTCATCCTTTGATCTGTCCTGAGTCTCAGGTGGCCCTGCGCAGTAGCAGGCACACCAGGTCTCCACCCTGTAGTCACTTCTCCGGGAACAGTGTGCGGAAGGCAGTGAGTGCTGGGGGGCCAGGCCCAGGTTGTCACATCGTTCTCAGAGTATCAGCCATCAGCACCCATGGGGCAGCAGTCTAGAAATCTGACCATCTTCTGCGTTGGCCAAATCTGCTGATAAAAAGTATTCTTGGAGCGTTGAAAGTTCCAGATGGCCTCAGAGTCCTCCCTGAACGCAAGAACACTTTGTTCTAATCACCTGGCATTCTGTGATGCTCACCTTCCCGACACAACTGCTGAAGACAAGATGGTGCATAGGCAAATGTGGTGAAGGCAGCTGATGGGGCCTGGCCACAGCCAGGGCCTCTTCGATGCCCTCAACAGCGGGCTAAAGCAGGCGGGGGAACCGATGTGGCTGGACTGTGACACTGGCGGCCCATTGGCTGCACTGTGGTCCGCTGTCAGAAGGGACAGCTAGATTGGTCTCAGAAAAAAGCCAGTCAGGAGGCTGCTGGGAAACAGAGGGTGGCTGGGGGCTCTTGAGTCCACCAGGTGGTGTTTGGTGCCACGAGTGGTAAAGAAGAGGGTGTGTGAAGGCACGGTGACCCTCGGGAGATGGAGTCACCTGATGGCCGGCTGCGGCAGTGGACTCAAGATACCAGCGATGGCCACCAGGGACCTGCGTTCCCCACGAGTAGCGTGCACAGCCAGGCCACGGCCACTGCCTCCAACCCGGGGCTTGAAGAATGAGCTCTGGAGCATCCGATGCCGCCCCACCCTCGAGGCCCAGTGGGCAGAGTTTCCAGGGGAAGAATTCTGGCTGGAGAGGGCCCTGTGTTCCGGAGGCCATGGTTGCTGTGAGCAGGTGGATCAGTCGCTCTGATGGGGAGTGCCCTTTTCTGGGGCCGAGGCTGGAGGCCTCTCCCATAACTGTTGCCGCTGTGGGGTCACATGTGACTCCCCCACTTCCCTCGAGACTGTCTGCCTGCTCTCCGCCCCGCCCCCCGCCACCCAGTGGAGCCCCAGCACCTGTCATTGCTGCCTGTGCTGAACCTTGGAGTACCATCTGCCTGCCTGCCTGTCTGCCTGTATTACCACGGAAGGGGCGGTGGCCATCTTTTAAGAATCCTGGGCACCACGTGCCCTGTGCTGGTGAGGGAGAAGGAGTACGGAGACACTGGGTGGTGCGGCAGTCACGTGGCCACCACTGCCGTGGAGAGCCCCCCTGCTGGCAGCAGCCCACATGGTGGCAGTGGCTCTTCACCCCAAGAGAGGGTCGAGGCGCTGACCTGTTGCTCATTCAAGGCCTCCCCGAGCCTTCCCTCAAATGTAGTAAGCCAGTATCTGACTGCACCCTGCAGAGCTGCCCACCCCAGGCCCAAAAGTATGGCCCTGGAACCTTGAAGCACATGCCCAGTGCTGAGACACCAACCCCCCCCCCCCATGGGGGACTGCAGCTGAGAGCCTGGGGAGTGGGCCAGAGTGAGGACAGGACAGGAAGCAGGGCCAATCCCAGGGGAGGAGGAGAGTGAGACCCCGGGACCTGGCCTCGGAGGCCATCTGCACGCTTGGAGGATGCCAGGACCACGCACGGGTGCTGCGTGAGCATGCCGACTGTGTCCACATCCCTGTCACCATCGACCACCGCCATCCCTGCTGGGCCACCGTCACGGTCATGGTCCCCAAAGAGCCCTGGTAGGATAGTGGTTACACGGGCTGCGAACTGCAAGGTCATCGGTTTGAAGCCACTAGCCAGTCTGTGGGGGAAAGATGAGGCTTTCTACGCCTGCAAAGAGCTAGTCTCGGACACCCACGGGGGCAGTTCTACCCTGTCCTAGAGGGGCACTGTGAGTTGGCCTTGACTCGGCCATGACCACCTTCATCATCGCCATCATGTCCCCTTGGCTGCCACCCTTACCATCACCCCACATTGTCCATCGCCAGTAACCTCTCCCTTCCCTATGACTGCGTAACCCAGAGATACTGGCCCAGACCTCCGGACTGGGCTGTGGGACTGCCCTGGGACATGGCTTGCTGTGGCCCAGAGCCTGGGAATGCACGGACAGGGGCCTGCCCAGATGTCCTGCTGTGCTGCCTGTCCCTCCTGTCTGTGGGTTTGTCCCCTGAGGGCGATGCCCCTGACACCACTGTCCTGTGCTTCCTTTCAGAGTGGCCGCCACGACGTGCTCAGCTCCCTGCTGTCCGGGGCCCTGGCCGGAGCGCTTGCCAAGACGGCAGTCGCCCCACTGGACCGAACCAAAATCATCTTCCAGGGTGCGTACGAGCCCGCCCTGCTTCCCCGGGTCCCTCAGGGGTTTCTGAGGAGGAAGCCTGCCCCTCCTCACTGCACCCCAAACACTGCAGCAGTACTCTCCCCGAGGCCACAACAAGGGTTCTTCTCTGGGCCTCACCTGTTCCCACATGTACGGTGGAGCCAGTGTGAGGATCAGAGAGTGGACACAACAGCGTGATACTCATACACACCCACACACCCAGCCCCTCGGTCCAGCAGGGGCACTTGGTTGTGGTAGCTGGTAGACCTCTGACCCACATGTCCTGGGGCCCAGGCTTCTCCCTGGAGCATGTACAAGCCTGACATGGGCCTGACGTGGTTCAGGAAGCCGCCACCCTTGGGAGTCTCAGCCTTGCTGTCCTGGAATAGGGGGTCGGGCGGGGCCTTTCCTGCTTGGGGTCTGGGCCTGTGGGGGCAGGGGAGGCTCCCAGGTAGAGGAGGAGGAGCCCCCATCACAGAGCCCCTGGACTCTTGGGCCATTTCTCATAGACGCTGGGGGCCATGCAGACAGAGGGGACACACCAGCAGGCGGGGTCAGGCAGCGGTCCCTGTGTCCTGATGGGTGCTGTGTATTTCTCTTCCAGTGTCTTCAAAGAAATTCTCTGCCAAGGTGAGGTGCTGGGTCACGACTACCCCCAACCCAGCCCACTGCTGTCCCCCTACCAGGCCCCAGGCTCCCAGGGGATGAGGGTACAGGAGTTCTGGCCAGTTTTTGAGTCTAAGGTCCTAGCATAGAAATGGCCCTTGTGTCTCCATGGGGCAAGGCAGTGGCTAGGTTTTCTGAACCCCTACAGTTTGTGGGGCCTCTGGCACAGTTCTCGGCGTGAGATCGTTGAGGCGGCAAGCTGTCAAATAGAGACCAGTGCCATCCCTCGCAGCTTGGGCCCCTGGCACACCAGCCCCCTGCTCACATCAGCAAGTCTGGGGTGGGGGGGAGGGGGACAGTGTTGGGCCCCAGGCACAGGGCAGACCTGTGGCAAGGCAGGGGCTGGTGCCCCAGGCTGGCCTGTGACCTCTGCCCTGTGCCCACCCCCCTATTTCCCGCCCTAGGAGGCCTTCCGGCTGCTGTACTTCACCTACCTCAATGAGGGTTTCCTCAGCTTGTGGCGTGGGAACTCGGCCACCATGGTGCGCGTGGTGCCCTATGCCGCCATCCAGTTCAGCGCCCACGAGGAGTACAAACGGGTGCTGGGGCGCTGCTATGGCTTCTGCGGAGAGTGAGCCCCCCATCCTACACCCCCACCCACCCCGTTCCCTCCGTAGCATATGAGCAGGCACTCAGGCACTGGCCTTGTGTCCTGCCTGGAAAGTGAGTGGCCCCTACCTGGCCCCCTTCTCCCCCCTCCCCAGCCCTACTCTGCAGCCCGCCTTGGCCCCACAGGGCCCCAGCCGGGGAAGACCAGGCCCCCCCCGCCCACCACCACCGCAAAGTGGCACCTGACACCCCCCCTGGCCAAGCCTCTGGGTCTCTGTCCCCCTCACCTGCTCTCCCTGTCTCTCTCACCTTCTCTGTCTCCGGTCTTACCTCACTGCCCTCTCCATTCCACCACAGGGCCCTGCCCCCCTGGCCCCGGTTCCTCGCGGGGGCACTGGCTGGGACAACGGCCGCTTCGCTGACCTATCCACTGGACCTGGTCCGAGCTCGGATGGCTGTGACCCCGAAGGAGATGTGAGTCCGGAGGGGCGGTGCCCCTTAGAGGTGGGAGCCCCTTCCCAGGCCCCCGGGGTGGGTCTGGGACTCTGTGCCCGCCAGAGAGGAAGCACCGTGAGCGAGTGCCCTGGGCCTGTGGTTGCTTTCTGTCAAGTGTGTGAGTGGGCCTTCGGGCTCTAGTCCACTGGGGGGTCCCAGTGCCGCCTGGCCGGGGCAGGAATTTCCTCGGGTGTGGCCCCTGGTTCCCTAGCTACTCCTCAGCGCCAGGGGCCCCAGGGGGGACGTGTCCACACTGCCACAGGCCCAGTGCCCGGATGACCAGGCAGCAGAGAAGCAGGGTCCCCACTGGCTGTCCGTGGAAGGCCCCTGGCGAGCCAGCTCCCTCACCTCGCAGGTACAGCAACATCTTTCACGTCTTCATCCGCATCTCCCGAGAGGAGGGGCTCAGGACCCTCTACCACGGCTTCACGCCCACCCTGCTGGGCGTCATCCCGTATGCGGGCCTCAGCTTCTTCACCTACGAGACGCTCAAGAGCCTGCACAGAGGTAGGGGCCCCCACCGGGCCACGTCTCCACCGAGGGCGCCCGGGCAAGGCACCCCCCCAGCCCCCAGAGCATTGTCTGGCACACTTAACACCCACACACTTGCTCACCCACGGGCGCATGTGCCCAGGCCCAGACTCATCCACATGCAGGAAGTGTGCAGGAAATGCTCTTGGGGATGTCCACACCGAGGCACGTGCAGAAGTGCAGTGGGCACGCGATCGGGCCAGTCACCACCACGGTGGCCCAGGTGTTTCAAGATGGCCTTTTTCTTAAGAAATCTACCAAACGCTGCAGGCCCCTTGTGTCTCTCTGCAGCCGCTGCAGACACCCCTGTCAGCACGTGTGTGCCCTTGGGTGGGACATGGCAGCATTTCACAGGTGCAAGGAGGCACACAGGATCACATGGTGTAGGCCTGCGGGCACCACTTCCCTCGGGGGCTGGCATAGTGCTCAGGCACAGCCTGGTCTTCTGGGGCAGCCAAGTGACCATTGAGAACAGCTTTGGTTCCTCCCACCGCCTCCAGCTTCAGGAGCCCCAGGGAGTGCAGCTGCCTCCTCACGTGGCCTTGGCCCTGAGTGTGACCGTCTCGGTCCCTGTTCTCGTGGGACATAAATATGTCCCTCAGCAGAGATGGCGATCAGGAATCCCCCCTCCCTGAGGCCACCTTGGAAGGACACAGCAGTTGATGCTCATCTCTCACACCTATGAACTCACTTGCTGCCATGTCACTTCTGATTCACGGCACCTCCATGTGTGGGAATGGAGCTGCTCCCTGGGGGTAGGGAGAGCACCAGGCCTTTACTCCTAGGCACCTCCGCCGCCCTGTGCACCATCCGGGGCTCAGAGACATGGGTTTGGAGATGTCGCAGCCCTCAGTTGGGCCCTGTCACCTGGCTGTGGGCCTGGCCAGCCCCAGACTGCTGCTCTGGCAATGGGAGTGCCCTGTGCCCTTTCTCCACATCCTCGCTGCCCGGCTGTTGTACTGCCAGTCTGGTGATCGCACTTACAGCTGAGGTTTTTAAATACACTCTCATTTTCGCGATGGGTCCGAACCGACTCAATAGCACCTAACACTGACAACATATCTTAGAGCCACCTCAAGTTTAGGGACAGGTTGCTCAGCAAGTTCCCCTGGCCCAGCTGTTCCTGAGATTGCAGTCTTGTGTTTGCGTGGTGCGTTCTTAGAGTTGACGAAGCCATAGTACTAGGTTACTGCCCACACCTCTGTATCATTCCAGTCTTCTGACCCGCGCCCGCTGGGACTGGACGCACACGGGCTCCTTCTGGAATTTGGTTTTAAAGGAATGAATTCAGGAGGAAAGGGAATGGACCCTGGTGGTGTAATGTGCAATCCGTGGGGCTGCTAACCGCAAGGTCAGCAGTTTGAATCCACCAGCGTATCCGAGGGAGAAAGATGAGGCTTTGTACTGCAGTGGAGAGTTTCGGTCTGGGAAACCCACAGGGCGGTTGCCTCTGTCCTACAGGGTCGCTCTGAGCGGGCATCGCCTCGAGGGCGCTGAGTGTGAGAAGGAGCGAGCATGGTGCCCGGGCACGCCTGCACCCTGGTGGGATGGAGGAACCATGCCCTCTCCATGCTCACACCTGCTTGTCACAACCTCCCCCCAACCCCCCAGAGTACAGTGGCCACCGGCAGCCCTACCCCACGGAGCGCATGATCTTTGGGGCCTGCGCCGGCATCATTGGGCAGTCGGCCTCCTACCCGCTGGACGTGGTGCGGCGGCGCATGCAGACGGCCGGCGTCATGGGCTACCCACGCGCCTCCATCATGCGCACAATGTGGACCATCGTGCACGAGGAGGGCGCCATCCGCGGCCTCTACAAGGGCTTGAGCATGAACTGGCTCAAGGGCCCCATCGCCGTGGGCATCAGCTTCACCACCTTCGACCTCATGCAGATCCTGCTGGAGCGCCTGCAGCGTTAGGGCCCCACCGCATGCCCCAGCCCTGGTTTCCAAGCCTCAGAGAGCCAGGAGCCCTGTCCCCCCATCCCATTGGCCCAGAGTACATTGGGGGAGGGGGTCCGTGGGGCCCTCGCAGGGGCTGTGCATTTTCAGGACCTGTGACCCCTCTAAGCACATAAGCTCAGAGCCAGACCCTGCCACCCCCTTGCATCTGAGCCAGGGGGCGTTCTGGGGATGAGTGCAGGGGAAGAGGCCTGACCTCCTGTGATGGTGCCTGCGTGCCCAAGTCTAGAGCTCAGCTTTCGCTGCCGTATCAACAGCCCCAGGAAAACGCAGCCCCGAGCCCTGCACTGAATTATCATGTGGTGGTGACTCCTTAGCCCCAGTGTGTGTCCCTCTCGGCTAGACCCCAGCTTCCACAGTAAGGATAGCTAGAGAAGGTGGGGGTATCCCAGGTACCCTGGGCTGCCCGCCCACCCTGGCTCTGAGCTCCACTCGCCTTGGCCAGAAGCTCGACCCAGGCCCAGCCCTCTGTCGGCAACACAGCCGTGGGCGTCAGTGACTGGGCGCGTCCCAGGAAGGCTTGCCCAGGGGGTCGAGCCTGGTGGAGTCTGGGTCATATCAGGCAACAACTCTTTCCTAATGACCTTTGCGTTCCTGACCTGGTTTTTTCCACCTGGTGACCCAGGAGGTGCCTCCGCCTGACCTGGGGTGGTGTGCCCGCAAGCGGCGAGGTGATTCTGTGTTTGGAATCAGCCAGGTGTTCCCACACAGGACTAGTCCACAGCCTGCCCTTGGCCCGGCTCTGACCTGCAGGTGTGACAGCCCTCTCCCCCTCGACTTCTCGGCCTGCCTTTCCCGAGAGCCCCCAGCAGCCCAGTCGGGCGTAGTGGGGGGGCAGCCCTTACCACCCCCTAACGCTCGCTCGCCCAGTGTCTAAGAGGCAGGGGCCTGGGGTCCCCAGGCAGGGAGGACGGGTAGGGGTGCCCAGGGTGTGCCGGCGGGACAGGAGGGCAGGTGAGGCTCCTGGTCATGCGGTCCCATGAGGAGCCATAGCAGTGCCACCCTTGGGCCCCGCTGCTGCTGTTGCCCTGCTTCGGGGCAACACTTCTGTTGCCATGAAGACACTTTGTTTATATTGAACGTTTCTATATTTTAAAGATTTGTGCCAAGAGAGTATATTTAATAAAAATTAAAAGCACTTTTTCTATTCACGTCTCTCCTTCAGCTCCAACCGGCCCTGCCCCACCCCTGCCTCCTTACCCCTTCACCCCCCTGACCCCTTCACCCCCCTGACCCCTTCACTCCCCTGACCCCTTACCTCCCTGGCTCCTTCACCCCCCTGACCCCCAGCCTCCAGAAACAAGCGATGATGTTTTCAGAAATGGCGAGTCTGTTCTGTGGAGTCGAGCCTTTGTTGTTTGACCTGGTTCTTCTCAAGCTATTGGGTGTCACAGAGACCCCAGCTGTCATCGCCCACAGGCTCTCGGGGACAGCAGGGCCCAGCCCCTGTGGGCTGCAATAAGAACTCTGCCCCGCCCCCTATTCCCACCTGTACCTGTCATGTGGGTGGGTGGGGGGTTGGCCTATGGTGGGTGCCCTCCCAGCAGGTCCCCACAGTGCTTTCTTGTGGCCAAGGCTGGAGAAGGAGCCTCGGGGCTCAGTGGGCTGCAGGCAGGGGTTTGTGGCAGCATGCAGCGACCAGTGGAAGTGGCTGTCCTCCAGGCCCATGGGCTCCACCACACCACGGTCCCCTGGCTGAGATTCCAGTAAACTGCGCCCTGTTATGCACAGACCTGCCTGTTTGCAGTGGTCATATTTAGAGAGGGAGACCAACATCAAGTCCACTGACCGACCCCTCACTGGTCAGCATCTAGGGCTCTGGTGAACCACGGCTATCGTGCAATGAGCCAGCCCCAGGTCCCCTGCCTGGGGACACCCGCACCCCTCATCATATGAAGGTGAGACAAGTACCCCACCTCTCCATCCCTCTGGCTGGTTCTGGTGGAAAAGACTGCAGCCCAGCCTGTCATCAGGACTGTCCTGTGACTGCAGACATGAGCCAGCCCAACCCCGGGGAGCAGCAGACCCAGCAGGGGGTGGTGTGGCTGTGGGAGGAAGCTGATGACACTGAGCTGCTGGATCCAGCCTCACCTGATGCGCACCTGCCTCCTCACCGGCAGTGCAACCACTATCCTGCTCTTAAAGCCAATTGCGTTGAATTGAATGTCCTGGGGCAGGCTCTTGCGTGGTCACATGATGTCTGGTGTGAAGGAGTCTGCTGGGGCAGCCAAGGCTGTCGGTGCCCAGTCTGTAGCTCAGCATTCAGTCTCACCACTGCTCAAGCAGTGGCAACCCAGCCTGGTGGGGTTTCCCTTCAGGAGTATGACCCAGGACCCCGAGAGCAGCCCTTCCCTGTGTCTGCCGGGAGCCTCTCTGAGCAGGGCCTCTTGGAGGTGTGCGCTCAGGACTGGTCACCAATTTCATCAGCCGCTCTCTGGTGCCCCCTGCAGGTCTCTGTTGCTCCCTGCCTGCATCTCTGCTCCAGACTAGGGTTCCCTGGGGATCCTCCATGACACTCCACCTGCCTCAAGGTCTTGTCTCAGGGTCGGCTTCTGGGGGATGAGTCCAAGGGTGAACCAACCGAAGCACCAGTAAGGCCTAGAGAGAGTGTCCGGATTCACGGCACCTACGCACAGCAAGTCATCAGAGAAACTGGGTTATATGAAGAAGAATGTGGCATCAGATTGGAGGAAGGCTTATTAACAACCTGCGGTATGCAGATGACACGAGCTTGCTTGCTGAGAGTGTGGAGGAACTGAAGCGCTTGCTGGTGAAGATCAAGGACTGCAGCCTTCAGCGTGCACGACGACTCAGGGTAAGGAAGACCAGATTCCTCACCACTGGACCAAGAGTTCACGATAAGTGGGGAAAGAAAGGGTTAACGTTGTCAAGGATTTTGTCTACTTCGATCCACAGTCAATGGTCATCGAAGTAGCAGACGAGACGTATTGCACTGGGTAAGTCAACCGCACAAGACCTCTTTAGAGTGTTAATAGCATGGATGTTTTTCTGAGGACTAAGGTGTGCCTGACCCAAGCCACGGTATTCTCCATTGCATGGTATCATATGCACGTGAAGGCTGGATATTGAATGAGGAAGACCGTAGAAGAATAGAGGCATTTGAATTGTGGTGCTCTTAAAGAATATCGAAAGTACCATGGACTGCTAAAAGGACAACCAATCTGTAGAAGTAGCGATAGTGTGCTCTTCAGAAGCAGGGATGGCAAGACTTCATCTCCCCTACTTCAGATATACTGCATTGAGAGGCCAGTCCCTGGAGAAGGACATCGTGTTTGGTAAACTAGAGGCCCTCAACAAGATGGACGGACACAGCATGAGGTAGTTTATTGTGCCAACCTTGCCAATAAATACATGTGGCGTTAATTGAAGGGCAGAGGGATAAATGGCTCAGTGAGCCTCGCCTTTCTAGTTCTCGGGTCTCTTGCTTTCTGATGGTCGGACCAGGGTGCAGCTGCCTTAGCCAGTTCCCTGCTTCAGCTGGCAAGGCTCACGTCCTGCAAGACACCTCCAAGGAGAAGCCACGTGGGCCTACCCTGATGCACCTCTGCCAGCACTAAGATGTTTACACACTCACTGACTCGGTTTCCCTCCTGCAGTCGGCATCATTGTGTCTGCTTTGTGAGATGGAGGAGGACTTTGTGGACTGGTGTTGGACATATGGGTTAATGTTGGACTTGAGGGTTTGGGCAGCATTGGGTTGGGATGTGACTCCCAGCAGCCAATGACGGCCAGCCTTTTGATCTTTGCTAACCCGTGATACCGTGGTTATGCATTAGGCTGCTGAACCCAAGTCCCACAGTTCAAAACCACCAGCCACTCCTCAGGAGAAAGACTTTCTGCTCCCACGAAGAGTTAGTCTCCGACACTCACGGGGGCAGTTTCACCGTGGCCATACAGTCACGATGGGCTGGCATCAACTGGATGGCAGTGACAACTCTGACAGAAGGGGTCCTGGGATTGCAGTGGGTTGAGCCCGCGATGTGAGCCCACGAGCGCTCTGTGGGAGAGAAGAGGCCGGCTGCTTCCACAAAGGCTTAGCCTCAGAGCCCTGTGCAGTGGCTCCATCCTGCCCTTAGAGGGCGGCCTGGAGTCAGAATCGCCAGCAGGGCCTTTAACTGAGAAGAGACTTAAGAGATCACTTGGAGGGGGGGTATCCTCTAGCAGGGTGCAGAAGAAGAAGCCCACCCTTGGGAAGCTAGAGCAGGCAAGCTGCCTAGGGTGGGTGTGAGAGGTGGGGGGGGGGGCTAGTCAGGAGAACCCTGAGGTCTGAGGGCCCTAGATAGGTGGTAGCCCTGTGGCCATGATGGGAAAGGGGGTGGGGGGGGATGTGCAAGGAGAAGAGGGTGGTGCCCCAAGTGGAAAGATCTGATGGGAAGGCCAGGGGCTGTAGGGACATGGGGTGGACAGAAACCACAGCAAGGGCCTGAGACTGGTGAGTTTGCAGGGGTGGAGGGTGCAGGAGAGGCGGTGCCCTTCAAGGGGAATGGCCTGGGAGCTGAGGGAGCCGGGCAGGCAGGAAGGCAGTGGGGGCTCCAGGACCCAACAAGGGTGCCCCTTGGTCCCTGAACAGCCATCTGCAGAGCCTCACTGTGCCCACCAGCCACACCCCTTCTTGGCTTGCTTCTCGGCTGTTGGTTTCCACTGAATCGGTCAATGCGGGTTTGGTTGGCAATTTTCTTCTTTACGTTCCGCCCTGCTAACTGAGGTGCCCTGGTGGCACAGTCGCTACGCGTTGGGCTGTGAACTGGAAATCCCACCTACGCTGAAGTTCCTAGCACTCCAACGGGCACAACAGAGGCCCGGCGCGGCAAGCAGCACACTGTGGTTTCCTGTGTGGTCGCATCTCCTGAGAGCGCTCCACGCTTCCTCTCCCCAAGCCGCCTCGGCTGTCTGGTCTGTTTTCTCTGGGCCCCGGGGTGGCCCCTGCCCTGTGCCAGTCCCGAGAGCATGCCCAGAGGTGATGTACTGGTGGGCCCTGGTTGGGGGAGGTACGATTTACCGTGAAACTGGAAGCTGGTGAGGATCCCCGGCTTGGGTCCCCATGTCCTGCATGGTACTTGCTCTGTCATGGTCTTAGTACCACCTCAAGGCCCCAAGATGGCTGGCGGGGGTGGCCAGGGGGACTCCCCGCCTGTCCCCATGTGCAGCCCAGAAGCAGGTGGGGGTGGGAGATTTCAAATGAGCAGGTGTGTCCTGGTGGGACGTGAGGCCCAGGGTGGGACTGGGCATGCGGCCTGGACACGAGCGTGCATGGCAGTGACATTACAGGGCATGGAGATGGCTGCCCCTGCCCCAGGAGTCCCTCTCCCCATAACAGACTGGGCTCCACCCCTACCCTCAATCTTGACAGGGAGTCAAGGCGCTGGGGACTCAGGGTGATGCTGCTCATGGCCCTGGTGGACTCCCACCCTGGCCTCGCTCCTCTTCCACATAAGGCCCTTGTTTCCCTTGCCTCCGTCCCAGCCCTAGCACCCACTCATGCTCCTTCTCACCCCTCCCACTAGCCCCCCCGCATTTCCTCCCCCTCCTGCCCTTCACCCCTGGCTCCCCACCTTCGGTCTACCCCACACCCCAGTGGCCGAGCACCAGCAAGGGGCAGCAGGCTGCCCGGACCATTCAGCCACCATCCTCAGGAAGCAGCTTGCTCCTTTATTTGTCCAGAGCGTGGCCCCCATGCTGCCCTCCTGCCCCGATGCCCCCTCAGGGCAGAGAGGCCCTGGGCTGGGAGAGGGCTCTGAGGTCAGGCACTGTGGTGTAGGGTCCGTGGTGAGAGGCCGAAGCACACGCAGGTGGCTAGGAGCCCCCCAGGTGCTGGTGGAAATAGAGGCCGAAGAGGCTGGAGATTAGCTGGCAGGCGGCCGTCCACCAGATGAGGAAAGAGAGGACCCCGCGGCAGAAGAGGGGTGTGAACAGGCTGCCCAGGGCCCCTGCGATCTGGGCCGCTGTCTCCTGGGCTGAGTCTCGCTCTGGGCCAGCAGGGGCGGCATCGGCTAAGGACCGGGGAGTGGGGAGTGGGGGAGCCAGGCCCAGGCCCCAGGAGTAGCCACCTGTTGAGAGGAGGTAGTTTAGGCAGGCTCAGGTGAGGCTGGCACCCACCCTTGACTGTCCCTTGCCCAGCATGGCTCGCCAGCTCCCCACGGTCCCCTACCCAGTGACTTGAGCAGCAGTGTGCAGTTGAGGGTCAGGATGAGGGGCGTCAGGTACTGCAGGCTGACCACGGTCACGTAGCAGTACACCCGGACCACCTGGGAAGGAGGAGGGCTCAGGGAGGCTTTGCACCCAGAAACAGGGGCACCACCACCTCTCAAGGCACTGTAGTGTACCCCATGCTTTTCCTCCCTACAGGCCTCGGCTCCCCTGGCCAGGGCCTTACCCGCCGCTGGATCTCCCGGGCCTCAATGCGGCCGGCTTCCCGCCGCAGCTGCTCCACGCGCACCCTAGCCAGGCCCAGGTAGGCTTGCAGGTGAGGCCGCGTCACCACCAGCCGCAGCAGGCACAGCACCAGCAGCACCCAGAGGCGGGCAGAGTCGAAGGCAGAGTCAGAGAGCCTGCGTGGGGAGGGGCAGGGGGACAGGGCTGGCCAGGCAGAACCGTCCTGCCTCCCCAGGGCAGACCCCGCTCCCTGTGCCTCAGAGACTGCCTCTCCCCATCCCCGTCTGCCTGCACTTACAAGGAGACAGAGGAACCCCCAAGGGGCGCCTGCTGCAGGAAGTCCCGGGCGATGGGCCTGGTCCAAAGCCACAGCACGAACAGAGGTGACAGGAAATTGGCGTGTAGGAGGAGCCTGTGGAGCGCACCAGGCAGGGTCGGACATAGGGTATGCTCCTCAGCCTTCCCACTCCCCACCCCCACTGTCCGTTCTGTGCCAGACCCCCCACTTTACTGCATCCCTGGCCGGTCCTCGGCCATCTTCAGTGCGTCGCGGTGGGTCTGGGCCAGCCGCAGGCCTGGGAAGGTCAGGAAGGCACCCAGCACAGCACCCACGACCGCCAGCCCCACGCGGATGGCCAGCTTGACCAGAGGGAGCCTGGAGGAAGAGCAGGGTCAGTCAGAGGGGCCCTTAGCTCACCGTGTCTGGTCACCCACCAGTCCAGCTACCTCCCACTGCCCGGACTTACGCCCAGTCCCAGCCCTGCTTCTTTAGAAGGGGCTCCAGGTTCCGGGTCATGCTGGCCAGGCCTGAGGAGATGAAGAGAGTGGGTTGTTGTACACTGGAGACCTCTGAGCCCCCGCTGCCCCACTCCACATGACCATTCCGCCCGCAGGTCCTTAGGTGCTGTGATGGCCGAGTCCAAGGCCCTTGGCCTGCACCAGCTGAGCAGGGCTCACTGCCAAGGGTGGCGGAGGGCTGCTCTTACCTGTGGCTGGGACCAAGTGGGAGCCACAACTACGGGTCTCCCTGGAGGATACCAGGAAACCGAAGGGCTCCCAGCAGGCAAAAACCAAGGTCCTCCGTGAAAGACAACCAAAACACTCACCGCCAGTAAGTGGATGCTGGCTCCTAGCCACCCTCTAGACCAGTGGTTCCCCACCTTCCTCAGGCTGCGACCCTTTCCCACAGCTCCCCATGTGGTGACCCAACCATAACATTACTCTCCCTGCGACTTCATCACTGTCATTTTGCTACTGTTATGAATCGTCGAGTAAATATCTGATTGGCAGGATGTATTTTCATTGTTACAAATGGAACATCATTAATGCATAGTGATGAATCACAAAGATAATGTGTAATTTTACATTCTGCAATGTTTAATGATAAATGAAATTTTGTCTTGAAGCATGGTATAGCATGGGAAACAACAGTTCATGCTGGGTACTCGAAGGTGGGCACATCTGCATGTGAGCGGACCCGCCTGGAGACGGGGTCTGGGTTCCTAAGACCATCGGAAAGATGTGTTTTCCGATAGTCTTAGGCGACCCCTGTGAAAGGGTCGTTTGACCCCCCAAAGGGGTCACGGCCCACAGGTTGAGAACCGCTGCTCCAGGCCAGGGTAGAATGGTCCCATTTCCGAGCTTTTAACTACTCACAGGTTTCTGAGCCTTCACATCTCACCACGAGCACGCAGCCACATCATTTTCCTGCAGAGCTGCTGGTGAGTTTGAACCACAGACTCTAAGGGTAGCGGCTCGGTGGGCAGCCTGCTATGCCACCAGGGCTCCATGAGGGAAATGCCCTCTATTCGGACCCCACAGGTTAACCGCAAATAAAGATGAGCTCACACCCAAAGATCATCACATACGCAAGAAAATGAAAGGTGCAGGAATTACAAAGTTGTTGTTCCTTTTTAAAATCAATTCCCCAAGGATTTTAAAAATTGGCATTATTAATGATGTGTGAAGTGATTAATGAAATAAAACCTAGAATCAGAGAATGAGCATTGTGAGATCGCCTGAAATAACTCTGAAAAGGCATCAAGTTAAATGCTCATAAGTGAAAAAAATAATACAGCGAATCTGGATAAGCAATTATAGGATTAGCAAGAGCCAAAAGAGGCATATGTGAATTGGAAGATAGAGCTGAAGAAGTTACTTAGATTCTAGCTCAGAAAGAGAAGAAGATGGAAAATAGGAACAGGAGGCTTAGCGGTACCGTGGGCAGAATAGAAAGTCCAGCAGAAGTCACATTGGCTTCCTAGAGGAAGACGGGAGAAGGTGAAAGCAAGGCAGGCGTTATTGGAAGAGAAGAGTTGAGAGGGTTACAGATTGGATTACACCCATAAAGAACAGCAAATGAGGTAAATAAAGAAGAAACCGTACCTAGACAGACTGCTGTGGGGCTGGAGACCACCAGCCAAGGACACTGCAGAGCAGCCAGGGAGCTAAGACAGACCACCTAGAAAGCAACAACAAGCAGCATGACAAAAACCACTCGCCAGAGAGGAAAGGAAGAAACACAGCAACAGGGCTGCTTGAAACAAAGCCAAGCTGCTGGTAACCACAATCGGCGCAAACAGACGAGATTTTGAAGGTAACCAAATGATGAGGGCGTCAGGCGCAATGGAAACCTCTCCATGAAAACGGGGGTGGGGGGATATTAAAAAACGATACAGCAAATCCCAGTCAAAAGCAAGCTGGAAAGGCTGTCCTTATAGGAGACAGCAAGGACTACGTCAGAAGCAAAGGTGGGGAATGACGAAGTGAGCGTGTAATGATAAAGGAGGGTGCTTCACCAGGAATATCCGCAGGTCTGAACGTGTGAACCAGCCCTGTAACCATAAAGAAACACAGTCTCCATACTGACAGACTAGCTGTAGAACAGGAGAGCCCTGCTGTCCCACGAGAAAGGGCCACCTTGGTGTCAAAGGGACAAAAAGGATGGAGAGTTGAGTTTGCTGGATACCGTATATACTCGAGTAAAAGCCCACCCCAATATCAGCCGAGGCACCTAGTTTTACCACCAAAACGGCATTAAAAAGGTGCTGAAAAACCCGGCTTATACACGAGTATGTTCGGTATATGAAACCTGTACCCACCAGTAAATATACTGTCTTTTTTTAAAACAATTTATTAGGGGCTCATACAACTCTTATCACAATCCATACATATACATACATCAATTGTATAAAGCACATCCATACATTCCCTGCCCCAATCATTCTCAAAGCATTTGCTCTCCACATAAGCCCTTTGCATCAGGTCCTCTTTTTTTCTTTTTTTTCCCCCTCCCTCCAAATATACTGTCTTTAAGAACACTGGGCTACTCACAAAAATTGATCAGATACCTAGGTCAATAGGCAGATCTTAACAAGTTTCAAAGAGATCTAGGAAAGCCATTGACATTCCATAACCAGAGTGCCATGAACTAGAAAGACACATCTCTTAATTCTATTGAAAATTTTCCCAACAATTATGAATGGTTCATAGATTAAAGAACTTAACAGAAACTTTAAAAATGCCCCAAACTAAAAAATAATGAAAACACGTATCAAAACTTAAGGGGTGGCTTATCAACCAAGTGAAGAGAAAACCTAACAGATTGGGAGGAAAATATCGGGGAGCCATATAGCAAGCTGCTTAGGGTTTCCTATCTAGGCTCTATATTAAAGAACCCCAACACCTGTACAGCAAAAAAGAGACAAAAAATCAGCAAAGGAGTTGAATACAGACAATTCATGCAAGATGTGCACATGGTCAACAAGTATGTTAGAAGGTGCTTGATGTCGTCACAGTTCACAGAGACGCAGACAGACAACCACAATGCAACCCACTTCAGCCCCCTGAGGATGGCTATGGGACACACACAGAGTGCAGGTGCTGGCCAAGAGCTGGAGACACTTCATCCAGAGCTTGTGGGGAAGCATGATGGCAGAGCTGCCGCGGAAAACAAGTGGGCATTTCCCCAGAGTCACACGCAGGCCCCCTGTGCCCAGCCCGCCCACCCCAGCTGGGCCCCCTGAGGAAGTGAAGGCCAGGTGGTCTTTCTTACTGTTTGCATTTTCATCTTTGTATGATTATTATTTTATGCTTACTATTTTACTGTTTCTGTCTTTGATTGTTTCTGCTGGGTGCATCCAGTGAGCACAGGAGGAGTGGATGCAGAGAATAACTGATGCAGGGTTGCAGGGGAGGGATGCACAGAACAACTGATGCAGGGTTGCAGGGGAGGCGGCGGGGGGGGGGGGAACTAGGGAGGGTGAGGGGGCCGGGGAGCAAACAATGTATGTGGGAGGGGGTAGGGAGCACCAGAACTGAGGGTGACTACACAACTCATTTTAAAAGCGATTTAACCATTGCTGGGCGGGGGGAGGGAAGAGGGGAAGGGGGTGCAGAGAAAGTGTTCTAAAACTGATTGTGGTAATGATGGTACAATTCTTCTTGACAGAATCGAACTATTGAATTGTGTGATATGTGGGTTAAGTGCCAATAAAACGGTTAAAAAAAAAGGAACACAGATCTATTAACAAATTTCTGTAAAATATTGAAGACCGACCTCAAAAAGCGAAAAAGAATGGAAGACAGGACTGAGAACAGAAACTTGTACGCCGGTACTCACGGCAACACCTGGCAATTGCCCAGAGGTGGACACCACCCAAGTGTCCATCCAAAACTGACTGGACAGCCAGGGCGCAGCACAGCACCCATGAAACCCAGTATTCCTCTGGTTCCGGACGCTGCCTCGCCAGCTCTCCGGACTTCTGCCTTTCACTGCGGGCTTAGCACTACAGGTAAGAGCTCAGGACACACGGAATCCGGGTCAGATAAACCCCTCAGGAACAGGAATGGGAGTAGCGATACCAGGAAGGCAGAGGGAAGGTGAGGAGAGGAGGGGGAAAGGAGACAGCGGTTGGTGTACGATATGAAAATAATATTTATCATTTATCACGGGGTCACAACAGCACAAATAGAATGTAAGTGTTGACAAAATAATGATGGCAACATATGTACAAATGTGCTTGATAAGATCCCCCAATAAAATGATCTCAAAAAACAACCAGACTGGAGAAGCAGAACGCGGAGCCCACACGGAGGGGTACACCCTCCACCGTCAGGGGAAATGAGCTCGCCACACCTCCCGAAGCAGGAAGGGGCCTGGAAAACATTACGTTCGGTGACACCAGCCAGTCACCAAAGGGCAACCATCCTACAGGAGCTGGTCTTCTCGGGGCGGTGGGGGGGGGGGGGAGGAAGGCGACATGGCAAGCCAGAGGGCAGCAGGTGGTCATGGGGGGCGAAAGGACAACGACGACACACTACAGGATGTGGTAAACTGATGGAGACAAGACACCGGGAGGTTTGCAAGAGTCAAAGGCAACAGAGGCCAATGGGTGTTCTGCACCCCATCCTGCCACAGCGGGGCACTGGGAGAAGATGCCCACACGGGCTGGGCAGGCGTGGGAGGGAGAGGGGGCGTATGCCCACGAATGTCCGCAGATTGACAGGCGTGGTGAGCAGGGGGGCAGGTGGATGTATGTTTGACCTCCACTGCATCTTGGGCTGTAGGGATAGTGAGGCCCTCCAACACCACCCTGCCCTTTTTCATAACACCCAAAAGAACTGGCAGCAGAGACACAAGCAGGCATTCACACGTCAAGGGGTTCAGTGCGGCACTGCTCCCCCAGGCCAAACGGTGGGAGCGGCCCGCAGCGCGGAGCTTTCCAGCCGGCACCACCTGGCTCACAAAGGCAGGATGGGCATCCAAACATGGTGAGCGGCGGCGGTGGGGGTCTAGACGCTCGTGAGCTGCCCTCTGTGGGCAACAATTTCCCCTTCCGGAGGATGAAAGGTGATTAAACGCAAAAGACAAAGGACACAATTCAGCCGGCGGGTCCCGAAAACATCGGCTACCAAAACCCTGAGATCAGCAGAACTAGCTGGTGCCCGCCCACCACTCCCCACCGACTGTTCTGAACCGGGGTCCCGTGACAGAAGGTCCTGAAGAGGGTGGGAGGAAACTGGAATAGAACTCAAAATCATGAACAAGATTGGGCTTACAGGTCGGACGGAGACTGGTGGAACCCCAACAGGGGCCCTCACCCTCAGGTGTAGAACTCAGCTCACCTCCGGGTTGGAAGAATCACCCACTGCAAATCGGGAGTGAGGAAAGAGTGAGGGGAGTCCTGGTAGCCTGGTGGTTATGCCTTGGGCTGCTAGCTATAAGGGCAGAGGTTCGAAACCACCAGCTGCTCCCCAGAAGATGGGACTTTCTACTCCTGTAAAGAGCTAAAGTTTTTTTAAAAAACAAAATGTTTTTGGGGCTGATTCCCTTTGGCCACTGCATCCCCATGGCACCGGGCAGCGGAGGGAGGGAAGCCCTAGCTCGAGCTAGCGAATAAACTCCCTTTGCCCTTTTGCATCTCAACTGGTTGTATTCTTCAGTGCGCCCAAGACAGGTTTCTGGGTGGCGCCATCAACTGGGACCAGAATACGACCAAGGTGGACACGCCAGCGCAGTCACCTGTCGGGTTCAGAGTGGGAGAAGTCCTCCTGTGCCCCTGACATGGGGGCAGAACACTTGGCTCTCACCCACGACGATGGAAGGCTGTCAAGTCGCACCAGCTGGGTGCAAGGCGCTACAGGGACTGTTACCGATGGACTTCAGACCGCAAAGTGGATATCAGTGTGGGTCGGTTCCTAGTCACTGATGCAACACATCACCTGATCTAACAAATGGGACACATCGCCTGATCCAACCTCACCAATGGGACACATCGCCTGATAACGCCTTAGCCAAAAGAGTTCGAGTGACAGCCAACCAGTGACCAACCAATCAGGAAAGCACGCGCGAACCTACTCACCAATCACCGCTGGACAATGCTGGCGCCAGAAGTTTTCTCCAATAAGTTTAAAGAACAGCAACCCTGGACGCCCCCTTGTCCCTGGCCCTATAAAAACCCAGAGAACAAAGCATTCGGGGCTGATTCCCTTTGGATGCTGGGTCCCCGCTGCACCCAGCAGTGGAGGGAGGAAGCCCTAGCTCGAGCTAGTCAATAAACTTGCCGCTTTTGCATCTCAAAAAAAAAAACAAAACAAAATGTTTTTAAACCCACAAAGAGTGGAACCAGGAAACAGAGGGAGTCAGCGGGCTAAGTGAAGGTACATTAAGCGGATGGCCACGGAGGCGCTGAATCAGAACGTGTACGAACCGCGGGATGTCAAATGGTGACCTGCTTGCTCTGTCAACCTTCACCTCGTTCACAACCCAAGGTGGCCCCCGCAGCAGGCCTTCCCCCGGCAAAGGGATCGCCAGTGCCTCTCCAGCCTCTGGCACGGCCCCCGCCAGGAGCGCAGAGGCGACATTTGGAGGGGATCCGGAGACCGGGCAACTTCCAGCATCTTTACCGCGGGCAATTTGTGATAGGACTGAAAATGACAACCGCACTCTCTTACACGGCGGCATCTGTTCGCGTGGAATCACACAAGCCGTTTCCTGCGAGACTGTGTCAAGAGCAAAAGGTCGCCCGGGCTGCCGCCAGCCTCCAGGGAGATGCCCAGGTCCCGTCTCCTGCCCTGGGAGCCGCCCCATTCCCTTAGTGGGCAAGCAGGGGCCACCGGAGCTCCTGGCCCCCGCCTCAGGCCATAAACCGGCAGGATACATACATAACCCTGAGATACAACCCTGAAGCGGCGTACTATGAAACAGTGTTGCTGATTTTGAAAGATGAAAGGGCATTTCATAATCTTAAGTGAAAAGGACAAAGCAAGAGGAGAGTCTGCTACTGTTTCCTCGGGAGCCTGTGGAAGAGGGCGGGGCAGGGGGGCTGCGTTTCTGTATGCCCCCCCACCCCCAGGATTGATGGATAGTGGCCCTTAGCCTTTCCCCCTCCAAACGAGATTACAAGTATCCAGAGGGGTCCCCAGGTGGCAATCAGCAGAAGTGCCCGACGGCTAGCTGAAAGGTTAGCAGTTCAACGCCCCGCAGAGGCGCTCAGAGGGGCCCGGGGATCCGATCAGAGAGGAACTCAGCCCTGAACATCCAACAGAGCGGTTCCAGCCTGCACACCGAGCTGACGGATGGCAATTAAACACGAGAAGTAAATAACAAAGAGACGTGGTGACAGCTGCTGGGGGGAGAACAGGCAGAGGGGCCACCTGGAGCACCTGCAGGAGGGGCAGAAGTGGCAGGTGGGCAGTCAGGGACCAGGGCAGGTAAGACCCTGAAACAAGGGGTGGGGAGGGGGGCACTGCCGACCCATGAAGGTCCCAGATGAGCCCGGACAGGTGGGAGCCATTGGGCTCCCTAGTGGACCTCTGGCCCTAAACAAGGCCCCCTGGGACAGATGTACTCACCTGGCTCCAGGCCCAGCTCCAGTGTCTCCTCCCGCACCACCTGCACCAGCATAGCCAGGAGCAGGGAGAAGAAGGCGAAGGTGAGACAGACAGAGCGCTCCCCGCCCTCCTCTGCGCTGAAGTAGAGCCGGGTCACCATCAGGAAGACCTTGCTGGTGGCAGTGCTAAGGAGGCCACCGGAACCAAGCTGTGTGCCCCCCCACCCCCAGCACAGGGCAGCCCTGACGGTGGCCTGGGACATGGCTGGTCCCAGGAGTGCAAGCTAGGGGCTCAGGGGAGAGGCTGAGAGCGGGTGGGGCACCTGGGCTACCAGGCCGATGACAAAAGGGCCCCTTCCTCGACAGGGCGCCTTTAGGCACCGCTGACTCCCTGACCCAGCATAGGCGAGTGCCCGGAACACCTCAAGCTAGCCCCCATGGGCCCATGGCCACCTGGCCTCAGAGACCAGCAGGCTTTCAGAAACCAAGCTTCCTGAGGAGTCTCCCAACCAATGCCCCTGCCCTGTACTTTGAAGAGCAGTGGGGTCGGGGGCTGGGAGCAAGGGGACCCTGTGCTGTCTTCCCCACCCCCTGTCCCAGCCCCTCCCCCTGCTATGCTTCACTGGTTGGTGTCTGGGGCTGGGAGGCTGAGAGCTCTGATCCCCGAGAACAGAGAGGAGCTTGTCCGGGAAAATCCCACCCAGTCCTCGGTGCAGGGGAGCAAGCCCAAGGGCAGCTATTTCAGAGAGGTTTTCGGATACCCCCCTTCGCCCACATACCACCACACCCCACACCGCACCACACCCCACCCCAACAGGTGGAAGGACACATGGAGAAGGCGACCGCCAGCAGGCACCAGCACACGGCGATGTTGGCCTCCCGGGCTGGGTGCAGAACGCAGTAGTAGGCCTCGGTGAAGAGGTACACGCCGCCGGTGTACACGGCGAAGTCCACAAACCACTGGTACTCCAGGAAGAAGCGCAGGACTGGAGGAGGGGCACACACATGGCTCAGAGGGGGCTGAGGGAGAGGGTGGTATGCCTGGGCAGGGAGGTGGCCCAGGGCCAGGCAGGGCTGTTACCTAGAGCATCCACCGCCGTGAGGGGGCAGGTCTCCAGCTGGAAGGGGGCATCTCGGGGTACAGACAATGGCTTCTCCTCACCCAAGCCATTTGCCCACCTGGAGAGAGGAGAGTCAGTGGCTCTGTCCCCCTTCCCAGGAGTCAGCAAGGGCTGCCCACCTCACTGTACCCCAGCATGTAAGGCCAGAGCCCCCTCGGCCTGGCAGGACTAGGTCTGGAAGGCGCGGGAGACCCCGGGGCCTAGGTTTCCATCTTGGCCCACCACCTCCTTTTCAGGAAAATAAAATGACTCAATGCCGCCTGGCAATGAAAAAGGATAAAGTGTAGGCATCTGCTTTTGAAGCCCCACGCCAGACCCTTCCAGTTCCCCCAGCAAGGCAGGTATCACTCACTTTGGGACCAGAGCCCTGGAGCTTCCAGAAACACCTGATGCTAATTTGAGGCAATGACGAACAAGGCGTTCCCTGACCCCTCTGCCCAGAGCCACGCCTGGGTGTGCCAGGGGCAGACCCTGGTGGCTATCGCTGGGAGCCCAGGCAGGTGTACTCACCGCTCCCTCTTGCCTTTGGGCCTCTGCTTCCCTGCCAGAGTCCGGAGCTCCTCCTCTGTCGGGTGCATGTACCGGAACAAACTGCAGTCGAGACAGATGGACAGAAGCTTGGGGCTGGGGACTCCAGTCAGGGAACCTCCCCCACAAACTCGGGGTTGGGATAGGAAGGAGAGTCAGGTGGGAGTTCTCTGGGAACAGGACAGATGGACAGTGGGGCCCCTATGGGGACAGGGAGGGGGGGTGGGGGAGGGGGCCAGACCTCCAGCAGATCAGGACCTGAATGCCCCAACCTGCTAACTCTCCTGGGGAGAGGGGTCAGTCACCCTTGCCACCAGGTTCTTGGAACCACTCCCGAACCACCGGCACTCAGCAGCGGGGGGTTAGTGGTGGGTGGGGCTTGTAGGGACAAGGGCTGCTCTGGGCCTGGGGCTCCTGCCCACCCTCCTCACCTGCCATTGCAGAGCAGCCAGCGAGCGAAGGAGCAGTGGGCGGCCAGCCTGTGCATGAGGGTGGCCGTGAGCAGAGTCACCACCAGCTGCACTCCCAGCACCGCCTGCAGAGGGCGCCACAGGCATACACCGGCGTCACCCACTCCACCTGCCCCCTTCAGCATGAACTGGGTGTGCCTGAGCAGCACCACTCTCAGGTTATTTATAGAGAGGCCAGATTACAGGGGGGGGGGGGGGCTGTGTACTCTGGCTGTCCTGGCCATCTCCAAGAAGGGAATGTGAAGTGAGACCCTAGAGCTGCGGTTCTCAACCTGTGGGTCACGACCCCTCTAGAGGTCAAACAACCTTTTCACAGGGGTCACCCGATTCCTAACAGTAGCAAAATGACAGTGATGAACTGAAAATAAGTTTATGGTTGGGGAGGGGGGGGCGTCACCACAACATGAGGAACTTTATGACCTAGGGTCTCGGCATTAGGAAGGTTGAGAACCACTAGGCCTAGACCCACCCAGCCCACCTGGGGCCCCTGTCAAGCACAGCGCCCCCTGCCCCCCCCCCCATCTGGTCCTGTCTCTCCAGGCCTCAGGCCATCTCGCTCCACTCCAGCATCACTGTCACTCAGTGGGCCAGAGCCCCACCTCTGGAGCCCAGACCAGGGCTCCCCTCCGAGCCTCAGTCTCTGCATTTGGAAATGGAGTAGTTCGTGTTTTGTGTCACTGAGTGGTCAGGGCCACCCCAGCACACAGCCCCCTCCGGCACTCCCTGTCCTACCCACACTCCTCTCCTACCCCTACCTCCTTCCAGGAGGGACAAGGAGTCAGCCTTAGGCTCTCCGCACCCCTATTCCCCCTCTGCCTCACACTGTAGGCCCCTCACCTGCCCTCCCTCCTCCATTTTGCCTCTGGGAAAGCCAGCCTCAGGCTTACAGGCCTGAGGTGCTGGATTATTCTTAGTGTCTCACCCTTTATTGTTATTATTATTATTTTAAGGTGACCAGACGTCCCACTTTTGAACAATTTTTTCCACGTCCCGCGGTGTTTTTAAAAAGTCCCGATTTTTGGGAAAGAATGCACGACAAGCTAGGGTATACGGTTTACGGCTGCCATGTAGCTATTTTGCCAGGATATGAGATTTATCAATGGTGTCCCGCTTTACCAATGTTAAAATCTGGTCACCTTTATGTTACTTGTAAAAATTGTCCTTTAGGAAACCCAATTCCAGGGCACAGAACAAGGCCCCTCCCCAATCAAACCTGGCCCAGGGAGATTGACTTTCTCGCCCTTTAAACATTTGGCTACTTAGGACTCCCCGGTAAGACTCTGGGTACCCGCCCCCACGCAGAAGTCCCAGACTCTTCAGAAACCCTAGAACGCTGAGGCTTCCAGCCCACGTGGCGAGACCCCAGCCCTCGAAGGACCCACGACCTCTCGGGGTGATGCCGATCCTCAGCGCTCCTAGCCTCCACATGGGACTCAGGCCCTTGGCGACCCTCCGGCCTGACCCCAGTCCCGCAACACCCAACGCCTGAGACCCCCCCAGCTCACCATGGCGCCTGCGGGGAGCACAGTGCGTGAGCCTCCCGGCTAGGGGGACTTCCAGGAGACTCGGCCAATCAGAGCCCGGTTCCACTGACTAACAGTCCGTCCAACCAATCATCAGGCTGAGTGCCAGGGCCGCACGCTAGCTAGCGCGGCGCAGTGCATTCCGGGAACTGTAGTTCCAAGACTAGACCGTCCCGCAAGAGCAGACCACGGAATAGGTGGGCGGACTGTGTCCGGGAGGCACTGTGGGGCTCGGAGCGAAAGCCGCCCCACTCTGAGGCTGAGTTCCCTCCCCTGTGCTTAGCTCACAAATATGTGTCGAACACACCCATTCAGGTATGCACTGTCTTCATCAGACAGTTCTGAGCTTGGAACGCCCCCCCCCCCCCCATCAAGAACAATCAATGGCTCCCAGGGACTAGACTCCTACGTTCTCAGATTAAACTCAGACCCCACGGTCCCCATTCCGTCTCCTCCCCCTTGGTCTCCGGCTTCCGGTGCCCTCCGTATCCCCACCCCTAGTTTTCCCTTGGGCAGCTGCTCAGTCCCAGTCATCTGTTCTACTTGGGAGGTTCCACAAACTCTGCCCCTCGCTGCTTGTTGGCAATGTCTGTTCTCCATTGGTCCCTGCCTCTTTCTCTGTTCTGCACCAGAAGCTCTCCTCCTCTGCTCAACATTGGATGCGCCAGATTGTTCTGCGTCGGACAGGCCTTGATTTCGATTCTTCTTTGGGCAAATCCATGTTCTGTATTCCACACAGAGTAATCCAGGCCCCCTGCTCCTCACTGGGCCATCCCTGTCTCTGCCCCACATCAAACGTCTCCTGCTCTCTGACCGACATCGCTCTCCTTCCGCATGGACTGTTCTGGAACCTTCCACCATCTCTGTCCGTGGTGGCCCTGAGAACACAAAGTCTGGGATGGCCCAAACCAGTTTGTGCTCAACTCGCTGAAAGTTTGATTGAAGCCCACGCTGGGGTGGTGTGAAAGAAAGGGCTGGCGATCTGCTTCTGTTGAGGTGACAGACAAGAAATCCCGTGGAGCAGAAACACCGGGGTCACCGTGAGTCAGAACACAGGTTTGTAACCTGCTTTTCCCCGCTGAAAGCATCTCTCTCAGACCCCCAGTGGCTGCACTCTGACCCTCCCCTCCCCCATCACTCAATTCAGACCCTCTAGGACAGAGGGACTGTCCCTGTGTGTTTCCAAGACGATAACTTTTTTTAAAAGAGGAAACAGTGCAACAGGTTTATTAAGCAATAAAGTCAGGAGACACTGGCCCCCAGCAGGTCTACACCACCAAAGGGCAAAAGTAGTGAGCCTGAGACTGTAACGCTATAGGAGGAAAACGCCTCCTCTTTCTCCCGAGTAGCAGCTAGTGGTTTAGAACTGCTCACTTTGAAGTTAGCAGCCCAACGCATAACTAACTCACTCTGTCACCACTGTTCCTGTCAGAGACTACATTTTCCACAAGCGTTTCCTAAACAACTCAGCTCTGGCAGAACCTTCTGGTCCAGGGAGGCATGGTACCTGGCCAACATCTCTCTGTCTTTAGAATGCCATGTTGGCAGAACACTTCCACCCAACGCTCCCTCCTCTCTTCTTCCAGGGGACTCAAACCCAGTACAGCACGGCCAAGCCTGATCCCACAGGCGTTTCTGGAGCCCAGCCCACTATCCTCACATGGCCCCAGACACCTACCAACACATGACTTTCTCTGGGGCCCCAGGTTCAGAATCTGAAAGTCCTTGCAAGCAAAGACGGTTTTATTTTACTTTACTATTGATCATTGTTTTACTTTAGGGTGGTGCGGGGTAAATCCAAAGTACATGGTAGGGCACCACCTGGTGGCAGGTGTGGGTACAACCTCCTGGCAATAAAAGGAAACCACACACACCTGCCCTGGGCACCCCAGGATGATAAAGTAGCCCCCATTTATGAACTGTACACTGAGCAATTAGCCTGTGGGTACTGGCATAGGGGAAGGATCCAGCCTCCTATCCACTTTAGGATGAGATCCAGGGTCTTGGGGGGGGGGCCCTCTTAGCCATCCTGATCCTGTGTCTAGGTGCAGGGGTGCTGTCACTGTGATGCCGTGGAGGCCCAGGTGAACAGCTCTGTGCCTGTGTTGATGGCCAGGGCCCTTGTGCCCCGGTCTTCTGGGTGGTGAACTTGTGAGGTGATGAGCGTGTGCGCCTGGTGACAGTGGCCTGGCAAGTGTGCGGTCAGATGCAGGAGTCCACTGACTGACTGGGGGGCAGTGGCTCAGCCCTCTGGGAGCAGGTCAGAGAGAAGGTGGGGGAGCATTTAGGACCGCAGTCTAGGCTGGGGGACGTCTCTCTCTTAACTTGGACATACCTTAGATCAGTGGTTCTCCACCTTCCTAATGCCGCGACCATGCCAAATAGTTCTTCATGTGTGGGGACCCCCAACCAGAACATTATTTTCGTTGCTATTTCATCACTGTCATTTTGCTACTATTATGAATCGGGTGACCCCTGCGAAAGGGTCATTTGATCCCAAGGGGTCGCGACCCACAGGTTGAGAACCACTGCCTTCCAGCCATCCACAAGCTTCATAGATCTGCCTCCAACACACCCATAAAATGAGCACTTCACTGGCAGATGCCCCTCTGCCTCCCCTAGGTACCCTCCCTCTCTCGCCCCATCCCAGCCCCACCCAGCACTGGCCTTCTCCCCAGGCGGGGAAGGGATCTTTCACAAAGTCAACCACGTGCCTCCCTCTCCTGGACATTGGGGTCCCAAAGCTTGCTTAGGGAGAGTCATTGGGGGAACCAACCATGTGGGTCTTGTGGACCTGGCACCAGGATTGTGACCAACCGCCCCCTCCCAGCAAAAGAGGTTGTTCACTTTGTAGCCCCCAGGAGTTCTTCCCAGACGTCTTGGTTGAGGGGAGCCCCACCTGATGTTGAGCCCCGCCCCCTGCTCCTCCCACCACTTCTCTGTCAGTCATTCTGTGGTGGCTTGTGTGATGCTGGCAGCTGTGTTGCTGGCATTTCAAATGTCAGCAGGGTCACCCAAAGGGAACGGGTTTTGGCGGAGCTTCCAGACTAAAAACAGACTACGAAGATTATGCACTCCTTAGAGGCAAGGATGGCAAGACTGCATCTTACACACGTTGGACATGTTCAGGACAGACCAGTCCCTGGAGGAGAACATTGTGCTTAGGAAAACGAAGGGCAATGAGACAGAGGAGCCCCCACGAGATGGATGGACACAGTGGCTGCAATGATGGGCTCCGGCACAAGAACACCGGTGGGGACGGCACAGGACCGGGTGGTGTTTCCTCTGTTGCGCCCAGGGTCTGGTGGCTGTGGGTCTGAGAAGACTTGTGATGGCACCTGGACTGCCAAAGTGGCTCCTTGGTGGCTGGTGGGGGTGACAAGTGGGGACACCCCTCCACTGAGGGCTCCTAACGACAGCCTGTGTGTCTGGGTTGTCAGTGATGATGAAAATTTCCCCCTTTATCCCCCCCCCGCCCTGCACCTGCCCTGCAGTGTTGAGATGATCAGCTTTACATACTGGCAGTGCTGAGGGCTTCCTGGAGGAGGAGACTTAGAACTGGTCCCTAAGGAGGGGAGTTCAGCCTTTGGGGAGGCAGTCTAGGAAGAAGAACCAGAGGCAGCATGGCCTAGCATGGAAACTGTTGTTCACCTGTGGCTCAGGGCATGGGGTGGGAACACAGGGGTGGGGGTGGAGGGTAGCTGAGGCGCTCCACTCTCTCCCTAGGCAAGCCATGGAAACCCTCTGGGGCCACCTTGCAGGGTGGGGGAGAATGGGCGTGTAGATGCCACAGGCCCCTGCAGCTCTTTGCTGGGACACCCTCTGGTTCTTGGACCCCTGACTCCTTACACACAAAGGAGATTGAATGAGGGGCTTAATTCACCCCCAGTGTCCAGAGTCAACCCCCTGACCCGCACCTCTGGGTCCAGACCACCCCAAAGTGCCTGTCTCCCCAGAGGCCCTGCGTGGGGTCTCTGTGGGGCTCCTATCCCCATTTCCACTCCTGAAGGTCACTCTGAGCCCCTCCACAGTCCTCGAGTCTCAGGGTCAGCGCGCGTGCGTGGGTGTGCGCAGCAGGGGTCATGGACATGGGTACGGACAGGCACAGGCTCTGCTGAAGGCCTCGAGTTTAATTGATGGACAGACAGGACAGACGGATACACACACCACACACACAGAGCCATGGCAGATCAATCTAGCTCCCCGTGCCCACGCGGAGGGCCACTGCTGGGTCGGCTCCTCCCAAGTCCTTCGCCCGTCCGGCGGGGATGCCCGGCTGCACCCGCGCGGCCCTACCGCGGCCAGCCGTCCCCAGAGGGCAGCCGGCGCAGGGGCGGCCCGGGCCGCAGCGGCTCCGCCAGGGGCCGGGCCAGGAGCAGCGGGAAGGAGAAGGTCTTGGGAAAGTCTCCGGGGCCCCCGGGGGCCGGCGAGACGCGCTCGGATTTGACGCTGATTGGGGGGGTCGGTGGGGAGGCGCCACGGGTGGGAGGGCTCTCCTCGCCCAGGCCGCGGCCCCCGCTGCATGGGGAGACAGAGGGCAGAGCTCAGGGAGGGGGAGAGGGCGGGGACCCTGGGAAAAGAGGGGGCGGCGGCCCTCCTGGGGCCTCCAAAATAGCCGCCCCCTCTGGCAGGAACAGGAGGGAGGGGCTCGTAGGCTGAGGACCGGCCACTAGCGGGCAGCAATGGCTGAGGTTTCAGAGGTTGGGATGCTCCCTACCCTTCCCGCCCCTCCTCCCCAGGACGCGGTTCTGGAGAAGGGGACAGCAGGAACACTTACCTGGGCTGGGTGGAGGCAGCAGGGGGTCCATCCCCTCTCGAGGGCTGCCAAGGGGCCAGGGTAGGGGGCTGCAGCAAGCCAGGGGGCGGTGGAGGGTCTCCTAGGCCATATTCTGGGGGGAAGGGAGCAGACAAAATGGACTAAGACTTGGACCTTGAGGAGACCCCCAGCCCAAGCCTAACCCGTCCTGTCCCACCAGCCAATTTCCCGTCCCTGTGTGTAGCGGGTGTGGACCCCTGCAGGCAGGTTTGGGGGCGCCTCCCACAACAAAGCAGGGTGATGGTACGCACCTGGGGGGCCTGCGGGGAGGAAAGGGAAGCCCCCGATTGGGGGTCCCGGGGCTGTGGCTGAGCACGGGCTCTGCAGGCTGCTGTAGAGGCCTCTCTGTGCGGAGAGGGGGGGGGGAAACTGAGGCACACGCCCACCCCCTAGCCCAGGGGGGGCCGCCTGTCTGCCCTTCCCCCCACTTACCGAGGTGTTCAGCCCTCCGCAGCCTGCCGCCAAGCCCCCAGGCAGGTCGGGCCTCCGGCCCTCCAGGTACAGCGGGGGCGGGGTCTTGCTGGAGAGGTGGCTCCGGGAGAAGAGAGGGTGAACCAAGCCTGGGGGAGGCCCCCCAGGGAACAGTGAGGACTGGCCAGGCTCTGCCAGAACCAGGAGGCCCTGCTGCCTCCCAGGGTCCATTTCCCCACACTCACCTGGGGGACCGGCTTTGGGGGCTGCAGGTCGGAAGGGGGATGGGCGGCTTTGGGCCGGCAGGGCCTCTCCGAGCCCATTGGGGTCACAGGCTGGCGGGGGCAGGGCCCCATATACCATGTCTGGGCTGGGCATAGCTGGGGCTGCTGGCTGTGGGCCGAGAGGACTGATCAATTGGGGCAGGGGGAAGGATAAGTGAGGAGAATCTAATTGTGGGAGGAAAATCCCCAGGTGTTCAGAGGCCAATATCCACCTGCAGGAAGCCCCGGACTGCTTCTCCCTCTGAGCTCCACCCACCCTTTCCACCCTTCTGTAGCAAACCCCACCGGGAGAAACTGAGGCTGGCTGTCTAGCAGCTCCATCCGAGCTGGGGCATCTCATTCAACAAGAGCCGAGCACCAAGGGGGTGTTTGCTGAATCAAAGCAACAAAGAAAGAACTGACCGCCTACCAAACTCTTAACCATCCTTCAATGCCCCAGTTACAATGCCCATTCTCTACCTACTCAGGCAGAGACCCACCCTTAAGCTCTAAATCCCCTTGACCCTCAGCCACTGTGGTCTAGAGGAAGGGATGAGGACCCTGTTCCCCAGTGGAGAAGTCACTTACATAAAGCCGGGGTCGAGGTAGGGCCGGGTTGCCTCCATCTCCTGCTAACCTCCGCAGCTTTTCTCCTGGCCCCTCAGACCCCTCATCTGGCTCTAGCTCTGGCCCATCGAGGCCCACACCCCTCCGCTTCAATGTCTGTGGGAACAGAAGACATGGGGTAGACGCTCAAGGCCCCAGACAGAATGATTCTCAAAGGGCAGGGAGAGACACCCTCGACCTGGGTACGGCGTAGAGTGAGTGCATGGTGGGCTCCAGCCTGACCCCACGGACGCAGACCTCTGAGCCACCGCATCCTCAAGGAAGGACCGTGGCTGCTCACAAACACGTTCAGTTCAAAGCCACCAGCCGCTCGGAGGAGGAACAATGTGGCCGTCTCATTACATGGGCAGTGTTACTCTGTGCTGTAGAATCACTCTGCGTCCAAGGGGACGTTCTACCAGCAGGTTGGTGGTCTTTATTTAAGTTCCAGGAGAGAACACGGGCCTGAGGGCAACTTCTGGTGTCTCCTGAGCTGTGTGTCCCTGGGATGGTTGATTCACATCCATCTGTGCCCCCTGTCCTGGGGTCCAGACCTAGCCCTGCTGCGCTCCCGGGCCCATGGTTCCAACTTCCGCATCGTGGATGGAGAGCCCACTCCGGCAGCACAATGGCCTCACTAAACAGCTGGGCCCGGGCTTTCTCCCGAGGACACCTGCTCTCAGACAGAACTGCTCCTGAGGGCGGATGGCCGGCTTCTCAGTCTTGTATTCTCTTGCTGTCCCCCAATCTCTCTCCACATCTCCTGATGGCTGTGCATGGAAGAGTCACGTTCAAGAAAGCTGACCCTGAGAAGCTCCTGGCCAGCTCTCTTTTTCTCTGTCTCTCCAGTTCCATCCCTCTCTTCCACACTCTCTCCATCTCTCCCTCTCTTTCTCTCCTCTGCTTCTGTGCCTCTGCCTTAAACTGTCTCTCTCAGTCTCTCTTTTTCTCTTGTTTGTTTCTCCAGTTCCAACCCTCTCTTCCACGCTCTCTCTCCATCTTTCCTTCTGTGTCTCTGCCTTAGACTTGTCTCTCTCAGTCTCTATTTCTCTGTCGGTCTCTCCATCTCCATCCCTCTCTGCACTTTCTCCATCTTTCCATCTCTGTCTCCCTCTCTGTCTGTCTCTTCCTCTCTGTGTCTAACTCCCTTTCTGCCTTTGTCTGTCTGTCAGCCTGTTCCCATCTCCTCTCCTCTCATCCGTCACAACAGGAGTTGAAGAGCACACATCCTGGAGACAGACAGACAGACCTGGGTGCCACTTCGGCCTCCTCCATGTATTGGCTGTGTGACTTCAGCAGGGGCGCTAACTCTTCTGAGCTGCCCATCTCGGTCTGCAGAGAGGGCTCACCACTCACCGAAACAGCTAGCGTGGGCTTTTGGATCTACTGTCCAGGCAGCTGCCCCGGAGGGCCCCCTGTGCCCCCAAACCTGCTTTAACCAGAGGCGGCGCCCAGGTACCTGGAGGATGTCGGAGTTGGTGCGGCTCTCGTGGGGCTCGCTGTACTCTGTGTACTTGAGCAGCACGCGGTCCATGTCCGTGCTGGCGTACTGAAAGAGGCGGTTGGCGCTATTGAAGATGATGAGGGCGATCTCACAGTCACAGAGCACACTCAGCTCGTAGGCCTTCTTCATCAGCCCAAACTTCCGTTTGGTGAACGTCACCTGGACCCACAGGCAGGGATGGGAGGAGTCACAGATTTGGGGTGGGGGAGGGGCTCCGGGTTCCTCAACATGCCTGCGCCTCTGCTACACTGTTCTTTCTTGTCTACCAGCGCTCTTTTTTATAGCTCCTCCCGGCACACTCCTCTTCCTGCTTCAAAACCCAGCCTAAATGTCCACCCCTTTGGGACATTTTCCTTGTCCTCTCAAATTGGTCCTACATCCCTCTCTGGGTTTCCCCAGCCCTGCTCCTCCCTTGGGCTCACCTGGACACAATTGGCTGGGAGGGGCTGTGGCCGGCCCATCTCACTGTGACCAGGAACTCCAGTCATCGGGGAGATGGAGTGGACAAATGACCATAAAGATGAGCAGATGCCAAGTCATCAAACTCCTGATGCTGATTCAAGTCCCCTCTCCCCCAAATCCCCTGGGGGTGTTTGGACACGAAGCTTCTCCAAATGGCCAAGCCTTTGCCCAAGTCATACCCCGTGCCAGGAATGTCTTTTCCCCCACAGCTGTCCCCTCATCTCCCACCCCTAGGCCCGCCACAGGAGCTTACCTGCCGGTTCCTTTGGTCGAGAATGCGTGAGATCTGGATTTTCTTCCTCCCCATGGTCCCAGGCTGGCTGACACACCCTGGATGGGGAGAAAGGGCAGATGGCCATGAAGAGGTAGCACATGGGGCTAGACGCCCAGCCACCTGCCCGTCATCAGCTGGCCTCTGCAGGACCCTAGCCAGCGCTGGGGGGAGAGACAGGGAGAGTAAGGGCAGGCTTGGTCCCATGAACCCCATCTGCTGTGGGGACCATGGCAGCCCTGCCCCAGACAAGCCCGAGGGAGTAGAATCATCAGTACACACTCTCGGCCCAATTCCATGGGAAGGAGAGGCGGGTACTGAAGGCCCTTGCCCAGAAACCTCCCTGGGCCTCAGTCTCCCCATCTGGGCAGTGGGGACAATAACAGTGCCCAATGCTCAGTTTTGTTCAGAGATGGCATGAGTGAACCCTGCAAGCCTGGGCCTACACAGATCCCTGCGCACCACGGTTTGCTGCCGCACAACTAACGGGTGTCCGGAAATGCAGGCTTGTCTCCCAGGACTCAGCGAGAGTCCATCCACAGAGAAATGCATGAACCAAATGTGACCCATCCAAGCCACAGAATGGGACTTGGCTATAAGGTGAAATGGCCTTCTGGTAGAGGCTACAACCGGGATGCAGCTTGCTAACATTATGTGGCATAAGAGAAGCCAGACACCCCAAGTCACCCATCGTGTGACTCCATTTGTCTGATGCCAACGCATCCAGGCAGGAAGTAGATCAGTGGTGACCAGGGGCCAGAAGGGGTCCAGGCGAGTTACTGCTCACTGGGAGTCACCGTGGAGCAAATGGGGAAATGGAGAACGAGCTTGGCTGCTAACCAGAAGGTGGAAGGTTCAAGTCTACCTAGAGGCCCCTTGAAGGAAAGACCAGGCAGTCTGCCTTTGAAGAGAGCTGCTGCGACTCACCGGCACACCGTTCTAGCCCGGCCCACGTGGGCGCACCCTGAGCTGGGGGGCGGAGGGGAGCTGGGGCTGGATCGGAGCTTGCCTCTCGCTGAGTGGGCAGAATGTACCTGCTGGAGCTGATTCACAAAAAGGTGGAGGTAAGATGGTGGTGACAGTCCCGCGTGCCTGTGCTTAATGCTCTTACCAATGGGCGACGGGCCAGTTTCCCGCTACGCCCGTTTCGTCACAATAAAATCAGCGTTTGTCATGGAACGTTTTCTACCATAGGAGTTCACCCAAGCAGGGCACCCAGATCCGCTGGCACTATAAAGATGCTGTGGCTGTGAATCCTGACACCAGAACTGACTCTCAGTTTTTTTTGAGGGGGGAGAGGGGGGCAACGGAAAGGTCTGCTGAAGGAACCAGGAGGTTGGGCCACTGGGAAGGAGAAGCAGCAGCTAGTCCTGAGCTCAGGCTGATGTGCATGCCACCACCCACTCCACCCCACTCAGCCCTGCCGCAGGCGAGACATTAAAAACGGAAAGAAGACGAGAAGGAAATGCTTGTGATAGCCGTTATCTCTGGGTAGAGCATCTGGGGTGCGTTAGGGGTTCTTTTCTTTCCCTTTAATGTTTGTTTTGTTTTGCTGAGGTGCAATCTACCAAAGAAAAAATTAACTGCTATAAAGGGAATAATTCCGTGGCATTTGGTACAATCACAGGGTCTCTGGCCGGCACACATGCCTTGCCCCCAGCTCCTAATCAAAATATTGGAATTTTGCGTCCACCAGAGGCACCTGGGTAAAGTCCTGGCCACTGACTTCAAAATTCAGCCACAGAAAACCCGATCGAGCACAACTCATCAGACATGTGGGGCCGCCACGAAGACTCCACAACAGGCTTGTTAGCGCATTCACAAGGTTGCCAGCTAACACCTCTCCCTGGTGCTACAACTTTCTTCTGACCCCAAAAGGAGACCCTATACCCATGGGAAGGAGTCACTTCCCATTCCTCACCAAGCACCTGGCAACCGCTAATCTACTTTTTGTCTCAATGGAATTTTGTGTTCTAGACATTGCATAGCAATAAAATCAGATCAAGTATGACCTTTCTGTGCCCACCCACCCCCACTTTTGATTCTCTGAATTTTCTAACTTTGTCCTCTCAGTGGCTGTATATTATTTTTGTTTGGTTGTTTTAATTTTTTGAAATAAATAAACCAAAAAACCCTAGCTCTCCCGCAGCCCTAACAAGGGGCTTAGAGCAGGGGCTGCTAGGAGGAGCCCTCGACCTTCCTCAGTCAGTCTTGGATCTCCCTGGTAGGGGTCCCAGGTAAGGACAACTGTCAGCCCCCCGGGCACCCTCCTGTCTTCTCTGTGATCGCCTTGACCCTGGCCTGCCGGGCGTTATATGGACCTCTAAGTTCCACCTGCACTCCAACCTCCTGAGCGGCCCTGAGCAAGGGAGGGACCCCTTCCCCCAGACCTTGGCGTGCTATCCTATGGCAGGGTGGGTGACAGATGACCCACAGTGGGCATAATGAGTGTCCAGAAATGCAGGCTTGTCTCCCAGGACCCAGTGAGAGAGATCTGGGTGGGACCCCAATGGTCCCAGTGCCCAAGAGAGGGAGCCCCCCACCATGGGTAGCCAGCTATGTGGCCCCCAAGCTCAGCGATTACCCGCTCTGGACACTGTATCTGAGTAGCCACAACGGTGTGGAGCCCAGCCTGCCAGAGCCCCCATGCCCGCCCTCCAGCCCCCGTCTGGTCTGCTAAATTTAATCTCTGGGTTAATTTTAAACCCCAGCCAGAACCAGCAGAGTTCCCACGGCGGGGATTGTTGCTACTGCCTCAACGGGTCCCTGGAGACCTGGAGGGGGCCCTGGCCTGGAGGCTTCAGTGCCAAGATGACTCTGACAGTGCCCCCCACGCCTCAAGTCCCATGGAGAGCTGGGCCAGACTGGATTTGGCCTGAGCTCTGGTCTTGGAGGACAAGCCGCTCCAGCTAACTCCTGCCCTTCTTGGCCGGAGCCCCGTTCACAGACAAGGACGCTGTGGACAGGGCAGACTTCAGAGGCCAGGAGCAGGAGCAGGGCAGTAGCTGAGGGGAAGTGCTTCTCAACTGAGACAGGAAGTGAGTTCCAGGCACAAGGAACAGCATGTGCGAGGGTCCTGAAGAAGCACAGAGATAAGCAAGAGGGCTACCATGAGGGTGGGGGTGAGGGACAGCAAAGGGGTCTGAAGGAAGGGCGGACCACAAGGGGCTGAGCTGTGAGGAGCGCTGTCAGTTTTAGTCTGACTGAGGGAAAACCATGGGAGCATTCTGCACAGAGAAGCGGGTACGACTTAATTTATCATTCTAAAATCACCATCCATGCCTGCCAGGATAGCGGGATATTGAGGCTGGGGTGGAGGCAGCAGGGACGGGGGTTCCTATAGGGCTGCGTCAGATCCTAGTACCCTCATCACCAAGGACCCAAAGTCATCGACAACTTTGGCCCCTACAGAACCTCCGCCAAACGCCCCTCTCGTTTTCACATCCTCCATGGCTCCCCCTTCCCCTCAGTGGAGGCCTTTTTCAATCCGACCCTGGCCCACCTCACTCTTCTTTCATAAAGCTCTCTGGCCAACTCCTATTCACCCTTCAACGTCCGGCTCAAAAAGCCTGCTCCCCCAGGAAGCCTTTTCTGCCTTCCCTCTGAATTCCCATCCTTCCTGCTTGCCCCACCAGTCCTTACACCACAGGGCTGGGGGAGAGGTGTCCAGCTGGGGCACCCCCAGACTAGGAACCCCCTCAGGACCGGACGCAGGGGTGCCGGGACGATTTGGTGAGTGGAGGAGGCATGAGAGATGGGACTGAAACACCCCAGCTTCCCTCAACAACTTCCTCTCAGACTCCCTCAGCCCAGAAATACGCGGGCATGCAAATCCAGCCGCCCAGGGTTGACCTATCTGGGCCCAGGTGCGAAGGGGTCTGCTGAGGAATGCGGAGGTGGAGAGCAGGCCTGTGCAAGTATATTTGTCCTCACATGCAAATCCCGGGCTCCCACCGCAGACGGGCCCTAGAGGCCCATTCTCCAGATGGTGGCAAGGAGAACTGGTGGGGTAGGGGGTGCACACCAAGTGTGCCCGGCACGGGCTGGGAGGGATGTGTGTGTGTGTGCAGGTCTGGGGAGGCACATCCAGCCAGAAAGCAGAGCCCGCGAGGCAGCCGCAGAGAGAGGGCCCTAGCACCCAAAGGGAGGTGCAGGGAGAGAGGAGGTGTCAGAGGAAATCAGATGGCATCTTAGGGGAAGGAACTGCCCTGTTTGGAGTGGCAGGAATGTTCTGGAAATCCACGGTGGTGAAAGCCATACATGGAGTATACTAAGCGCCCCTGACTTGTCTGTTGGAAATGGGGAAGATGGGCAGTTCATCGCACCTCCAAATGGACCGTGATTAAGAGGCTGGGTGGAGGCGGACGCACTTGAAGCCAGGGCTCCAGCACTTTCTGATCCTTTCTTTCCTGCACCCTCATCTTCAGACACCTCCAAGACACCTGACCACCCTCGACCTTGAGGGGCCTGATGCTCAGGCAAGCATGATGGGTCATCAGTGAAATGGACCGACATTGTGGCCGAGGCAGTGACTGGAGCCCAGTGCCGCCCTTTGTCGTACCTGGGTCTGTCTCAATGGGCATGGATCTGACAGCGGCACCACCAACAACTAGCAGTTAGCCAGCATCCAGTGGGCGCCCACTGGCCCTGAGAGAAGCAGAAGACTTAAGCAGACTAGTTAAGGTTAAAAAAGGCAATTCAAGACTGGCTGTTGGCCAAGCCGAGGCAGGAGGAAGACGGCTGCATGCAAGCACAGTTCAGTTGCAGAAGAAGCCGGGAGCGAGAGCGAGGGTCTGCCTCGAACACCTCCCGAGAGAACAAGGTTCTACCAACACCCTGAATTCAGACACCAGCCTCCAGAACCACGAGAAAATACATGTCCATTCTCAGAGCCAAGTGTTTTTGGAAAAGGCATCAGGTCCCGAGGGTTCTATTCGTGTTCATGAAACTTCACGGAACAGGGCAGCTCAGGGTTGCATGAGTTCAGAGCTTGGAAACAGAGAGTGGTCCGATCGTGTTTAGGAAACTCCTTGATGAAAACATCTGATGCAGACAAAGAGGTGCCAGCTTGGTCCAAAAGATGTCTCTGAGCTGAGTGTTTAAGTTGAGGCTTTAAATGAGGCAGCAAAGCAAGGGCAGAGAAGGGGAGATCTGGGGAAAGCTTGCTCCGGCAGCAGCGGAGGTTTGGTGGTGGTGGTGGGGGCACCAAATGTGAATGAGGGGGAGAGAAGGGGAGAGAAGAGTTGGGGTTTTTCAAGGGGCACAGCGGGCAGAATGGACTTTATTTACCCTGCCGACAATAAGGACGCAGCGAGCGTTCGGGGCAGGACAGTGATGGGATCTGATTGTACAGCTTTGTGAGGTCCCTTGGCTAACAACATACACTGTTCACAATCGTCAAACTGTGGAGGCAAGCCGCGTCCATCAGTGTATGACTGGATCAACCGGTGCAGCCCATCCCCACGATGAGACAGACAAACTTGAACCCACGCTCAGTGCCCTAAGTCAGAGGTCAAAGGACAAAGACGACAGGTTCCCACATCAATTCAGAGAGAAAGGAAGGGGCTTTGTCGTGAGCCCCAGTTGGGCCGGGGGACTGGGAGTGGTGAGGTATTGCATTGGGTATTAAGTCTCTGCTGGGGGTGATGATAGAGCTCTGGAAATAGAGATGATGGTCACACGCCATTGTTTAAATGCTACTAAGCTGTACACACACACACACACACACCCCTCAGGGTCATAGAGTCAAAGTCTACTTGTCACAACCCTATAGGACAGGGTGGAGCCGCCTCAGTGGGTCTCTGAGACTGTCATTCTTGATGGAGTAGAGAGTTCCGTCTTTCTGCTGAGGAGCAGCTGGTGGTTTTGAACTTCTGACCTTGCAGTTAGCAGCCCAACTCGCAACCACCGCGGTGCCAGGGCTCCCTTGAGAAGTATACGTAGGGACGATTAACATGGTCACCTGTGTTAGGCACGGTTTACCCCATAGGGTCACGTGGCCTATCCACCCAATGGAGTATCACTCAGCCGTAAAGGGAAATGAAGGTCTGATACATGCTACCACATGGATGAACATGGACGTCTCTCCACGCCATGATGCTCAGTGAAGTGTGACAGCCAGGAAAGGGCTGGGAGTGTCGGATTCTGAGGCTACAAGGCATCGGCAGCAGGCAAATGGGAAAGACGGCAAGTAGACTAGCGGTTACATGAAGAGCTGGGGCAGGGGAGGGGGTAGATGTGTGTCTGCTAATGGGGATCTCCTTTCCTTTTGGGGTGCTTAGAATGTTCTGGAATTAAAGAGGAGGTGACAGCACGATGCTGTGAATGTAACCTGTGCCATTGTGTTATTGCACACTCAAAAAGGCTGCCAATGGCCAGTTTTATGAGACTTTGTGCAATTTTATGAGGGGCCGCCAAGAGCATTGGAACAATCCCATCATCTTTTCGTTCCATTTTTCTACAAACGTTTGGAAGCCCCCTATCTCTATTTCACTACAATCAAATATATATATTTATGTGTGTGTGTGTGTTTTTCCTGAGCAAAGGAAATATTTAAAACTCCCCTAGGATTCTCACGTTGCTAGTGGGCGGGGACAGAGGTATGATGGCCCTGGAAAACAGTTTGGCGTCTACTAAACCTGACCCCACGCCCACTCCCTGACCCAGCGAGCCCTGTCCGTAGCGGTTACCGTGAGAAAGGAGTCTGTGTTCTCACAAAAGACACAGACAGGGGCACAAGTGGCAGCTTCATTCGTCACAGACTCAAACTCGAAACAGCCCCCACGCTGGGACCATGAGCAGTAACACCACTCCAGGGTAATCCCACGGTGGAATATGACACAGCACAGAACAAGGATGTCCGCCAGTGCTGAGCTGCCTGCGGTGATGCCCACAGGCCATAAACTGAAACGCAGGCGGACAGGCCGTGCAATCCGGCTCACACGTGTTCTAGCACAGGCAAAGCCCCGCTGAGGCAACAGGCGTCAGCACAGCGGCCACCCACCCAGGCAGGCGGTGGCACAGGGGGGTCCCAGCATCTGGGAGCGTTCTGTTCCTTCTCCTGGGGACTGGGTACCTGGGTGAATTCGGTGTGCGTAGACTTTCCGAGTTAGACTCTCATGACTGGAGCATTTTTCTCAGTATAAGCTGTTTTGTTTTTAATTTTTTTTTAATCGCAACTACTCAGGCAGGCGTAGATGTGATGGGGCAGGGGACCAGGGAAAGGCTGGGGAAGGTGTCCAGACAGGACACTTAGGCCTGGATCGGTATGGGCCCTGTAGGTAGGGAAGGAGAACCGATTATTCACGGACCAAAGAGACAGGGCATGCCAGTGGCATGAGCACTGCGGGTCAGCAGTTGCAGGGGGGAAGGGTACAAAGGAAGATTTTTCTGAATACTGAGGACATTGTAAACTCAACTGCAGACCACCAAGCCAAACAGCAGACTCCTGAGCTCCGTCAGGCCACAGACCCATTCCCCTGGTATATGGGTTGGGTTGCTCACCACAAGGTCAGATGTTCAAAACCACAAGCCACTCTGTGGGAGAAAGATGAGGCTTTCTATTCCCTTAAGGAGTTACAGGGTTGGCAACCACAGGGGCAGTTCTGTGTTTGTTTTTGTGGGAGGAGACTGGGAGGAATTAGACACACACCCCTGCAATCCCTGGACTCTCTTTACCCCAAAACTCAGATTTCTAACCTATAAATGGGGGTAAGAACCCTCTCCTGCTCACCATCTGGGAAGAGAGGCCTGTGGGAAGGCCTAAGGGCTAGAGTCTGAAAGTTGTGGGCCGGAATCCCGAGACCACAGCACAAGCTGGGCAGCCCTGAGCCCCTGCTTCCCACCCTGTGGAAGGGTCATGGGATGTTGACCCCACAGCCCCACAGTGAGCATGTGGAGAAGCCTGTAGGAACCTGGCCAGCCCTGGATCTCTCCACCCAAGCCTACAGCGGCCCCCAGGTCGGCAGGGTCGCTGGGGCCCTCAGGACAGGGAGAACTGGCCCGCAGGGGCGCTAAGGCTGGGAGTCTCTCTGGAAGCACACTGTGCATCTTTCTCCCTGGGAGCAGCTGCTGAGTTTGAACTGCCTCCTTCAGCTCTCACCCTGGGCTGCACTTTCAGGCGTGGTGGGGGTAGGGGTGCTACTGGCAGTGGTACACCCAGCCCCTTCAGCACGGGAGCCCTCAGCTCTTTGGGGACCAGCAGGGAAGGCAGCAGGAGGGCAGGAAAGGAGAAGTGAGAGGCAGGTGGGTGGTGGGGGGAGGTGAGGCCCGCGGGATGTGGCGGATCGGGGAGGGGGCGGCTGCTCTGGCGAATCAGGCCCGCAGCCCTGCCTCACGCAATCAGGGCTGCGGTTTCATCACCTGCTCCCCAAGTACCTCATTACAGCGACAGGAAGAGCCCCTTGGAAAGCCAGGACCCCCCCTCCCCGCTCCCCTCTCTTGGGGGCTGGGACAGCTCTGACCCCAGCTGCCGGTGACCCCTCCCCCAAGGAGAATCCTGGGTTACCTCTTCTCCTGGGGTCCAGGAGACACACCCAGTGGGGTGTCCTGGCAGGGGCTTGGGGATGCTCACGCAGGCCAAGCTGACTAGGCAGGGGTCTCTGGGCCCCCTCCTCTGGAGTGCCTTTCTGGGTTGTGGGGGGCTGCAGAGCCACTTACAGGGAGGGGTCCACAATTGGGGCTCAGCATCTGCACGTTCCACCCCTTCCCCTGGGCAGGAGGTTACTGGGCCTGACCTGCCCCCACAGATCTGGGGGATGTGGAACTCAGAGTGAGGGCCCCAGGCGGGGGGGCGGGCGGGGGAGGGGGGGAGACAGTGGGGGATGTGTTGGGGATCAGGAAGGAAGTTCCTCACATGGCCAGTTTGGGGTGGGCCGGGGAGATGAACGAACAAACGTGGAGGCCTTGAGCACGTGAAGCACCCGTTAAAATCTAAAATTTCCCCCAATACACACGGATCCCCCAAATACACGTAAAACGCCTAAAACACACATCAGCACCCCCAAACTCAAAGAATCTCAAAACATACAGCCCCTAGAGGCTCCCTAAATCAGGAAACACCTCAAAATCCATAAGGAACTATTAGGGATCTCTGCGCTCTACAGTACATGTTCATTCATATTCCCCCACGCAGCACCCTCAAACATTTGCAGACCCCCCCACTCCATGTGGACTCCATTCTATGCTGACCCAACACACACAGGTACCCCCACCATGGTATGTCCCCGGCTTCTTTCTGGAGGCAGGTGGCCAGCAGGCCCTGGGAGGGCCGTGAGGGGTGGGTGACCTGTAAGGACAGGTGCGTGGAGGCTGAAGCTTTGTGGATGGGAAGGGGAGGGTGGTGGGAGTGTGCAGGTGAGTATTCCTGGGGCTTGGAGGGTGGTGGTGGGGGTCTGAGTAAAAGATAAATCCCTTACCTCACCGGGGGCTCAAAACCACAGAATCCAGAAAGGCCTCTTGAGGATTCTTCTGTCCTTAGGCCCCTCTGGCACTCATAGGGAAACTGAGGCCCAGCAGGGACCCTCTGACCAGGTCCACTGACCCCTCCCTGGGCTGCACTGGCTCCTGGGATTGCCAATCCCTGCTGTGTCAGGCAGATGTGGGTGGGCCCATTTCCCATGTGACCGTAAATAAGAGCTTTCCCCTTGCTAAGTCTCAGTTTCCCCATTTTGACAGTTCGGGCAGGCCCCTTCAGGCTCTCTAGGCACCCACCCCCATCTCCCTTCTCCCTGAACCCTCACTCACAGTAAATTCCCAGTGTCTGGATCCGCTCCAACCCAAAGACCACCGACTGTCCCATCGCCAACCCTCTGCCAGGCTGTGCCCTCCCCTGGGAGGCCCGCCCTAGGCCGTCCTGCAGCCCACTACCTGAGTCTGAGAGGCCAGCTGAACCCTTCTTTCTGGACAGCCCCAGGCAGGTCACCGCTCCCAGCAGCACCCGGCCCTGCAGATAACTGTTCGTGCATCTTGGTTGTTTTCTTTAACGATCGCCTGGCCCTCCCTTTGCCCCACTAGAGCGTCCATTCCATACAGGCGGGGTCGACACTGTGTCCCCGGCCCCGGTGGCGGGCTTGGCACCCAAGAGGCTCAGCCATCCTTTTGTGAATTAATGAGTGATGATCTGCTTAACGAGGCAGGCTGACAGTCTGATCTAGTTCCTCTCAGACACCCGTGGCCCACAGAGCAGGTCGGCACCCCTCTGGCCCAGGAGCTGTGAGTTTGAGACCACCGCTCTAAGCCAGGACCCCTGGGGGTGGGGTGGGTTATGAATTGGGCTGCTCACTGCAAGGTCAGCAGTTCGAATCCACCAGCTGTTCTGAGAGAGAAAGATGGGGCTTTCTAATCCCGTGAAGTTACCGTCTCAGAAACCCACAGGGGCAGTTCTACTCTGTCCTATAGGGTTGCTCTGAGGTGGAATCGATTTGATAGCAGCAGTTTGGCTCTAAACTGACCCTCACAGTGGGGCAGCCAGCAGGGGGCACTTGAGTTGGTCTAAGGCCAGACCCTCTGAAGGCTCTGCCACCTACCCTGGAAGGAAGCCCTTCCAGAGACTGGCCCTCGCCTTTCTCCACAAGATGCCCTGTCTGCTAGAAACAGAGGCCCAGTCACCCCGTCCCACCTCCCCTCAGGGGCTCGAGACCCCATCCTCTGGCCTGTGAGGCTCTGGACACTGAACGAGCTTCACTGTCTCATGGGCCAGAACTGGGGCAGTGCTGTCTCCGGGGCCACTGTGACGGCTGCAGGATAGGCCATAGTTTCCCGCTCTTTGTTCCAGAGAAAGCTCCCCCCTTGGGGCCCCAGAAATTCCTCCCCAGAGGCCTGAGGCCTCCCTGCTTGGGAAATTAGCACATCTGTCAGCTCAGCAGGAAGGGACTGGGCCCACAGCCCCAGGACACAGCCAGCAGGGACCCCAACCTGGGGCTCTGGGGCATCCCTGCCCTGCTCTCCTTCCTAGTATTGTGGTGTCCCCAAGGTGCGTGGGATGTGGGTGTTGATGGGCAGACCCAGTCTGGCTTCCCCCATTCTCCTGTTGGGGTCAGGGGACAGGGTAGACAGATATTAATACAAGCAGCCAGACCAGGAGCCTGAGCCGGAATGGCAATGACCGGAGAGCTTTTCGTTATGTCCCTCAAAAATACGTGCTGTAAATCCCGTGCTACACCCGCAGAAAGAGCCCGGTGGCACAATGACTAAGCATCTGGCTGCTGCAGAAAGCTCAGTGGCTGAAACCAACCCAGCTGCTCTGCCCTGTGAGAGAAAGGGGTGGCAGTCGGTCGCTTTTACAGCCTTGGAAACCCTAGGGCCCATCCCACTCTGTCCAGGGGTGTCACCATGGGTGACAAATTGCCGCCAGGATGATCTTTTAGACATATAGATGTGCTCTCCTGTAGGAATAAGGTTTTCTTTGTGATGTCACTGAGATAATAGTGGGGAAGGATGTATTTTAAAGTGAATTATTTGGGGGTGTAAGAAGAGAAGGAATCACAATGGGGAAAGACAGATGCTGTGTGGGGAGCGCCAAGGAGCCCAGAACAGAACCGGAGGGAAGCCCAGCCGAGGCTCTGTCCCCGGGTGGACAAAGAGCCAGCCCCGGGCCTGGATTCCCACCTCTAGCTAACTGAAAGGTGCAGCCACCTGCTCCAGGGAAGAGTCCCAGTCTTAGCCACAGAGGGTGGTTCTGGCCCGTCTTGTAAGGGAGTTGGGCAGACTGGATGGCCAAGAGGAGGTCGACTGAACTGTGAGAAAATGCGTGACTGTTCATGGAAGCCACCCACTTGTGGTACTTCAGGAGAGCAGTAGCCACATCAGGCGATGGAGCAGCGGAAGCCCCGAGGAGGAGAGAAACTTGGTCACATCGGGATGTGGAGGAGACTGTCTGCCGGGGGTTCCAGGGAGCACCCCAGGAGGTGGTACTCCTTGGAGCAGGGGAGGTGTGTAGGCTGGAACACAATGAGAAAGGAGCAGGAGGGGGTAAAGAGGGTGAAGAGGCTGCCAGGGTCACACGAGACGGGACTGCAGCCCTGGGGAGCCATATCTTCAGGATTCTCAGCAACTCCAGTGTTGGCTGTTGGGGATATGTCAGGACAGGGTCCTGGGGACCCAGCATTCTCACCCCGCCACATCACCTGACTTACTCCCTTTGCCGTGGCCCTGTTTCAACTTTGGGCAGGACCTAGAGTAACATAATGGGGTCTGTGGCCTGCAGGGACCTGGGCGGATGGTGGGAAGAGGTGTGGTCCAGGGCCTCCCAGCTCAGCCATTTGCCACTTCTGAGAACCTGCTGTGAAGCAGAGACAGTCACTCTGTGGTGCTTTCAAATCCCCCCCATTGTGCAAGGAGGAAGTAAGGTTCTTTCCATGCTGCATGGCCGGCCCCCCAATTCCACACTCTGTTCTGAAAACCCACTGGCGGGCCTGTGTCCCGGGTACTGCAGGGGCCAAGACTCTCATTCCTGAGCTGATGGGAGACGTCACTACACGCCCCCCGATGACACGGACCCAGTGGTTCTTTGGGAACCTGAGAAACAAGACAGTCACTGTGCCCATTCCGAGGCGGCTCTCAAGGCCTGGAGTTGGGCTGAGCACGGGCCCAGGAATCCAAGAAACCTCGCAGAAAAGCGAACATCTCCCTCCCGGCGTGTAGTGCTTCTAACCTTCCAGAAGGCCAGGCCTTCAGCCCTCTAACCCAGGGCGCCTCGAGACTGAGCCCACAAGGGTTCTAATGCCCTTTCTCCTCGTAATTTTCCAGGTGTGATTTAGCCAAATGAATCAGTTGGAGCAGGGAGGTGAGGTGTGCTTTGACTCGCTCAGGCCCCAAGCATCAGAGAAGGACAGCTGCCTACCCAAAGTCACACAGGAAGCAAGTTGGTGGCTCCCATCCAGGACCCCCCACTGCTACTCTCTTTGAGCCCTGAGCTTTTCCCAAGGGGTCTGGGGGTGTCCCCATTTGGCCTCAGTCTTCTCTTCTGCAGAGAGGGGGCCTCTGTCAATATAAACAGCTCCCAGATTTGGCACGTGAGCCCCTGCCACCCTGTATGTGGGGCCCTGGAGGCCTAGCGTCCACCTTCACCTCAGACAAGTCAGTGGACCGCAGGTGGGAGGGCGGGTGGAAGGAGCGAGGCCACCTACCCCTGGAAGTCCCGTTGTGCCTTTGGCATCAAACCCTGCAGACTAATCTTCCCCTATCAGGCTCCATTTAGAAGCTAATTTCCCTCAGCCCCAGAGGCTGAGTGTCCCCGTGTCCTCGTCTCGGATGTGAGGAATCCAGGGTGCTTGACCTTCTGGGGGCAGGGTCTCAAGCAGGCCTGGCAGCAGAGACGAGCCGCAACGCTCATTTCTGCCAGTTCTCAGCTGGGGGTGGTCCAGACCCCGGACCCCTGAGGGAGACAGGAGGTGGCTTTGACTGTGTAAGTCATGCCACCACGGGTGCGTGCTGAGGCTAATGACAGGGACACTGATGAGGGCCTGTGTACTCTGACTCAGGTGCTCACTGACCACTGGCTGGGCACCCTCACGGACAGGGGTTCCCTGAGATCACTGGCATAGTGGGACAGCCAGGACACACATAGGTCTCGGCTTGAGACACTACACCAGCGGCTACGCGCACAATGAAGAGACTCAGGATTGTGCAAAGGGGCATTATGGGTGTGCAAGGGGTGTGCCCGGGGAGGTGGGACACTCAATTGAGGATGCTTCGCAGGCGCTCCTAGTGCTCCCCCACACTGTCAAGATCCTCCATCCACAGTCCTCATCAGTAGCCCCGGATTGACATCAAAGACAGGGGACACGGCCCCCAGAGAGGCACCTCCAGCATGGGGGGTGTCCTGTGGCAGGCTGGGAATGGGGCCACAGCTCTGGATACGCTCCTTGAAAATACACCCTCCTGACACACCCTCTGGTACTCACACAGCCTGGGACTCTGCATCTGGGTCCCTTGACCCCGGACTCACACATTCATCTGACACACCCGGCGGGCGGACTCACGTCCTGGGTTTCGCAGCTTTCGGACGCACACACCCTCTGACACTCACATCCTAAGAGGGCCACGCTGGAGAGCAGACAGCTTTGGACGCGGGACGGGACACGGGGGCCTCCAAACTCACCCCAACCTGGCTGCAGTTCCGAAGACGCCCGCACTTGCTCCGCCCGGCCCGGCCAGACTGGACCCGATGGCGCTGCACGTCCTCTGCTGTCAGGGCACAAGACCCCAGGTGCGCTCCTAGCAGGAGGCACTGGCGCTCTCGGGCCTGCCCACGAACGTTGATTGGGTGGACGGGCCTATTTGCATAGGGGCGTTCCCACGGGCGGCGAGAGCCTGGTGCTGGGGCGTGGCCACATCCCAGAGCGCAAGGAAGGCAGTCCGGCCTGAGGTCACGGATAGTGATGGAGGAGCCGGGGTGGATGGAGAGCGAATAGAGGGGGAGGGGGCGGGGAGGAGGTGGCTGGGTCAGACCAGGCCAGGCTTAACCCAACCATCCCTGGCAGCCTCCAACCCTAACGTGACCCTGACCTTAACTCACCACTGGCTCCAATTCAGAAAATTTTAATTCTGATTTGGAAGTTTGAGGGTTCCCAGTCAGGGCCAATCCTAGCACTGCATTGCGCCTGCTCTTAACTCTACCTGGGGCAACAGGTGCCTGCGGAAACCTGTCCAGGTCCACTGCCCACCTCTCACCATCCAAACCCAGGGTCTATTCTGACCTTCACGTCAAAGGTCAGCTCAGAGGGCCTTCCAAACTGGCCCCAGCCCTGATCTCTAAATCCACTCCCTCTTCTAGTCCCCAGCTCACCCAGCCCACAGTGAGCCTGGGGTCCGTGAGAATCCCTGTGGGAAGAACACAGCTTGGGATAAACGGGCTCTTGAACAGTGCGGGCTCTCTTGAACCAGGCCAGCCCAGGGCCGGTGGAGCACCACCAGTCCTGTGGGGTCAGGGGGAGGAATGATTGACTGGGAGACCCAAGTTTTGGGAACAAGCACTGTGCTGGAGAAGTCAAGGTTGGCATCCCAGAAGAGGAATCCATAGCGGGTCTTGAAGCGTGTGTAGGAGTTTTGCCCTTGGGAGAAGCACTTTCTAAGAGGGTGAAAGGGCTCGGAGCTGGTGAGGAGGGGGCCCGTTGGGGGCAGGCAGGCCTGGTGACTGTCTCCTTGGGCAAAAACAGGAGGCAGCTGGACTCCTGGAAGAGCAAGAGGTGGCAGGGATCGGGAGCGGAGGCATCTGGGAGGCTCATGTTTCTCTGAGGCTCCCTCTCTAGGATGTGGGCAGTGCAAACCACTGGTTTGAGCCCAAACTGGAGCTCATTCTGTGGCATGAGTGGGGCACCTGGGGTCCTGCCTCCCCCACCCGCAGCCCTCAGGGCTGGAGACACACAGGTCGGAACAAGGCTCAGTGAGCTCCAAGGTGGCTGGGGAGCCCTGGGCCCCCCAAGGGCCGCTCTGTTTACTCACGGTCGCCTGCCCGTCTCTGATGCAACAGGCAGGCTCTGGTTACGTGAGGGCGGCCATAGAGCAGCCCTGGGAGCAGCTGGTGGGGGGGGGGGCAGGGTGGAGAGGACTTCACAGGTGAAGCTACACCCCTGGCCCCTCCCATTCCACAGGTCCCTTTCTTCCCACGGATCCCTCCATCTTGCTTTTGCCCCGGCCCTATTGCTCTGTGTGGCCATCGCCCACCACCACCACCCCTCGGTGTGAGGCAGGTGACTCTTGGATCTCAGTTTTCTCAAATGAGGGGGCGGTCTGTTTCTGGAGACTGGAGGGGCTGGGGAGGGACCAGTGGGATGGATGTCCCCTGGGGCGAAGCCCCTTTCCTGTTTCTAGCTTCAAGACCCACTCCCAGGGCCATCTACAATAAGGACTATGGGTAAAGGCCTGGAAACCTGATTCCAGTCCCAGCCCCAACACTCTTCCTGTGTGACTTCAGATCAACCGCTCTCAGTTCTGAGACCTTAGTCACTACCTCCTCTGGGGAAGGGGCTTGTGGTTTCCTTAAGATACACCCCCCCAAAAAAAATATGCACCCTCACCTGAAATGCCCCCTCCTCCAGAAAGCCTTCTTAATCCCCTCGTTTGGGACCCAGTGCTGGCCCAGGACCTAGGGGAGATCTGTCTCCCTCAGCCCTAGAACTCCTTGGGGCCAAGTCTCAAAGGGTCTTCTCAATCCATTTCTTGAAGGCCTGGGACATTTCACTAACAGTGTGGGAGCCAAGCATGGGATCCCCAGAGGCCTCACGGGGTCCAGGAGCAGACAGGAAATGGGGTTCTGGGCATCTGAGTATGCAGGACCCTCTCAGGGTGTTCTAAACAAAACCAGCCAGGGCCAGCATGGCGCCCATGAAGAGCCCCGCCTTCATTGACTCTGCACAGGGAGGATTTTCTGTGGCTCCACTGGGCAGGTTAGGACAGCCAACCTTTTGTTTTCCCCACCAAGGCAGCAGAAATGAATATCAGGGCTAGGACAGGGCCAGAGAGCTGCAGCCAGCCTGCTGGAGGCTGAGGTTTGTTCTGCAGGTTGCCACCCTGTGGGCCCAAGTTCTCTCCATCCAAGGGATTGGAGGAGCCGGGAGGGGTGGCCCACCACCAAAGCTGGAATTGTCACCTCTACCCTCGTGGATGCTAGACTCCCACCCTCCTTTTCTGTTGGCCCATCCATCCCATCTACCGCTGGGACTGTCAGGGCAAGTTCAGCTAGCTGGGCGGCACACAGACACCCGTACTCTCAAATCCTTGCAGGAAGGGAAGGTGCACAAGTAGGCCCTGACCCTACAAAAAAATGAATGCAGGGCACCTTGTGAGATGACCAGAGGCGGAGGGTCACGCGTGCCTGAGATGGCCTCAGGAAAGGAGGCTCAGACCAGGCCTGGCTTTGTGTCACCTGGTGGTAAGCAGGAAGAGCAAGGCTTACATGCAAGTGATATGTAGATTAACCAGTGCCACCCTGCCCTTTCCCCCACAGCTCTGGAGGTCACCTGAAGGGGCTGAGGGTGATGGGGAGCCAGGAAGGCCTGGGGTACCTACCCGTGTCTGCTCCCATTAGGTTTGGGGCCCAAACTGCTGCCAGGCATTCTCTGGGGATATCTGCAATTACCTCATTGAGGGTTTGCCCCAGGGGACAGCCCTATCTCCTGGGCAGGACAGGGCTCACAGTCTACTGTTTGCTTCTGAATAAAGGACCACATGGTAGACAGGTGGACTGGACTCAGGGACGGAGGGCTCCCTCTAGTGACTGACAAGGGCCGCACACCATTTTCAGTCTAAGAAGGGCCCTGTCTGGGACTTCCCAGCCCCGGCAGGGAAGACTCAATCAAGTCTTGTTTCCTGTGGGGGAAGCGCTTCATCTTCAGAAACTCGTGTCCCAGATTCACCACCGTCCCGCCAATATCTTTAGGCTCCTTTGCAGCCTTAGGGCCTACCAACTCCTCTGGAATAACCCTGGCCTTTGCCACCTTCTCCCTCAATGTCAAGTTGGGGGGCCCTTCCAGAGCAGTAGGCCTAGGACCCTCCCTGGCCACACACCCTGAAGGCCATTCATATCTCCTGGACCCATTTTGCGTGAACAAAGGAAACTGGGACTAAGGTGACACTGGCAAACAGCTGGCTTTGGTGATGCACATGCTGCGGACAAGTGACAGTCCAGACTTGGAACTCACCGCCAGCTGTGAAAAGTACTGCAAAACAACTTTTTGCAAAAATGGTGATTTATGCATTCATACATGCGAAGGGCAGACAAGTAGTAAGATGCGCTGGCCTCAGATCAGCTGCGTCCAGGTGCCCCCAGGCCGTGTTCTTAGGACACTTGTCTTACCCTCTTCCTGGGTAAGCTGGGAGTCTACTGGCCAGGCCAGGGTCCCACTCCCACCCAGGAGGGAGGGAGGGTTCTCAAAATCGCCCAGGCCTGCAGGATTTTCCACTGGAGGCAGAGTTGAGGCCAGGCAGGTAGATGCCCAGATGCCCACCCCAGGCCATCCAAGTGGTCCTAGTGAAGACAGGTAGGACCAGAGGACCCAGTGCCAGTGTAAGGCTGGGCCCCACCACACCCAGGCCTGCTTCTCTAGAGCTGTGATGATGGGCACGCCACGCTGGCTTCTCATGCCTGTTTGGAGATCTGTCTGACCAGGACAGTTGTGGGCATGCCAGGGCTGTGGATGGGGGGCAGGGATGACGATGGTGGGGGCAGTCATGGCTTTAGCCGGACCCAGAGCTCTGGGTAGGAGAGGGGAGAAACAGAACACGGTAGTCTTCCATCTTCATCTCAGTCCATGCTGGGGCGGCGGTCCTGGGGCTGGGTGAGCGAGGGACTGAGATGGAGGGCCAGAGGGTCCAGGTGTGAGTCTGAGTACATTCAAGAACCCTGGATTCACGGTCTCCCCCCCTTGGAGCCTTCATTTCCTCACTGGGAAATGGAAATGTGTTGAAGGTTCTTGGGAGATAAAGGGCGAGGCTCAGGGAGGCCGAGACTCCGTGAAGGTTACTACAGGCAACGTTGTGGGCAGGTAGGGTAGAAGGCTTGAGCGGGAGAAACTGGGGAGCGGTTCTGGGCTGGGATGCGGGGAAGGATTGTGTTGGCCAAGGGCAAGCAGTGAGTATTGGTATGGCTGCAGTGTAGAGGGGCAGTGTCCAGAGCAGAGGATGTGACCAAGGAATGGGCCCAGGGCCAGGAGGCAACAAGGCGGGACACAACAGCCCATGATGTCATCAGACCAACCCCCAGCCTGTAAGATCTCTCCCCGCCCTCACACTGAGTTAAGCCTAAGACACAGCAGGTGCTCGGCAACTGTGGAGACTAAACTTGGGGCACTCCAGTGAATGGCGCCTCAGTCCCTGGGCACTGGAAAACTACCCGTCCAGTGTGTAGTCGGTGCTCACAGACTCCATGTGTGAGATCAACAGATGACCCACCCAGCTGAAGCTGGCCTACACTGGACTTGAAAGGTAGGGGTTCTGTGAGCCACTGGAATCAGGCACGTTTTGTCACCCAGCAACCACCGCTGGGCACAAACCACACCAATGTCCACCCCAGCCGCTCAGCCACATGCCCAGCTGCTCACAAGGGAAACCTCGGTGGAATGAGTGCTGGGTGCGGGTCTTCTAATCTGGATGGGGTCATCGGGAAAAGGTGTAGACACTGATGAGGTGACTGGGCAGTTTCGCCATCCAGCCGGTATAAAGCGAGCCATCTCAGAAACAGCATCAGAGAATCCCGTGGCCAGCAAGAAAGTAGAAGCAGGAGGGTCTGAGACCCCAGCATGGAGATAGGGCAGAGGGGCGGTGCGGAGAGCAGGAGACGTCCTGGGGAATCAAGGGGTGTCTCCTGGACCTTCAGCAGCACTAAAGGAGCCTTGGAGCACTTGCCTGCACGGGGCAGAGGCGCATGGGTCAGAGGGAGGCGCGTCTGCCGCATGGCTGAGAAGAGGCCCTGCAGACAGAAGGGCTGTGTCCTGCCTGTTTTCTGACCCTGACGTGTAACCTGCTAACCTCCAGGATTACCAGTATTTTATAAGGGCTGATGGAACTCAGCAGAGCAGTGTCCCAAGAGAGACGGCTACAGAAGGCAGGAGAGCGGAGACCCAGCTGACCGCTGTCCCACAGCAATCAGCCTTGGGCAGATGTGGAGCCAGAAGTCGGGGCGGCCTCCTCTGCTCCTCAAAAGTGCATCCTGAGAGCGGAGGTGCGTGCCCAGCGCCACACAGGGGCAGCGAGGGTCCGTCCCCCAGGCTTCGGTCATGTTATTGGGAGAGACCAGTCCCTGCAGAAGGACATCCCGCTTTTGGACCAGCAGATGGTCAGTGACAAGGAAGACCCTCAACGAGGTGGACTGACTGACAGTGGCTGCAACAGCAATGGCTCAAACAGCCTCCAACTGAGGCTGGCAGGGCAGGGCTGCCACCGGTGGGAACCCACCTGAGGGGGCCTAGCGGCACACCTGTGGGTGGAGTCCTGGTGGGCACTTACAGAGCACTGTAAGCTAGTCTCTCCTAAGCTATGAAAGGAGACTAGCTGTTGGCGGAACAGGGAAAAAAGGCACCAGAGGGGGACTGCCAACCAGCCAAGGGCTGAGTCCACAAGGCCATGAGGCTGGCCAGGCCGTCCAGCCTCAGGAAGTGGTGTCAGGGCGCTCTGCTCTCAAAGGTCCCAGGCTTGCAATTGGGGTCACAGCAGCACTGGATTCCGACCCTGGGCAAGCGCCGCACCCTGTGTGGCTGAGGACTCCGTGTGTGGGTAACGGCCAGATTGTGGCAGGATGGGGGAATGTGGTTCCCCCTCAGTCCTGGAGGGGCAGGAGAGGACCTGGGACCAGGACAGGCCCGTGTGCAAAAGTGAGGGAAGGAGAGAGACTGGGAGGTGGCACTGGGTACTGCCGTCTCCCGTGACAACAGCGTCCCCACAAGGCCCGCAGAGTACGCATGGTTATGCGAGCGAGGGTGGGGGCAGGTGGGTTAGTCGGGAGGTCCCAGCCCTGACCCAGCACTGACCTGGTGGGGGAGGCCAGGCACCTCCAAATCTCTCCTGGAATCAGGCTGAGGAGGGTGGGGGTGGCTCCTGGGGGCTGGAACAAAACAGGGCAGGGCCTATCAGGAAACCCCAGGCAGGATGTGGGGCTCCCGCTGGTCCCCAGGGCTGTGGCAGAGCATTTGGGTATTTTTGGTACGCATGTGACCAGTACTCTCTTTGGGAAGCCCCGCAGGCCCGTGGACATTCAGAGAGGTGGTGTGAGAGGCGGCCTGATACTGCGTGTTTGCAACAGCCAACCCGAGTGGGCACTGAAGTCCCACCAGGGCCGTGAGTGACAGGAACACCAGGCTGAGGCCCTGCTGTGCTCGGACACTTGCCATGCTGTCCCCGGACCTTCCCCAGAGCTGCCTAAAGGCAAGGCTCTGGTACAAGAGACCTAAAGGGGGTGGGAAGGTGGCTGCCCTCCCTTTCAGTTTTCCCGAGGCAACCACGCTTCCTCAGGCTTCAAGTACCAGACCAGAAACACAGGGGCTTTACCTCCTGTGGCCTGACGGGGAGGGGTGGTGGGCAGCCTGCGGTGCCCTCCTGTGGGTCCCAGTGCTTGGGTGTATCCAGATGGGTGTTTATTAGGTCAGTGTGCCAACAGCAGGGCAACTCCTGCAGAACTCCTCTCCCACCGAGGCTCAGGGGCACCTTTTGTTTCCAAATGAACCCAGCCCTGCCCGGCTGCACCTGCAGCCCCACCCAGTTCCTCCCTGCTCCTCCACCAAGCTGGTTTGTCCAGCTCGGGGCTTTGCCCTCACTGTTCTGCCTGAAGCCCAGTCCCCATCGGCTCCCCATCTGTCTCGTCCAGGCCTCTGCTCACCTGCCTCTTCTTAGAGGCCCCAACCCGACCCCATGCTCATCCTTCGACGACTGTGGGGCTTTTGGTGGTCATGTGTTCACCTGGTGTCACCTTTCTCCCCTGCCCCTCGTCCACGCTCCTCAACCCCCAGGTCCCCAGTGCCCCAGTCGGGGCTCAGTCCAGGGCAGAGCTCAGTTCCGGGTGCCAAGAGACCAGACTCTCCCGTGACAGACACCAAAGACCCAGAGGAGATCGGGAAGGGCAGCTCCTGGTCGATGGTCCTGACGGCAAGGTGGCGGTGCCTGGGACTACCTGTGGCCCTGGGCAGCGGAGGCGTTCATGTGGTCCCGGATATTGATGGCCTGTCTGAGCAGTCCCTCGACGCTGTGGAAGTGGACGCTACTGTCCACCAGGTTCTTCACAGCGCTGAAACAGGAAGGGGCGGCGTGGTCAGGCAGCATCTGAGTTCCATTGCTAACCTAAGGTGGGCAGCTGAAGCCACCCAACAGCTCCCTGGAACAAAGGCCTGGCGATTGTCTCCCAGACAGATCATGGCCGGGGAAACTGAGGGAGCTGTTTGAGACTGGAATGCGTGAGGAGCCGAATCGGAATCAATCCTATGGGTTTGAGGGTGTGTTTTTCTTGGCTTTGTTCTGGTGGGGGTGCAAACAAGGAGCCCTGAATGGTGGAAGAGGTTCATGTGCTTGGTTGCTAACCAGGAGGCCAGAGGTTCGAGTCGCTGTCCCCCCTTAAGAAGTGCTGCAGAAGAAAGGCCCTGGAAAACTCACTGCAGCATAGCGCCACACTTGACTGCTGGCCAGCACCACGACTGGACTCAACACACCAGCAACTGGTCCTTAAAAGCACAAGACCACTCCCATCGATCCATCGATTGTGGCTCCAGGACGTGCTGGCTTGGCCGGAGACCACGGGGTGGGGTCGGGTGGGGTGGGGTGGGCTCACAGGTACCATGGCCCTAGTGGGAGGAAACACCCTGCGTTTCTGTTGCTGCCACTAGGCGGCGCTACCTCACTCGCCTGCCTCATGCAAGTCAGCTTTTCCAGCCTTCAAGTCCATCCTTTGATCTAAGGAGCCCTGGGGCGGAGTAGCTCCACGATGGGCTGCTGACTGCCGTGGTCAGCAGTTCGGAACTCCCAGCAGCTCCTCGCTCCTCGGGAGAGAGATGAGGCTTCCTACTCCCATAGACTTACAGTCTTGGAAACCACGGGGGTGGGGGTGGGGAGGGGGGTAGTTCTACCCTGTCCTATAGGGTTCCCATGTCTTGGCCTTGAATGTATGGATTGTGATAACAGCTGTAAGAGCCCACAATAAAATGATTTTTAAAAAAGAACACGCCTGCCTTGGGACGCTGGCCTCCCACGCAGTGCTGCACCCCTGCACGGGATGCCCCAAGGAGTGGAGGGAGAGTGCTCTCAAACCTGCTCCTTAAGAACTGCCCACTCACACGGCTGCTCAGCTCCTGAAGCTTGTGTGAGGGCAGAACGGAATCTTTACTTCATTTTTTATTTTGTTAAAACTATGTTTAGCTGGCCACCTGTGCCAAGAAGGAGGAGGAAGGAGCACCCACATCTACACTTACTTGCTGTACCCCCAACCTCGCTCGACACATTCAGGGACAGGGCCACCTGCCAGAGAAGCTCTATCTTTTGTCAACTCTTCTCGGACAGATGGTCACACTTGGGTCCACCCGAGGGACGAGGGCTGTGGACGGCATAACACTGCACACAGTGCAGTGTCCTCCTGCCCCCAGTCAGTCACAGCCCACAATCCGAGGGTGCCCAGACACAGAAGTGCAAACCCGGGCAGCCGTGAGATAGTAAATGCCTTTGCTCTAAGGAGCCCTGGGGCGGAGTGGCTCCACTTGGGGCTGCTAACTGCCGTGGTCAGCAGTTCGGAACTCCCAGTCGCTCCTCAGGAGAGAGATGAGGCTTCCTACTCCCAAAGACTAGCAGTCTTGTCCCCCTGAGGTGCCAACTCATTGCACCCAGGGGTCTGCCCATGCCAGCCAGGTTTGGAAGGAGCAGGAGCCGCTGTGGGGGAAGGGCAGGTCCAGCACAAACCTCCACTCAGTTGGATGCATATGGCAGGGACCAACTGAGTGGCAGCAATGGGTTCATGGCAGGGAGACCTTGGGGGGCCGGTGGGGTGAGCACTCACCTGCAGGCATACTCCACTGTGTAGATGGCCCCCTGGCTCTGCTCCTCCCACCGCTGCATGTCCGCCTGCAGGGATGGGGTGTGACGAGGCGGCTATGTTGGGGACACTCATGGGGCTCTGGAGCCCTCCAGTCCAGGCCTTCCCTCCCTCTTCAGCTGGAGTTCTGAGCCTTCGCCTCCAGCTTTGCACAGCTGCTCCCTTGGCCTGTCCTACCTCCTTCTCAAACCTCCCTGTTTACTGGCTGGGTCACCTAGGCCTCCTCACTGGAATCTCACTAGACACCCCTCCACCCCACCTGGACCCTCCCAGCCACCCTCCTGCCCTGTAGCGGGGCGGAGTGGCCGGGGGCCACAGTGGGTGGTGCTTACTTTGTGCTGGGCCAACTCCGGCAGAGAGCGGCGCACATGCTCCTGCAGGCGGTACAGTGCCACAGACGGCTCGTTGGCCAGCACGTACACACTCTCTGTGAACTTGTCTGTGACTGTGTCCAGGTCCCAAGGACAGCCAGGCAGCGAGGGAGAAAACAAAGGGACAAAACATCGACGTTACCCTTGGAGCGGAGCGTGGGGTGTGCCATCCTGCCAGCAGCGGGGTAACCAGAGTCCGAGCAGATGACTGGAGGAGACTGTCACAGCAAGGTCCTCCTGTGGACCTTGTGTAGCCAGTGAACCTGTGGTTTCCCCTTCCCAAATCCAAGTGAAATGCACTTGGATGCACCAGTGCAGCCCAGAGCCCTACGCCCCCAGTTACAACTTGAGGGCATGTCATAGGACCCAAAGCACCTCAGTGTTCACAGCCCTGAACCACAGTGGAAACCCTGGGTGGGAGAGGCTAGTTCCAGGTCTCCCTAGCTCCTCTGTGGGATTTCACCTGAAGATAAGTTTGTTCTACCTCCTGCTACCCTCCCAGCAGTGGAGGTCTCCTGGCAAATCAGTTATACAGAACCCTCAGGGTCTGCTTCAAAAATGGCAATGTCTAGCCAGACAGCATTCCCCAGCCCGCCCGGTCCCACCCCTTCCCCGACTGTGAGCAGACCATGCTGGTGCCACCAAATGAAGCCCAGATCCTCACCCCTGCACAGCATCCACTATTTCCACTGGCCCTGGGGCTGCTATACCCAACCCGAGTGCCAGCCAGCCTCCTCCCCACTCTCCCTGCTTCCCCTCCTACCCCAAGGGTGCCACCCACAAGCAGCAAAGTGAGCTCCTGACAACACACCAGATAGGTCCTGCCTTTGCTTGAAACCACACCCTATAGCTCCCAACAATCGGATGAGAAATATACATTGAGCTGCTAATCACAGAACAGTCCCAAGGCACCAGCTACTCCGAGGGAGGAAGATGAAACTTTTTGCTCCTGTGAAGACTTACAGCCTTGGAAACCCGAAGAAGCAGTTCAACTCTCTAATAGAGACGGCAGAGGGTGGGCTCCTTATCATTACCCATAAGGCACTGCATGGTCACCACTGCTGACCTCCTTGCCCTTTTCTCCTTCCACACCAACCACAATGGCCGCCCCTCAGACACTACCAGCACTGCTCAAAAGGCCGTTCTAAGATGATAGCACGGTCCCTTAATCTGCCCTAAGACAGCAGCCACCAGCCACCGGCGCTGACTGAGCACCTGAAACTGACGGCAGGACTCAATCTTAACTGTGTTGCTGTCGGGCACCATCGAGCCAGCTCTATTGGACCCAGTGACCCGTACACCACAGAAGGCAGCACTGCCCGGTCTTGCACCAGCCTCATGATGACTCCTAAGCCTGAGGCCGCTGTGCAGTGCGGTGTCAGTCCATTTCATTGAGGGCCCTCCTCTTTTGCGCCGCCCCTCCACTTTACCAATCATGCCCTTCTCCAGACACTGGTCTCTCCTGACAGCATGTCCAACGCCTGGAAGACCAAGTGTTGCCATCCTCGCCTCAAAGAAGCACTCTGGCCTTATGTCTTCCAATACAGAGCCATTTCTCCTTTTAACACTACCATGGTACTTTCAGTATTCTTCTCCAGCACAATTCAAGTGCATCTATTTAATTTAAACCTGAACACATTTATGTGGCCAGTGGGAGGTGCCATTAGCACAACTCTGAACAGTTCACTCCAGGGCTTTTGTACCTGCTGTTCCCTCCTACAAGACACGTTCTGCCAGCCCCACTGGCTCCGCTTTATCCCTTAGGCCTCAGCTCCAAGAGATCCCTCCCAGGAGAGGCCCTCCTTGACTACTATGCCTCAAGAGATGCTCCCTCCACTGTACTTGGTCTCAGGACCTTACATTCATTTCTATTCTGTGTATTTGCAAAAACAATATGCTTCACATGGGCAGGGACAGCTCAGTCACAGCTTTCCCATCTGTAAAAGGGAGTGGCAAGAGCGGTCACTCCAACAGCTGGTGTTCTTGTCCAGTAACGAGTGTGTTTTAGACTCAGCGGCAACTTCGTGTGGATCTGCCCAGCTAACCACTGTGAAGACCCTCTTTTCTTTCTTTCAAAAAACGAGGTTAGTGATCGACAGCTTACTCTTCATAGGGTGAAGTGGGAATCACATGGGCTTCCGCTTTCTAAATAATCAGCAATAACTAACAATAAAAATAAAGACATGCAAAAAATAAAAATAAAGACATGCATAGCTTACAAGTAAATTAAGGTAACCTACAAATTATTACTATGTGACTTTTAAACATTGGGTAATCTGAGCACATACAAATGCGTGAACGTATAAACAAACTAAGCAAGAAAAGTAGCGATTTCACGCACACTTTCCCATGCTTTTCAAATACCAAGCGGGCGAATTCTCTCAAGACCCTGCGTGGTCTATTATCCTGTCCAGTTGACAGGTGTCAAAGCTGAGATACGGCGACTACTCAAGATCTGGAATTAGAGGGCAGCTCGGTTAGGGCCCCCGTTCTCTCACGGCGCCCATAGCCCCGCAGGCGCCTCTCCCACCCTTTCTCTGAGCGCGACCCCCACGCGGCCTCCTCCGTCCCGCCCGGGCCCCCGCACCACCTTTCTTCCCCTTGAGTTGCATCTCAGGTTCCTCCATCGCGACCGCAGCCGACGGAACCACAAACAGGAACCGGAAGTCGGGAGACGGGAACGTCGGCCTCAGTCGTCCCTCGCTGAAACCGGACACCGCGCAGGTCCAGTTCCGGTACCGTCGCCGGGCTTTCTCCTGAGGCAGGACAGGAGCTGTGAGTGACAAGAGGAGACACGCTGTGGGTGGGTGGGGAGGAAGGGCAGGGCCAAGGGCCTCCTTTCCAGAACTCTCTTTTCTAGTGCAGAAGAGTTGGGGGATGGGGACACTGCATACACTATCCGCCACGGGCCGTGAAGTCGCTCGGCCTGGGGCCCCTGCCGACTAACGCCCTACACGTTTCCTGAGCCGCCTGGCCTGCAGGGGGTCATTCTTAGGGGCGCCGGTAAAGGGTGCGTTGCTCCTTTAAGTCCTGGAGGCTCCGCCCACTTCTACCCTCCCGCCCAGTTGGAAAAGACTCCGCCCATCCTTCCAAAGTGAAGCGGGGAGGTGGGGGCTCCAAATCGAAAACCTCCGAGCGGAGCAGGATTTGACTGCGCAGGCTCAGGGAGCTCCTCAGCGTCCCGTGAGGCCCCGCCCACTCTCCCAAAGCCCTGGCGGCAAGAGCGCGCAGGCGCAACTGGAATCCTTGGGTGGGGGGTGGGGTGGGTCCCAACGGAAGCCACGCCCCTTCCCCCGAGTTTTAAAGGGCCACAACCAGCTTCTCAAGCTCGAGGTTTTCCGCACTTTTGGGGGGCGGAGGTGCGCAGGCGCAGTGGGCCAGTTCTCGGGTGGGGGTAGTAGCCGCGTATCAAGTTGCTCTGTCCCGGCAGAAGCAGCCAGGTGCTGTGGGTCCAGCTTTTTCTCCTTACATCAAGTGGAGAAAAGTTTCTGAATTGAGCCCCCAAGTTTTGGGGGACCCTGGCTTGCGGCGCGGGGGGACAGAGGAGGCTCGTGGGGAGGTAAGTTTGCTTCCTGGATCAGAAAGGAAAGCGTGGATAGGAGTAGGGCCAATCACATCTTTGTTAAGCCCTCACTCATCCCGGAGACCACTGAGAATCCCCGCCGCGAGCCTTTCTTAAGCTCTGTCCGCGACTCAGCTGACTTTCTTTAGGCCTCCTTTCCCCGTTTTATTGGCGAGGAAACTGAAGCACAGAAAGCTGAAGTCGTGGGTTCAGATCCTGTGTTTTGCAGGCGAGGTAATCCAACCCAGTTTCACCCCAGAGCTGGGGCTTTCACCCTTGTGTTGGGATTACTGTGGGGGAAGGGCACCCAGAAGTAATTGGGCTCAGCCTGGCAATTAACCCGAACCTCAGTTTATCTACCTTCGCAATGCAGGCTGGGTGTTGGAAGTCTGTACCTCATTCCCTAACTTCGTCCAGTCGACTGGCTCAGAGTGACCCTGAAGGACAGAACTGAACTGCCCCCTTGATTCCCAAGGCCATAATCTTTGCAGGAGCGGAAAGCCTCATCATTTTCCCTAAGAGCAGCTTGTGGTTTCGAACTAACATCCTTGCAGTTAGCAGCCCAACAAGCAATCCCATGTCTCACCTCTCCCCTCCACCACCTCAGCTTCCTGCATGGAGCCCGCCCAGCCAGCAGATGACCTCAGCCCAGTTCAACTGGCCCCTGCCCTTGAGCCCGGGGACCCAGAAGACTCCAGGGACGAGAGCCCTGACAGCTCAGACACGGTCGTCCTCAGCCTCTTCCCCTGCACCCCGGAGCCTGGGAACCCTGATGTGGACACTGGGGTCCCCTCACCTCAGGGTAAGACTCCCCCACTGGGTCCAACCCTCTGTGACTGATGTGCTTGCTGTTGATAGGACTCGGTGGCAGCAACAGCACCTGGGACATGTCCAAGCCGAGGGCTTCTTCACTGGCTGCTGTAACAAGTTCACTTTTTAAATCATGGTAAACTACCAAACCAAAACCCAAACTCGTTGCCGAGTTGATGCCAACTCATAGCGACGTTACAGGACAGGGTAGAGCGACCCCTGTGAGTTGCTAAGACTCACTTTGTAGGCGTAGAAAACCCCATCCTTCTCCCAAGGTGGGCTGGTGGTTTCGAACTGGTCACCTGGTGCTCACCTCCTAACCACACCACCACCAGGCTGTACAACTTTTAAAGTGAACATCTCTAACAATGCCGTGCAGCTGCCCACCCCCATCTAGGTTCCAGAACATTTTTGTCCCCCTAGAATGGTATCCTCTGTGCGCTAGCACTCACCTAGGCCCCTGGCAGCTGCGAATCCATTTCTGGTCTCTGCATTTGCCTGGCTGGACATTTCATGAAGGCCGTTAGTGGCACTGTGGGTTAAGAGTTGAGCTGCTGTCGTGCCTGCGATTCAAACCCACTCTGGGCTTCCAAAAAGATGAGGCCGCCTGCTCCTGTGAAGATTTGGCCTCAGAAGCCCGGAGGAGCAGTCCTTGTCTGTCCTGTAGGGTCACGGAGTCGCAGCTGACAACATGGCAGTGGGTCTGAGTGGTTGCTGGCCCTTTCGTCTGAGTGGAACCACACCACGTGACCCTTTCTGTCTGGCCTCGCGCTCGGGGAGCTTTAGTTCTGGAGGTCCGTCCATGGTGTTGGCATCGCACGTACCAGAACTTGGTTCTTCACAGAGTCCCATTGTAGGCGTGGGCCACTTCCTATTTATTTATCCCTTTATTGATAGGCTTTTGGGTTGTTTCTATCGCTTGACTATTAAGAGGTGTGGAATTGCTGGGTCATCCGGTCTAAATGGTCTACATTTAGCTGAGGGGCCAAAGATTTGAGGGGAGTCTTAGAGCCTAATTCAGCCCACCTTTGCCCTTGCTGCCCCCTGCATTGGCTCCTCCTCTCCTACCCTCTTCCCTGATCCCGGAGTCTCAATCTCAGCCTCGCCTCCTCATCCCTTTTCCGACCACCTCCTGCAAAACAGCCCTTCCTTCCCCCTACCTTTTTGTCACCTTACATGGGCTTTTTATTCCTTCTCAGCACTAGTTCCATGTGCTGTTTTATTGTTTCTCTGCCTGGTTTACTCCCTTGCCTCTGAGCACAGGTAGGGCCTTTGTCTTGTTCACCTGACACCTTACTTGGCTCAGAGAAGATTCCTGGGAATGTGAGAAGGCAGGGCCAGTGAGCAGCAAGGAATCGGCAGGCAAGGTCTTTGCTGAAGCCCAAACCCCAGGGTCCTCCCTACAGCCCCTGACACACACAAACACACACACTCACTCACTCACTCACACTCTGAGGCCCTTCCTCTCTCTCCCAGCAGGCAGCTCCCTGAAGCACTCCACAACCCTCACCAACCGGCAGCGAGGGAATGAGGTCTCTGCCCTGCCGGCTACCCTCGACTGTGAGTAGGGGGTGCAGGAAGGATGAGGGCTAAGAGTTGCCCCCTTGGACAGGGGTAAACTGAGGCACAGGGAGGGCATGGGACAGGTGAGGATTCCACATCCCCCGCCCCGCCCCTGACAGGTTCTTTCTCTCCCTCTCTGGCCCCCCAGCCCTGTCCATCCACCAGCTCGCAGCCCAGGGGGAGCTGAGCCAGCTGAGAGAACACCTGAGGAAAGGTGTGTGTCCACGTGGTGCAGTTGGTGTGTCAAGACCAGTCTGAATGCACGTGTGCCCGCCCTTGGGTGCAGGGGTGACCTGGATGTGTGTGTTGGTGGGTCCACAGGAGTGCTATGGCCCTTCTGTGTGCCTCTCCCCTCGTGGTCTCTCGGGCCTGATTCCCGCCCCCCTGCCCCACCCCTCCAGGGGACAACCTAATCAACAAGCCAGATGAACGAGGCTTCACCCCCCTTATCTGGGCCTCAGCCTTCGGGGAGATTGAAACCGTCCGATTCCTGCTGGAGTGGGTGTGTCTGGGGCTTATGGGCCTGCGGGTAGGGGCCTTGGCTGCACCTGCTGGAGCCTGTAAAATGGGGTTGTGGGGTGGGGTGAGGGGGAACCTAGGACTCCTGGGATGCCCTCACTCTCCCATGCCCTCCCCTGCGACTCCCCTCCTCTCTGCGCCCTACTTTTCCTTTACCATCCTCTCATTTCCACACACCCCCCATCCCGCTCTGCCCCCAGGGTGCTGACCCACACATCCTGGCCAAGGAGCGGGAGAGTGCCCTGTCCCTGGCCAGCACAGGCGGCTACACGGACATCGTGGGACTGCTGCTGGAGCGGGACGTGGATATCAACATCTACGACTGGGTGAGGAGCCGCCTGCCCCGCTCCACTGCGCTGGCCACCCCCAGGCTCCCAGCCGGCCAGTCTCCTCGCCCGAGTTCCTGCCTCCCAACGTGGGTTAAGTACCTCCTGGGCTCAGGCCCTGCTCTGGCAAGGCAGACTTGGCCCTGGGTTCCAGTCGGAGGGGAGGCAGCCCAGTCAACAGGCAGCTCAGATGTGGCAGACAGCTCTGGGATGGGTGGTGTGGAGGCAGCTGCGGAGAGCCCCGAGGTGCCCCTCAGGAGAGGGAGGACAGGGAGACCTTCCTGGAGGCAGGAACATCACTCCCCACCCTTAGAGAGGAGACACAGGTGGACATGTAACAAGTCGGGGCAGAGCCTAAGGAGTCCTGATCATTGGCAAAGGTTAGAGCCTCATCTCCCCTCCCCAGAACGGAGGGACCCCCTTGCTGTATGCTGTACGGGGGAACCATGTGAAGTGTGTGGAGGCCTTGCTGGGTAAGTGAGACCCAGTACCCCACTCAGGACCCCTGGAGGGTAGGCCAAAGTCTCGGGACCCCGGAGGTGGGGATCCTGCTGGCTGCACTCACTGCCTACGGCTCAGAGAGGTCTGTTACTCAGGGGTTGTGGGCAAAGGCAGGCTGTGGCTGCATGTGGGGGAACACCTGGGCCTCTGGAGCCCCATTCTAGGCTCCCATCCCTTGGTAGGAGTTGGCCTCAACTCTCCCCCCAGATGTGCACCTTGCATTCCCATCGAGTGCCCCACCATCAAGCAACTCCATCTTGCCTCACCACCAGCCCCCGATCCAGTACCCCACCCGCCCCCTCTGTGCCCTCCTCCAGCCCCCCCTCCACAGTGCACCGACATGGCCCCTCCCCATCCCACACTCCTCTCAGTAGTCCTCCTTTCTGTCCCCTATCCAGTCACCTCTGACCCCGCTAGCATCCCTCTAGTCTCTAGCCCTCAAGCTGCCACCCTCCTCCTCTGCTCTGCCTCTAGCCCGAGGAGCCGATCTCACCACGGAGGCCGACTCTGGCTACACCCCCATGGACCTCGCCGTGGCCCTGGGGTATCGCAAAGGTTGGTCCCAGGCACCCGGGCAGTGATGGAATGGAATGCTGTAGGTGGATAATCACCAAGAGGGGTGTATGGGACACCCCCTGCAGGCATTAGAAGCTGACTCATCGGCAGTGAGCATTTTCAGCCACTGAACACTGGGCACTTGCTGTGTACCGGCCCCCACAGACACTCAGACACCCAGCCCGGAGGAGGAGGAAACGAGGGAGAGGAGGGACATGGTCCAGCAAGTGGTCCAGGGCAGAGGCTGAGAGAGTCAGGAGGCAAAGGGACAGCATGCAGGGTGGAAGGAGGGAGAGTCCCCTGGCAGACCCCCAGTTAGAAGTCTGGCTTTGTCTGCATGGTCGGGGCCAGCTTCCCCATCTCCAAAACGAGGAGAGCTTAACAGAAGTGACTCGCCCTCCCAGGGGCATGGGGAGCTAAAGGGTTGCAGAAGCACCCCCTCCTTCATCAGAGAGTTTTGTTCCACTGGGTACAGGATCCATTCCTCAAAACCCCCTTACCTTTTCATCAAAGTCACGACCCCTCATTTTGGTTTGCTAAGAAATAATGTTTATAGCTTTAAAAACTATCCAAGGGTGAGGGCGAGAGAAGTTTGCAGAGTTCAGGTGTGAGCCAGGAAGAGAGGGGATGGAGTCCCAGGAACCACCAGGGCCTGGGGGCTGGGAGGCCCCATTGTCCACTCCCTAAGGGTCAGGTGCAGCTGGTGGGGCCTGTCAGCCCCTACCTCAACTCCTGTCCCCATCCCCAGTACAACAGGTGATCGAGAACCACATCCTCAAGCTCTTCCAGAGGGACCTTGTGCCCGCTGACCCCGAGTGATGGCCTCCACCAGGGACTCGGACACTCAGGGAACAAACCAGGCGGCCCCAAAACCAGGGCCACCCAGCCGGCTTCAGTGGCAGCTCCAGCTCCCCAGTAGGGGAGATGAGGCTGGACAGCAGTGGGAGGGGCGCTCTCAAGAGGAACAATAAACCTTCTTTGCAGAATTCCATGGCTCATAGGCTTGGTCATGCTCCCCTGGGGGCTTCCTGACACATGCAGCCTCACACCTTCTCCCCCAGCACCCGAAGGTGGTAGATGACCACACGGCCAAAGAAGTCAGCCATGTCTTCGAAAGTCACCTTCAGCCGGGCCACCTCAGTGGTTGGCACAGGAAAGGTCTGAGCACAGCAGTTAAGGGACATTTGCCTCTATTTACCACCCGTCCTGGAAACCCCCCAGTCCTCCCAGATCCCAGCCATCAGCCCTGCCTCCCTTACCACCACTGTGCTGTGTGGCCTAGGGCCCTGAGCCTCAAGCCAAATAAGCTGTAATCGGTCCCATTTTGCAGAGGAAGCAGCGAGAATGTAAGGCTTGTGCTCAGGCCACTTCCCAGTCAGGTGCAGATTGCTCTCACCTCAGCAGCAGCCTCCCCACCCACCACCTCACAGGATATCTGCAGGGAGTTGCTGTCCTCAGGATAGAAGTCCACAATCTTGCAGAGCGCCTCGCTGCCCTGTGAGCCTGCATCACGCAAAAAGGCACATGGTGGGCTTAGGTAGGAGGCCCTCCAGGGCCCGCACCCCAGGGCCTTCAGTACCTTCCAGGCGGCCCCGGCGACTTGAGAAGCCCCCCTGGAACTGGATCTGCAGCTGGGAGATGCGGACGCACTGGGGGAACTCAAGCATCACCCACTGGCAGGGGCCCTGGAAGCAGATGGGGAAACAGGCTGGAGACCACCACCCTAGCCTCAGCACCAACTCGGTCACACATCCCCAGGATCAGATTCAGACTGGGCTGAGGATCCAGGGAGCTGCTTCACCTGGTCTGAGTTCCAACAGGTCTCCTCCTCCTGGTCGAACAAGTGCTTCTTCCCAAACTGCCGGGTGTTGCGATTCAGCACAGAGCTCACCCTGAAGGGCACCAGGGTCAGGGCTCCAAGAACTGCCCACGTAGGGACTCGGACCCCACCCCCCCAGTCGAGGGCGCGCCCCGGACTCACCTGCTCACGGTCTCCGGACAAACCAAAGAGTGGGTCATCTTGGCTTCACCAGACCGCCACTTCCGCCCCCGTCTGGTCCCAAGTGTCTCCCTTATCACCCCCTTGACGGAAAAAAATCGGGTACCCTGTTAGTGCCTGGGGCCGGGTGCAAAGATGGAAAACCCTTTTCCCACGGGTTTGGGGCGCGGTCACCCCTTCTCCTGGCACTACAGTCCTGCGCAAGGCGCCGAGATGCAACAGCTGGAGGCCGGAACCTCGTGGACGCTGCACAGGCGCACTGGACGCGCGGCTCCGCCCGCCGTCGTTTCGGGGCCGGATCTCCCCTGGCCCCGCCCTTCCAGGCCGCCTCTTAAAGGGCCCGCGGAGTGGTTCCCGGAGCCCCGGCACGGACCTCTGGGCTGTAATTGGCTTCGCTTTGGTCAGCTACCTCGAGGAGATAGATGAGGCTCTTTACAGCCTCGGGAACCCTAGGGAGCAGTTCCAAGCTGCCTTAATAGAGTCGCCATGAGCTGGAAAGACTCGATGGCAGTATTTCTTTCTTGGCTTGCAGCTGGAAAATGAAGACCAACGCCAAAAGGCCCACTACATGCAGGGTGGATGTTGCTTGGTGGCCCATACTGCACACTGGCTCTGCTGTCTGAGAGATTTCCTACAATGGGTTCTGCCTAATTAGGGAAATCTAATTCATTTGCATACTGCTAAATGCAGCCTTCAGGAGACCTGGTAGTGTAGTGGGTTACACTGTGACCTGCTTACCCTCAAGGTCAGCAGTTTGAAACCACCAGCCCCTCCTGGGGAGCCAGATAAGCCTTTCCACTCCCATAGAGTTAAGGTTTCATAAGCCCACAGGAGGGTTGCTAGGGGTCTCTGTCCACTCCACGGTAGTGAGTGGATTTTGTTTGGGATGCAGCCTGCAATCGGCTACACCTTACTGCCTTCCAGAGACCGAAGGAGTGTTGAGGACGAGGCCACCATGCTGGAGTACAAGGAATCCTCCCTGGGACAGAAGAGACCCAGCTTCCAATTCTGTCTTTCCTACTAATGCTGCCTGGATCACCAAGGAAGCCTTCTTGGGGGACCGGAGGATATGAAATGGGTTTTGAAGAATGAACTGAAGTTCACCAAGTCAGATCCCACAAAGTCTAGGATGCCAGGCTACGTATTTGGTTCAGTGGTTCACTAACCTGGCCATGCTTTGTGCCATCCCTGGGATGGATGATGATGGGGGTAGTGGGAGCCCTCAGCTCCAGGCCAGTGCCTGATGAGCCCACAATCTGGAGAAGACAAAACTAGACACAGACATTCCTAGCCCTAAGAGGTTAGGGCTGGACCAGAGGGGGAAAGAGGCTGAGGCGAGGGGCCTGGGGGACTCTACTTGGAAGGAGGGCTTCCTGGAAGAAGCAGCTGCCCAATGGCTTGCCGGTTCCTTTTGGTGTTGGTCTTCATTTTCTAGCTGCAAGCCAAGAAAAACTCACTGCCATGGGGTCCTTTAGTAATGGCAGGAGTTAGTCCTGGTGAGAGCACCAAGGAGACTGTTCCAGGCAGGAACAAGCAAAGGTCTACATGGGTGAGAGACCATGAATTAGAATGAAATGTGTGGAGCCAGATCCCGCTGGGTCCGGGGGAGCCAGGGAAGGTGCTTGAGGAAGGCGGGCCACCTTCCGATCTGCATGAATGGAGGGGGTCTGAGACAGGGCAGCCTCTGACCGGAGGCTGCAATTCCTGGCTTCAGTTGAATGACCAGGATCCTTAGTTGAATGACCGGGATCCAGCCCCTTCTTTCAAAGGCTGAGGAAAGCAGACCTCGGCATGCAACCAATGTCTGCCCCAACCCACCCTTGGAGAGGGGGCTGCCTGGGAAAGTGGGTCACCAGCGGAAGGCCCTGCCCCATCTCACCCTGCTGCCAGCACTTCCTGCATCCGATATGGGGTGGTGCCATCCAGACCTGGCTAACCTGGTGCCAGGGCTGGCACTGGGATGGCAATACATGTATTCCTCTCCCTGCACCCCCAGAGGCAGCTAGAAGAGCATGGGCCCAGGAGAGGCCAGATCTGGTTCCAATCCGAGCTCAGCCACTTGGTGCCCTCATGGCCTTGAACAAGCGTCTGGACCGCGCTGGGCCTCAGCTTCATTATCTGTAGAGTGGGGCAGTTCTCTTTACAGGACTGTCCGAGGATTCCATGTAGGGGCTTCTCTGGAAGCCACACAACAGTTGTGGTGACGCTTGCTGAGAGACTGCTGGGGTAGCCCTTTGGGATAAGTTTTGTTTCCACTCACTAGCTCATGGACCCCACAGTGGCAAGGATGCGGGGACCAGGCCAAAGTCCCAGTGAGGGTATGCAGGGCCCCCACAGCCCTCTCCACCACTCTCAGCCTTGGCAAGGGGCCCCCTCACCACTGGGAGGAGGCCAGCTCTGGACCCTCTTCCTGCCTCCTCACCCCCCTTGGCTCCCAGGCATGAAAGAGCCTCCTGTTTCTCCAGGGAATTAAGGGCTCCAGGCTCCCAGCAGGGCAGCCAGAAGTGACTCATTCATTTGCCTGGATGGAGGAGGAGCCAAGCCACCCTCCCCCCCCTGGACCATGGACATGGGGAGCTCTAGAAGGGTCAGCAGAGGCTCTTCTGTTTCATGGGGGTGGGTAGGGACTGAGGCACTGAGAAATAAAGTCATATGGTCAAGTTCCCCTGGGGGAGACTGGGATTCGAACTCCAGTCTGATTCAAGCATTCCCTCTGCTAGGTTGAGCTGGACTCTTTTCTGGGAGAGAAATAGAGGCTCAGAGAAGACCAGCCACTTGCTGGAAGCCAGACAGCAAGTTTGGGGTAGTGAGGATGCTCCAATCAGCTGATTCTGGGGCCCCTGCACCTAACCTCTTCAAGCTGGTGGGGAAAGGCTGTTGGAAATCTTCAAGCCTGTTTCCCCCTGGGGGTGGGGGTGATCATTGCCCTGTGGTCTGTGGTCTCAGTCTCAGTGAAGGAGTATGGGGAAGGCTGTGACAGTTCCCCAGCTTAAAGTGAACCGTTTAGGGAGATGGCCCTGGCTGTAGGCAAGGTGATTCTGTGAACATGGGGGTGACACATGAGTACGAGGTGTGTGACAGGTCGGTTGAGAGTGTGGCTGGGTGTGATGTGGCTGTGCAATGCTTATGAGACTGAGAGTGACCACGTGATGGACACTGGGTGTCCAGGGACCGAGGTTGTGTGGGAGTACCTGACAGATAGGGCCACACTGTCACCATGGCTATGAGAGAGCAGCGTGGTTTCTGGGGATGGCGAGTGTGGTTGGTGAGGGAAGTGTGAGTGTGGAGGGACTTGTGCTCACAGTTTCAGGGTTGCTTGTGTGCAGGGCCATGCCTGTGTCTGGATGCGGATGTATGTGAAGTCCACATGCCGTTGCCCTGTGACTAGGCGTGTATGTGAAGTCTGCATGCCGTTGCCCTGTGACTAGGCGTGTGACTGGATGTGGGTGCTTGTGGATGACATTGCATGTGACAGATGTGAATGTAGATGAGCGTGTCAGAGGCCCTCAGGGCCACAATGTTCACCTTGAGACCCAGCTCTCCTTCAGTTCTGGCCACCAGCCCCTTCCCCCATCGCCTCCCCTGCAGCCGCTCCAGGCAGCGACGGTGGTGGTGGGGGGCAGTGCAGGGAACACGGTGGGGATCAAGGGCTAGTGGGGGGAGGACTGAGCAAATCCCAGTGTCGGCCTATAAATAGTTCTTTGAACCCAGCAGATTCCCAGGCTGGTCCCCACTATTCAAGCCCCCCGGCAACAGCCCGCCCTGGGCTCTCAGCCAGACCCTCGGAACCCAGCCCTGGCTGAGCTCAACCCTGGCGCCAGCCTTGGCAGGAAGGGGGGCAGCTGTTTCTGTGGTCACAGACGGGGTGGGGGGGGTAGCGCTCCTACCATCCCTAGGTGTTCTGTCACTTCACAAGTGCTTGTCCCCCAGAGCCTCAGTTTCCCCAGTCAGAAAATGGTCTGTGGACTGACTGCAACTCATTCTCCCAACAGACCCCCTGAGGTGAGAACTCTTCATGATCCACCTTTTACAGGGAAAGCTGAGGCTCAGAGAGGTCAGTGGCTCAGAGACACACTGCTACGAGCGGCAGAAAGGTTTGAACCCTGGGCTTGTAGAGGCTACTCAATTATACATCGCTACACAGGCATGCACACTCACACAACCACACAGCTACACAGCTGCCTACCGTTACAACCACACACAAACACACAAGGTCACAACCATGCCCATTCACCCAACCACACACACCCCACAACCTCACCACCACACAGCCCTACAGAGCCACCCACGCGTCCCAGAGCCACGCGCAGTCACACGACCTCACAAACCCACGCACTCATGCAGCCATGCAACCAGTTAGCATGTCACCTTCCCCTCCCACTAGCCACAGAGTTAGGGGGTGACTGTGACCTGTGTCCAGGTATTGTTTTTTTATTGTTCTTATGTCACGCTCAATTTCACCGCACATTCAGTTCACCATGTGAGCAATCAGGAAGTGCAGGTTTCAGTGGCAGTTGGTACATTTCACAATGACCTGCCAGCCATGACCTTTGCCTACTTCCAGAGCATTCTCATCACTCTGAAAGGAAACTCGGGGCTCATTAACAGTCATCTCCCTCCTTGCTCCCCTAGACCTGCTTCCTGTCTCTGTGGATGGGCCGGTACGGGAACAATGACGCACATGCAATATGTGCGCAGTCGGTCGGTGGCCCTGCCTTGGGCCGTCTCTCCCTGACCATCCTGTTTTGTGGGCTCATCCATCTTGTAGCGCGCACGGGTCAGCACTTCGCTCCTTGTTATTAACTGTTGTAAAATACACAGGGAATGCCACATTTGCCGACCCAGCACTTTCCACCTGTCTAATTCAGGAAGCTCAGTTGCCTCAGTCCTGTTGTGCAGCAGCCCCCAATGCCCTCGGCCAGCGGCTCCCTCCTCATACACCGCAATGCATTTCTTCTGGAACAATTCCTACCCCGCCCCACCTTCCTCTCCCCCATACACTTCCCTGCCTTTGAGGGTAGGGGGATAGCCCATGGGGTGGACCTCCATTTGTCTACCTCCTGGCCATGCTGTAGGATGACGGATGAACACGATGGTAAGTTTGGGCTACCGCTGGGTGGAAACAACTCTTGGGAGTGGCAGACTCTGTGTGCCTCTTACCAGCTGGGTGACAGGGGTGTCCCTACCCTCTGGGAACCTCCTCAACCTTACCAGTGTCTGAACCGACTGTCATCCAGTCCAAGCTACTCACTGGGCGACCCCATGCCTGTCCAAATGGCACTGTGCTCCAGAGCGTGTCCGATGGCTGACTTTGCAGAAGGAGCTCGCCAGGCCTTGTTTCCGCGCCACCGCTAAATGAACTAGAGCCTCCAACCTTTCCAGTCAGCAGCCACCCAGGGGAATTGTCCTTAGCTATAAACGGGGGGTGGGGGTGCAACGGGAATCGTGGCCCAAACTCCTGGGAGCATGAGCCCTGAAGTGCCCGCAGGCCAACGTCCTCACCAGTGTTCTGTACTTGCCTCTGCGTGACCTTGGGAAGCCACTTGGCTTCCCAGCCTCAGTTTCCCCACCTGTGAAATGGACCTGGCCCTATCCCGGACCTGCAGGGGACAATGAGCGCTGCTCCTAGCGCAGATGGAATGGGGGAAACCAGACCCGGCCTATCTCCCGGTGGGGTGAGTGCTTGGAAGGGGCATTTTAAACAGCGGAGCCCCCTTCCTCGCGGCGCCGCGAACGCCAGGCGGGCGGGGGGCGCATGCGCAGCACAGCCCCGCAGCCCCTTTATAAGCCGCTGAGGCGGCGCTGGGGCGAGCGGAGCGCAGGGCTCGGGGCTGGACCCTGCGCGGAGCGAGCGGAGCCGAGCGTCCTTTGTGCGGGCGGCAGCCCCGGGGATGCGCCCGAGCTAGGATCCAGGTGGGGCTCCCAGTGGGGCATGGGGACCCCGGGTTGGGAGACCGCCCTCTGGATTGGGGAGGAGGCCTGGGATCAAGGAGAAGCTCCTGGGCTGGGGAGGGGGCTAGCGGGGGGAGGGGAGCCCCGCTGGGGATGGAACGCAAACTGGGAGCGGACTGTGGAATGGGGGGTGAGGGGAAGGTAAGGATTTGGGGACAGGTTGTTTAGAGAATTGAGTCGACCCTAGGGTGGGGAGGGGGACAGGCTGGAGGTGGGTCTCTGGTTTGAGGAGGAGACACGGGGGGAGGGGCACCCGAGTTTGGAGAGGAGCGGGGAACACCCAGATGCTGGGTGGGAGACTCCGGAACGGGGCACCCCGGGACTGAACCGAGACACCCCAAGATTCTAAGTGGGGATCCCCAATTAGAGACTGAATAGAAGATCACAGGCAGGACTGCAGCGGGGAGGGGCCCCCAGGATCATCTGAGAGGCATCTAGGGGGTCTGCCCTGAGAATGAATGAGACTGGGACTGAGGGAAGAGACAGCCCAGAGCCACCCTGATCCTCTGAGGGGGTCTAATTCGCCATAGCCTGGCTTAGGGAGAAGGTTCTCAGGGGGTGGGTCTCATGCTGGGGGGGTGTCCCTGATGTTCCCTGGGACATGAAGTTGGGTCTCTCTTGCACCCCTCAGGGAATGCAGTAGGTCTTCTCAGGCATCGTGGCTGCTCTGCATGTCCAGAAGCCACGAGGGTTACCCAGTCCCAAGTGGGGGACCACCCAGCACCTCATTTTCCCACATGCTCACAGCAGGACCCAGCCCCTTGCCTCACACTGCATTCCATGTGTCCAAGTCCATGTGTGTGGAAGCGCTGGCTTGCTTGGTTTGGGGACACAAGCTCTGGGAAGTAGGGACGAGGACCCCAGAATAAGCAGGAGCAGGAGCGACCTCAGCGCCCAATGTAAGGGGCTTTGTTCCTCTCAGCAGCATCCTGGGGATGAAGGCATTGGGAGGGTTGGCACCAACCCCAGTGGGGAGTGGGGGGGGGCATAAGGGGGATGGGGAGCAGCGGGAGATCTGTGAGCCCAGGGACCCTGGAGCTGCAGCACCCTTGTTGGCTCATGGTCATCCCCAAATGGAACGCACCCCCAGGAGGTGGGGGCTTTGTGTGTGTGTCCTCCTAGTGGGGTGGCAGGGGGCAGGGGGAAGGTGCCTCGGGGCCTCCATGAGTTGATGAGACTGCGGTTATGCCTTTGTCAGGAAACTTGTGTCGGGCCCACGTCGCCAGGTGGCAAAATGGTGTGTCTCCATCCGTCGGACGCCAGGGCCACATTCCTCTAGCTGGGCTGTGTGTGTGCACGCGCGTGTAAGGAGCTGTGTCTGGTTGTGTGAGGCTCACGGAGGTTTCCAGAGGGCTGTGAGCCGGTGGGTGTGCGTCTTTGTGAAGATGTGCCTCTGAGTCCCCGTATTGTCTCTTTGTTAATGTCCGCGTGAATCTGTGCGTTGTGTGTCTCTGGGGTCTGTGTCTGCCATGTGGACACATGTGTCCTCCTATGCGGATGGAGGTGGTGGCTGATGGGCACTGTGGACCCTGAGTGGCCTGTGTGCAGGGTTGGGGGATCCCGGGGGTCCCCCGAGGGGATTGCTGACTAAGCCTTCTTTCTCCCCTGAGTTGCTGCACCTTCACACCCAGGTGCACACATGGACCAACTGGCTGTAGCACACAAATGGGTGCCTAGCCCCCGCCAAGGGGCGTTCAGACCTGCACTGGCAGAGGGAAAGCAAAAAGGTCCTCTACTGGCCACCTTTCACGGAGTGGTCTCCCCTCCACTCCCACCACCACCACTACCACACACATGGTCTCAGACGCCGGACACAGCCTCACACACACCCTGACGCGGGCACACGCGCACACACACACACACACACACACATTGCAAACCCTCTCAGATGGGAGTGGGTGTGAGCCAAACACACACACACACACACACACACATACCAGCTCTGTTCACCCCTCCCCCAGCGACCCACAGCCCCTACTTGCATATACATGAGGCTCATACATTATTCATAAGGGATGAGCCCCAGACAGCTGTGTAAACGCTCACCTCTGGCGGCCTTGGGAGGAGGTATTTTGAGAGAAGGGGTGTGGGTTTGGGAGGGGAAGCGTGGGAGAGGGGACTGAGCAAGTCTGGATGAAGGGCAGGGGGTGTACTCCTGAAATTCTGTGGCGGTCACGATGTTGGGCGGCTCGGTCTGTTTGTGTATGCACACACGGCTGCTTGCTGCTCAATGTAACAATTCTAGAACCTTTAAGTTTCAACTCATTTCATAGATAGATAATCCTATTAGGTGGCCATGGGACTATGCCCATATAACAGGTGGGGAAACTGAGGCACAGGGTAATGGCACTTGTCCAAGGTCACCAAACATGTAAGGAGTATGTGTGTGAGTGTGTGCATCTGGGACTAAGAAGTTGCACCTGTAAAAAAAAAAGAGGCGCCTGTGTCCGAGTGTGAGACGTGTGTATGTGTCTCTGCATGTGCGTGCTTGTGAATGTGCATGCATATGCATCTGGATGTGCGTGTCTGTGTGAATGAGAGAGCTGTGAATGTATGTGAAAATTCCTTGACTGGCCCCTCCTGAGGCTCTCCTGGGGCTGCCATGGCCTTGAACCATGCCCATCCCCCTAATGTCCAACCAGGGCTGACCAACCATCAGGGACCCCCTGCTGGGGGCACCCAGGGTAGAACAGAGGTAACCAGCATGGAAGGAGCTGAGGTTTACTGATTTGTAGTTGAGAGAACACTAGTTCAGTGCCTGGTCTCTGGCGGTGTCCTGCTGTGTTACCCAAGACAAATTGATACCTGTCTCTGTGCTCAGACATATAGTTGACCTGACTGGGGAATCCAGGTGGGCTGGGCTGGGACAGCGCTGCCTATGCGTTCAGCACCACGGACAGGGCCCCGTTTGCCTGGGAGCACTAATCTGGGGGCCCTGGGAGGGGGCAGGTGTCCTGCACAGTCCCCATTCTGGGGCTCCATCTCCCTCCTCCTCAGAGTTTAGCCTATAATGGGTGTGTACAAGATTGGGCTTGTTCTTAAGGCTCTCATTTCCCATCTGTCTCATCACCTGAACCTGGTCCGATGAGACCGACACCTAAGGTGTGGGAGTTTTGGGGAAGGGCTGCTTGCTCAGGGTGGGGTCTGGGAGGGCACTGCTGTGTGCTCTGTGGCTATGTGCAGGCCTCACGAAGTGCCCCACGTGTCGCTTTGGGTCACAGCCCCTAAAGAGGGCTGGCCCCACCCCTGGGATTTCTCTGTGCACTGCAGAGGCACAGCCCTTGCTGGGAAGTGAGAGGATGGGAGAATAGGCTGGGCTGGGGCTGGGGCTGGGGTCCCTCTTCCTGCTGGGCATTGGCAATGCCTAAAACAAAATCCCCCAAACCAAAAATAGAATCCTGGTGACAACCAAATCCTGGAATTGATGCTGAGAATCGTGTCAGTCAGCAGACCCAGCTTCAGGGCTGGAATCTCAGAGAGGACTGTTGTTGGCTGCTTCCCTCCAGGAGCCTCAAGGCTGATGAGGAAGGCTGATCTGGAAAAGGGAGCCCTGATCTGGGCTGAGTGAAGGTCAATGTGAACGCAGCTGAAATCCACTCCTTTGTGCCAGGGGGCTTAAAGCATTTTAAATGCATTGACTGGTTTCTTCCTTCCAGCCAATTGATCGTCACCTCGTGTGCCCCACAAAGAAATGGAGACAGAGAGGTTAAGCCACTTTCTCAAGGTCACACAGCAAGGAAGTGTGACAGCCCCAGGTCTCACCCACTGCTCAGATTCTGAAATCAGTTGGTCTTGGGTTTGATCTTTGCTTGTTCGCTGTGTGACCTTGAGTGACTTGCTAGCCTCTCTGAGCCCTGACTCCGTATTCCAAAAGGCTGGGTGTTTTCCTGTGATGGCTTATCTCCTCTCTCTCTTTCTCTCTCCCCCTCTCCCTCTCCATCCCATTCCAGGTCCAGGATGGGGGGCCTGTCTGTCTGGGCCACAGGCCTTCTGATGCTCCAGATGCTGCTGCTTGTGGCTGCTGGGGAGCAGAGTAAGTTGGCTTGTGGGGAGGGAGAGGTTAGGGCCTGGGGGACTGACAAGCTGGGGCTGCTTTTTTAATTCCAGATCCTTCTCTTGCTGGCTCCCTGGCTTGGTCCGGAGAATAGAGAGCGCGAATAGATGAAAAAGGTCTTTGAACAGTCAAAAGCAGAGCAGACACCTGAGCTAGTATTTTTAGTCCTTGCCGGTGGAGGCTGGAGACTCCTGCCTCTCACAATTTTGCTGAGATGAGCTAAAGAGACAGAGAGTGAGCGAGTGAGCGAGACACTATGCAAGTTCTCTCTGGCATTTCCCGAGTGGTAATACACAGTTTTGGAAATCTATCACTGATCTGCTCTGTGGCCTTAAGCACGTAGTGACGCCTCTCTGAGCATGAGTCCCTAACCCTCCAACTCTTCCTCAGTAAGCCTTGAGAGTAAATGAGTTGTTTGCTGTGAAGCATCGAGTCTATTCCAACTCATAGCGACCCTGTAGGACAGGACAGAACAGCCCCAGTGGGTTTCTGAGACTGTAACTCTTTACGGGAGTAGAAAGCCTCGTCTTTCTCCCGCAGATCGGCTGTGGGTTTCAAACTGCTGACCTTGTAGTGATTACTGTGAAGTGTCTGGCACATAGGAAGCATCCATGACCATTATTTCCAAGTTATTCCTTTTGTAACTTCTGGTGAAACCAAGGCCTGGAGAGGGAAGGGGGGCATGGGAATGGAAATGGGTCTCCTCCCCCGTTTTTCAGAGTCTGCCTTAATCTGGACTTTGAGTGGGTGGAGAACAATTAATGAGTGTGACCCTATAGATCCCTTTCTGAATCCAAGTCTTGGATGCAACTCACAGACCCGCCACCGCTTTGTGGCGAAGTGGAGGCCGCAGTCTGACCTCCCTAGCCTCAGTGTCCCCATCTGTTAATGGAGGGAAGCAGCGTCCTCTCCAGTCGTTTGATCAGGCCCTCTCTGCACCTCCTCCCTCACAGGCACACAGGCTGCTGAGAAGGGCCTCCACCTGCAGAAAGTGGGGTCGGGGTCAGTTCGGGCCGCACTGGCAGAGCTGGTGGCCCTGCCTTGCCTCTTTACCCTGCGGCCCCGGCCGGGAATGGGCCGAGATGCCCCTCGGATCAAGTGGACCAAGGTGCGGACAGCATCGGGCCAGCGACAGGACGTGCCCATACTGGTGGCCAAGGACAACGTGGTGCGAGTGGCCAAGGGCTGGCAGGGACGCGTGTCATTGCCCACCTACCCTTTGCGCCGTGCCAACGCCACCCTGCTGCTGGGGCCACTGAGGGCCAGCGACTCTGGGCTGTACCGTTGCCAAGTGGTGCGGGGCATCGAGGATGAGCAGGATCTGGTGCCCCTGGAGGTGACAGGTCAGTGAGGATGGGGGAAAGGCTGGAAGTGGGAGGAGCTAAGCTAGAGATGCATTCCTCGCTCCACCCCACCCTACCCCACCCCCCCCCCTGCGTGTTCCTAGTACCTTTTGGAAACTAGGCCTTGAACAGGGGTCGGAAAGAGTAGGGGCAAGGCTAGACCCAAGAGTGGGAAGGGCTAAGCCAGAGACACCCACCGAGTACCTACCTCTTAGAAGCCATGCCCTGAATGGGGGTCAGTCGGGGCAGGGCTAGGGTTGGAAGTGGGTGGGGGGCCTTGCCCACCAGGAACCTCTTAGAAACCAGGCCCTGAACTGTGATCCCATTGATTCTCCTGATTGAGCCACAAAGATTCCCATGGGGACTAACCTGCCTATAACACCGCTGTCTTATCCAAGAGAACCGCCTCCAGCTTAGTCTCCCATGGGCTACAGTATCTCAGAAGGATTTCTTCCCTTTGTTTTATGTCCATTTGATGAGTGCCTGTGATTCTGTTCTCCAATCCTCCCCTTCCATGAAGGCGACCCAGGTACATTCCTAGCCACGACATCTCATGAGCAGCTGGACCACCCATCTGTCAACAGAGGCTTGTGTATCCGCTGTGATGCCCACCAGGTTCCAGCGGCCGTCCCGGACTAAGACAGTAGGAAGCAAGGCCTGGCGACCGGCTTCCGAAAATCAGCACCTGAAAACCCTGGTTTTCACAGTAGTCTGATTGGCAAGCAGCCATAGAGATGGTGCGGGCCAGACAGGCCAGAGCGGAACCGCCCTGGGGTTTCTGAGTCTGTAAATCTGTACAGGGGCAGAAAGCCTCATGGTTCTCCTAGCGCTTTGGTCTGTGGTGCGCGGGGTCACCAGCAGTCAGGGGTGAAGGCAGCTGACAAGAGCTTTACCAAAGGCACAGAACATTGGCTTTCTATTTAAAATAAGAACATAAAAGAGCCCTTAAAATACATTTGCTTACCTTTTTAAAAAGCAAGGCTCTTTTTTTAACCAGCGAACCGATTAAAGAGATCTATTAGGTAAATAACAGTCCTTTAATACCTGTTTAACTACTTCCTTATATTAAATTCTCTCTGTTGAAATGGCTGATGTAGTTTCTATTTTCCTAACCGATCAAGATGAGCATGACAAAAAAAGAGAGACTTAGTGATTCCAGCAAAGCCCTCGAACAGTGACTCCTAACCTTCCCAATGCCTGGACCCTTTCACACAGCTCCTCATGTGGTGGGGCCCCCAACCGTAACATGATTTTCTTTGCTACTTCATCACTGTCATTTTGCCACTGTATGAATAGGGCGACCCCTGTAAAAGGGTCATTCGACCCCCAAAGGGGTCGTGACCCACAGGTTGAGAACCACTGCCCTAGAACAAGGTCTAGCTCACAGCACAAAAAAACCTTCCAAGTTCCCTGCTACAGAGTCCTCTTGAACTCCCAACAACCTTACAGGGCAGAGCAGCACCCCCCTGTGGTTTCTGAGTCTGTAAATCTGTACAGAGCAGAAAGCCTCATCTTTCTCCTAGCAGAACAGCTGGTGGGTTTGAACTTCTGACCTTGTGATTAGTGGCCCAACATGTAACTCACCAAGGCTCCTACGGCTTGCACTTGAAGGAAAAAAAAAAACCTCTCACTGCCATTGATTAAATACTGACTCCTAGCAATCCTGAAGAACAGGGTAGAACCATCCTTCACCCGAGGAGCTACTGGTGGTTTTGAACCACCGGCCCTGGTATCGCAACTAAATGTACACCTACTGCACCTTCAGGCCCCCAGTAGAAGTGCAGGAGATACATCTCTAACGAATGACACAGCGAATGGGTTGGTGTGGGGCTCCTTTGAGGAAGCCGACTTCCCTGAAGCTGTTGTGTGGCCTTGGGTAGGTGTTTGCATCCACCCCCACCCCCCGAGATCAATGTCCCCCCTCCATCTGTGAACCAGGCATGGTGAGACCACACGATGTCCCCCTGCATAATTGATGAGCTTCATTGGCCAGCCCCCTTCCCAGGCCTCATTTCTCAAAAGTGATATCCCAGAAAATGGACTAGTGTCAGAGGCAGTGACCTCCGCGTGGAAGTTGCTTCCTCCTTCCTTCAGCAAAGCTGTTTGCACTTGGTGACCGACCCAAAGGCTGGTTGTTTGAACCCACTCCATGGTGCTGTGGAAAAAAGGTCTGGAAACCTGCTTCCATCAAGATTGCAGCCAAGAAGACCCCCTGGGGACGTTCCACTCCGCACACACGGAGTCACTATGTAGATGGCAACAGGTTTTCCACGATCATTGTTGTTACTAGTTTCCTCATCTGAATAACGGGCTGATTAGCCTTGCCCTCATCATCATCCTCGCTCGCCACGTGTCTGTCAGTTTGTCATACTGTGATGGCTCGTGAGTTGCTGTGATTCTGGGAGCTACACCAATGGTATTTCAGCTGTGCAAAGAGGAAGGCCCTCCAGGAGACGATGGACAAAGTGGCTGCAACAATGGGATCAAGCATGGGGCGGTGCAAGCCTGGGCGGTGTTTCGTTCTGCGGCGCACAGGGTGGCGATTAGTCAGGCCCGACCCCGTAGCACCTAACAACAGCAGCAGCAATCATCTGAGGACTGTGCCAGACGCTGCGTGGATGACTGGGGCAGGACACACAGGAGGGCAGCAGGTTTATTTATGCCATCAGGTTAGGGGGCAACACTCAGCAAAGGAGGGGGTCTGTTACTGAAGGTGCCAACCCATGTTTCCCCATCCTGTTGGACCCCTTGCAGGCGTGGTGTTCCACTATCGGGCAGCCAGGGACCGCTATGCACTGACCTTTGCGGAAGCCCAGGAGGCCTGCCATCTCAGCTCCGCCACCATCGCAGCCCCGAGACATCTGCAAGCTGCCTTTGAGGATGGCTTCGACAACTGTGATGCTGGCTGGCTCTCTGACCATACTGTTCGGTGAGAAGAGACGCAAGGTGGGGTGGTGGGAGGCTAACCCCTGGGGAAAGAGGGTCCTTAGAGCAGTGGTCCTCAACCCGTGGATCGCGACCGCTTTGGGGGTCAAATGACCCTTTCACAGGGATCGCTTAAAACATCCTGCCTATCAGATATTTGCATGACGATTCCTAACAGTAGCAACATGATAGTGATGAAGTAGCAATGAAAATAATTTTATGGTTGGGGGTCACCACAACATGAGGAACTGTATTAAAGGGTGGCAGCATGAGGAAGGTTGAGAACCACTGCCTTAGAGGCTCCAGCAACACATATCTGAAAGGGACTTCCCCTTGTCTTGTCAGGTATCCTATCACTCAGTCCCGTCCTGGTTGCTATGGTGACCGCAGCAGCCTTCCAGGAGTGCGGAGCTATGGACGCAGGGACCCACAGGAACTCTATGATGTATATTGCTTTGCCCGTGAGCTGGGGGGTAAGTCTGGATCACCCATTGCACTTCTGAGCCCCTGTTATATGCCCCCACCCTATCCTATCACCTTGAGTACCCATCTTTCTGGAAATTCACCTTTCCCCAAGCCTAGAGCTCTAAGACCCAAGCTCTTCTCTCTGAGCCCCATCAGCCTCTTTGAACTTTCGATCCCTTACTACCTCATCTGCAAAAAGAGGCTCAATTCCACTCATTGCTGTTCAGTGGATTCTGACTGGGCGACCCTCCAGGGCAGAGTAGAAGTGCCCTGAATGAGTTTTCTGAAACTATAAAGTTTATGGGAGCAGACAGTCTCATCTCCTCCCACAGAGCAACTGGTGGAGTTCGAACTACTGCCCTCGTGGTGGTGAACAGCTCAATATGCAGCCAGCTATGCCACCAGGGCTCCTTAAGAAGAGGCTTTAAGCCCTTCTTTTAGTTCTGCGTATGGGAGCTGGGATGTCCTAGCAGCCTGACCATACAGCAGCAGTATCGCAGCCCGGTTAAACACCTGCCCAAACCCGGCCAGATCGGGGCTATTTGAACTGGGCTGGGGACCCCATTTCCAAGGTAGGAGAGGGTCTCCAACCTGGCCTGGCCTCTGCCGCCCCTCCCGCAGGTGAAGTCTTCTACGTAGGCCCGGCCCGCCGCCTGTCCCTGGAGGGAGCGCGTGCCCAGTGCCGCCGTCAGGGTGCCACCCTAGCTTCGGTGGGGCAGCTGCATTTGGCCTGGCACGAGGGCCTAGACCAGTGCGATCCGGGATGGCTGGCGGACGGCAGCGTGCGCTACCCGATCCAGATGCCGCGCAGGCGCTGCGGGGGCCCAGCCCCGGGCGTGCGCACCGTCTACCGTTTTGCCAACCGCACGGGCTTCCCGGAGCCCTCGGAGCGCTTTGACGCTTACTGCTTCCGAGGTGAGTGGAGCCCCGCCCCGGAGGCCCCGCCTCCAGAGGAGGGGGTCCTCAGCAAGGGCCCCCATTGGCCACACAGCTCTGAGTAGATCCCGCCCCTCAGTGATGGCCACGCCCCTGGGACTGTCAGTCTTCACAGCCCTCCCTGCGCTCCCGCTTCCCGCAAAACGCGCGCACACACGCAAATTAAACCAGTTGCTGATAAACCGAGAGTAGAACTGCCCCATGGTTTCCGAGCCATGGCATTTGCGGTGCCCTCAGATGTATGGAAGAGTATGACAACGCATCAGGAAGACAGGTATGGGTGCATTTCAATGATGGTGCCTGGTGAAGGGTACTGAATCTGGCCTGGCAGTAGAAGCGAACCAGTCTGTCATGGACGAAGTCGTAGTGCGAATGTTCAGTAGACTCGAGAATGCTGAGACTTTGTCATCAGTTTGTCCCAGGGGAAAGACGCCATGCTTGGTAAAGTCCCCGTCATGCAGTGGCAAAGTGGGACCCTTGGATGAGGTGAATTGACACCGTCGCTCGTGCGGTGACACAGAGCCACGCAGGGTTTCGTTCTGCGGCACATAGGGTCTTTCTGAGTCGGAACCGAGTCCACAGTGCCAAATGACAACAGATGTTTTTCCCCCTTTTAAAAAGAAGTTATTTTCTTAGGAGCTCTTATAACAATCCATATATCGATCTGTGTGGAAAGACATTGCCACATCTCTCTCTCGGTGCACCATGGGTGGGTTCGGATCAACCACCCTTTGGATAAGTAGCCAAGCATAGAACCACTGGGCTCCCAGGGCCCCTCCCCAAAAGGACATAAACCATTAAAAGGGCCCTCACAGCTTCACCCCATGGGAGGAGAACTACCCTTCTTAGCCACGCCCCCAGGGAGCATGCCTCCCCTGCTGGGTGTTTCCAGAATGCCCCAGAGGACAAGCCCTGAAAATAACTCCAGGGAGTCCGGCTCTGAGAAGCTCGGCTATTGCTACTGCTCATAATTCTGCCTACTGGCATCAGCCTTCCTGAAAATCCCAGAGCCCATGAGTGGCCTAGCCTTAGTACCCCTTCTCTGAGGTCATGCTCCTTATGTGGCTATGATCTGGATGGACAGGCCCATGAGGGCCATGACCTCAAATGGTGCACCCTCCCGGATGGTGGCCATGCCAATGGATACCCTGCCCCACAAGGGTCTTAATTTCTCAAACTTGTGACCCAGGTGTCACACCCCTTTTTAGAATCCAAGCCCCATGAAGGGGCTACCCCCTCCTACCCACACCCATTAGACATGCCTCTTGGATGATCATGCCTGAGAGCTTGCTGGAGGCCAAGCCCTGGAGGGACCAAGATGCCCACACCCCTTGCAAACCCTTGTGCAGCCAGGGACCGTTCCAGCTGTTGAGGTGGGGCCACAGCCTTGGAAGTTGCAAAATGCAGCTCCCAGGAGCCATGTCACCTCTGTAAGCACCCCAGCCTGTGAGGGCCACACCCTAAAAGTGGAGAGAGGGCAAAGCCATGGCCCGGATTTTAGGCCAAGCTTCCACTGGCTGCCAGACACCCCTGAGAGCTGGCACACTCTTACCCCTGCCCCTCACCATCTCTCACTTTGACAGGGAACTCAGTTGGACCCCAACCTGAACAGTGGAGTGATAGTTTTTTGTGCTTGCTGAGGCTGGGGCTCCCAGAGACCACTGTAAGAGACTCAGAGATGCAGCAGTCTGGATTGTGAATAGACTTCAAGCAGAACTTCCTACCGGTTCCCAGGTCTAACACACCCTCTTCTTCCTCCTGCAGCTCACCACCCTACGCCACAACACGGAGACGCAGAGACCCCCTCATCTGGGGATGAGGGGGAAATTCTCTCAGCAGAGGGGCCCCTGGCCAAAGACCTAGAGCCAGGTCTTGGGAAGGAGGTCACTCCTGACTTCCAGGAGCCCCTGGTATCCAGTGGGGAGGAAGAGCCCCTGCTCTTGACTGAGAAACAGGAGTATCAGGAGACCCCTAGCACTGTCTCTAGGGGCCCCACTCCTCTGGCCTGGACCACTGAGTCCTCTCTAGAAGCTGACAAAGCATGGCTAAGCACAGTGGCCCCCCACCCCAGCAGTGAAGAGGGCTCTGTGACAGGAAATCACACAGAGGTCCCCCTGGCCGGCCCTACACCCAGGAAGAGGGGACACTTCAAAGGGCTGAACGGACGCCACTTCCAGCAGCAGGATCCAGAGCAAGGGCTAGAAACGGGGCTGGAGGCCAGTGTCCTGCCCCCGACCCTGGAGGCCACTGGGAATCAAGTGGAGCCTTCCCTGGTCACAGGAGCCACCAAGGGAGTCACCCCAGGAGCTGCGACGGCCTCCGCTGACCCTAGCCCTTGGGACATCCTAACCAATGAAGTGGATGGGCCTGGAGCCTGTGAGTTGGGCCCAGGAGACCCTCCCAGGGGCCTAAGGGTGGGAAGGTGTGGCTACTAATGAAGCCGAAGATGGGGAGATGGGGAGGTGGGAAATGGGGAGGGGGGAGGTGGGGAGATGGGGAGGTGGGGAGATGGGGAGGTGGCCTCTGCATCCCTCATCCTCGGGCATGCTCACAGGAGGAGCTGCCCTCAGATTGTTATTGTTACTTTTATGGATGTTGTTTCAGATCCCTCTGGTGATAGGAGTTCCCCGGAGCCCTGGCAGTGGCTTCCCACCACAGTCCTGCCCAGCACCCCAGGGCCCAGCAGAGCCCCTGATGGGGAGCTTCAGGAAGCTGAAGGTCCCCAGGTGACGCCAGCAGCCTCCACCCAGCCCTGGCCTACCTCCGAGACCTCTACCTTGGCTCTTGGGCTCAGCACTGACCCTCCAGATGCCTCCCCCAAAGCGACTTCCCTCGACCTCCCTATCATGGCCATGCTACGTGCCCCCAAACTGTGGCTTCTGGGATCCCCGACACCTGTCCCCGCTGAGGACCATGGGGCCAAAGAGCAGGGAAAAGTTCTAGGTTCTTCTCTACTCGTCCCAGGGTCAGAAATAGCAGCCAGCCCCCCTAGTCTCGGTGACTTGGGGGCGTCTCTGCCGCCTCCCTCTTTGGGTGTCCCAAGTCAGAGTGGAGAAGCTACATCCCTGATTCTCAGAGCCCCTTCCCAGGAAGCCACAGAGCCAGGAACCAGTGCCCTCCCTAACCCTACCATCACTGGGGCAACCAGCCCTCCTCAGCCCCCCAGCCCCAGCCCTGGGGCTCCCATGGGTGAGAATGTGGCAGCTGCCTTCACCCTCTCTGAGAACCCCACTAAGCCCACGGGAGCTGGAGACATCCTGGGGTCAGAGCTTGGCACCTTCGACCAGCCGGCCACTGTGGACGTGGTAGACAGTGGCAGGCAGCACCTCCACCCCCAGGCTGCACCTTCAGGGCGTCCTGAAATCTCCTTGGTGCCTGGATTACCCCCATTTGAGAGTGCAGGAAACCCGAGTTTGAAGCCTCAGGCAGCTGAGGATAGGGACAGCGCAGAGGAACCCACCGATCCCAAAGGGACAGGGGACCCAGTGGACGCTAGTGGAATTTGGGCATCTGGATCCCACATGGCAGAGGGAGCCGAAAGCTCGGCCCTGACCCCGCCAGTGACTGTGGATACAAGAGTGGTGACCTCACTCTCATCCCTGGACCTAGAGGACAAGCTTGGAGTCCTGTCCACGTCCACACTGGCCTCACCAAGCTCCCAACCCCACCCCGAGTCGGTGAACCAGACGGGGATACTGGATGCATCGGCTCCTCCATGGGAGCGCAGCCCCCCGTGGACGCCCACTGCAGCCAGCATGGGTGAAGCAACCTCTGTGTCCTTGGGGGAGCCCACCGCACCATGGGAGCCCCCTGGCACCCTGCTGCCCGTCTCCCTGGGTCCTGAGGAGTCAGGTCTGGAGCTCGTGTCCGGGGGCCCGGATGTGGAAGGTCTCTGGGAGGAGACAGCGAGTGGAGAGGAGCTGGCCTTGCCAGGGATCCCCACCAAGGGGAGCATGGACGAAGGTGAGTCAGTCCAGTCCTCAGAGGTCAGGGCTTAGGGGCCCTAGAGGAGCCAGAGCAGGGAAGTCGGGCTTTCTGGGGGACCTGGGACTTTGGAGGTGGGCGCTCATTGGAGCATAAACATATCTGGCAGAGGGCACGGGGTTCCTGGTGGTGTAGTGGGTTATACTTTGGGCTGCTCACTGCAAGGTCAGCAGTTCGAACCCCCAGCCCCCTTAAGTTTTCATAGAGAGAAGGAAAGGCTTTCTTCTGCTGTAGAGTTACGGTCTCAGAAACCTGCAGAACTGCTTCCACTGTGAGTCAGAATTGGCTTGATGGCTGTGAGTTTGCTTTGGTAGAAGGGCCAGCTTGGGTAAAGGCCAGGAAGTGATGTTCTGAGTCTGGAGCTCAGGAGTGGGTCCGCAAGCACTGTGTGGGACTGATGAGGTATTTAGTAAAGAGGTTGAGTTTTAGCCTAGAATTTCCACAAGTAACCATGACAGGGTCCACTCTGAGCCCCACAGTGCTGGGCACTGTCCCTTGAAGACTCCCAGCCTTGGGGAGCCAGAGCTAGAGCCAGGGAGGGGCCCAGGAGTGAGAATGGGGATCCTGGAGGCCAGGAACCACAGTGCAAAGACTGTAGGCCTGCGAGAGTTGTGCAGAAGCCCCCCCCCCGCCCATTTTACAGACAAGTAAACGGAGCCACAGGGAGGATCATTGCTGCCAGGGCCTGTCAGTGGCTAGCGCCCCCATCTGATCTTTGCTACCAGGAGTGTCCAGAGAATGTTCCGGATGACAGTGTACTGCAGCTCAGTCTGCACAACTCCAGCCCTTGTTTTAGATCCTACCCTATTGAGTGGGTTGGGGTTTTTTTTGGTCAAGTGAGCTTTTAAAGAAATGAAGCTAATTAAAAAGCTCCTTTTGTAAGCTACACTGAGTTTTCACTCTTCTTAACACAATTGGTTATTTAACGTGCCCCTTCATGATGGAAGTAGTGGGTGCGGACTTCTCCCACCCTCTCCGGCCCCTCTTGACATCGATGGCCAGAGACTGGTGGAACGATTCATAAGCCTGATTCATAAGCCTCGTTGGTTTCAATGTGTGTCTGGCAGGTTCTTGGCCCTTGAAGGGATTCCTCAATGCATCATTCTTGGGCTTTTCCTCCGAGTCTTTGTAGGGAAGCATTCTGTGCTAGAAGTCCCACCTGCCGGGTCTGGAGGACCAGCTCAGTTCCGCTTCACTGACCTGCCCATCCATAGGGGAGGCTTGCATGTAGCTAGGATACAGCACTGTTTTCAGCAGAGCTTCCAACTGGACGGGGACAAAAGACCTAGACCTGGACTTCGGGACATCGGCCTATGACTCACAGCCCAGCCGGGCTTGGGCAGGCTCAGGCAGAATTTTGTCACTTATGCATGGGGGAGGGACGTACGTCGGGGGGAGGGGGCAGTTTGTGGCATCTCACAGCAGTGTGCTGCTCATCGAGCCCTTGTGGAGTGGTGTGAGGGTGACTCCCATTTTACAGAGGGGGAAGTTGAGGCACAGCATGTGTTAGCGACATTTTGGTCGCAGTCCGTAGGCTGGCACTCTGCGAATGGGTGAGCAGACTCGGAGGGGTGGGTGGTGGGGAGGCCCATCCTGGGAGGGTCCCACAAGTGGATAGAGGGGTGGAGGGAGACCAGGCCAGGAGGAGCCAAGGAAACCATGTTTTGAGCAGCCCCGTTGCCAGGGCTGGGTCTGTCTTCGCCTTTTCTGAGGCTGAAGCCAAGGCGGAGGGAGGCGGGCGACACTGGGGGACACCCAGTCACCACCCACCCGCTGCTTGCAGCAGAAATGCTAATGAAGCCAAAAATAAACGCAGCGCCCGCGAGCGACTGAGTCACCGCCAGTCTGTGGGCAGGTGTCAGCAGCACGGGGCACCTGGTGGGGCTCTGGGGCTCACGTGGCCCCACAGTCCCAAAACCTCATGCGTGTGCACACACGTGCTGTGGCAAGCACACAGATACACAGTCCCTCCAGCCACCGCTCTAGGGACAGGCATCAGCCACACGGGGACACCTGCAACATTCCATCAGTTAGCAAATAATATGGGGTGGGGGCTGAGTCCCAGGCCCAGTGTTGAGACCAAAACCTTTGGCTTCCGGAGACTGACATTCTCAAATGTTCTGCAGTGATGGGATTGCCTCATCTGTGCTGATAATGTAGCTATAGCCACTGGTGGCCACGGGCACGTGGACTGTGGCCAGTGTAGATGAAGACTTGCTTTTTCCCATGAAAAAATTAAAATAAAGAGAAATAGCTGCATTTGATTTGTGTCTACCTGATAGGAATCCTGGTGGCATAGTGGTTACGAGTTGGGTTGCTAGCTGCAAGGTCAGCAGTTCGAAACCCCCAGCCACTCCTCAGGAGAAAGATGAGGCTTTCTACTCCCATAAAGAGTTACAGTCTCAGAAGCCCACAGGGCAGTTCTACCCTGTCCTAGAAGGTCGCTATGAGTCAGCATCGACTTGATGGCGGTGAGTTTGGTTTATAGGAGAAACAGACAAGAAATCCTAATAAATGAGTGAAGGATGTTAGACGTTCCCCAAGCCCCAAGCTCACTGCCATCGAGTTGATTCCAGTTCAGAGACGAGTAGAACTGCCCTTGTGGGTTTCCAAGTTTTAACTCTTTATGGGCACACCAAACTGAATCTTTCTCCTGGGAGATGGCTAATGGTTTGAAACTGTTGACCTTGCAGTTAACAGCCCAAAGCATAATCCACTACTCCATGAGGGCTCCTTGGGTGACATGTTAGGAAAAGATGAAAGCACTGGAGAAACGTCAAGCAGTAAGCATGTGCAAAGGCCCCGCAGCAGGAAGTAGTAAGGGCGTTGGAGGGATAGTGAGGGGACTAGTGTCATAGAGCAGACACAGGGGAGAGGAGGAGAAGGAGGAGGGAGAAGGGGCGGCGGCAGTAGTGATGTCATTGGAAATTAGACAGGACCATGTGGGCTGCCATGGGAGGTCTGGTGGCTTAATGGACAACGCTTTGGGCTACTAACTACAAGGTCAGCAGTTCGAACCCACTAGCTGCTCTGATGGAGCAAGATGAGGCTTTGGCTCCCATAAAGATTGACAGCCTTGGAAACCTACAGGGGCAGTTCTGCTTGGTCCTAGAGGGGCTCTCGGCGTCAGAATGGCCTCAGTGGCAGTGTGTTTGGTGTGGGGTTTTATGGATTACAACGGGGAATGACTTCTTCCCCTCTACTTCCCCCTAAGAGCACTGGGGAGTCTTAGAGAGTTCTAAGTTCTCTATGGCTTGAGTGGCTTTCACAGACTTCGCCGTGGCAGCCATTCGAGGAGGAGACTGTAGAGGGCCAGGGCAGGATCCGGGAGACCAGAAAAGAGGTGTCGACTTGTTCTGGCCTCGATTTCTCGTGAGGCCCAGGGCAAAACAGATAGATCCTAAGACACTGAGGCTAGAGAAAGAGCCTTCAGCAGGGGCCTTGGGGTCACAGGGCCATTCTTGTGCCTTTGAGCCAGGCGCTGTCCTGAGGGACCCTCCCCTCCCCTGAGCCTTGGTTTTAGTGTCTGTGCAGTGTGAGGAGGGTCCGCCAGACGAGATGGGGGCGCTCGCTCTTTCTCCCAGGTTTTAGGGAAGGGTCTTCTACAAGTGGGTAGGGATCACCCAGCGGCTTCTGGGCTGCTGATGTGGGGGAAGAGACGCACCTAACTCCAGGAAAATCCAGCCAGAGGTGAGAGGGGAATCCACAGTATTTGATGCCTCTTGGGTGCTCAGTCCATGCTGCACCTCCCCCTCCCCTTGACCTCCAAGAAGCCACAGGCTGACAGGGACAGATCTGAACGTGGCAGTGTGGTTAAGACTTAGAGAGAAGGCTAGGAGGTATCATCTCCCCCTTTTACATATGAGGCAACTGGAATTCAGAGACGTTTAATGACTTGCCCAGGGCCCCCTAATCAGTAGCAGATCCAGGACTTCGACCCGACCTTGCTGACTCTGAAGCTCATGCTTTTATTAACGAGTCTAAGCCACCACCTCTTGGCACTGTACGCACGAAGACTGCCACCGCCACCACCCTCCCCACTGCAAAAAAAAGGGTTGAGCCACTAGAATGAAGAAAGGAGCTGGCAGTTCCCACGCTCCCAAGCTGTTCACACCACACCTAGATCCTTGAGTTTATTTCTGGGCACTAGTGTGTGAGGTGTTCAGTCACCAACTGGGGATGTCTAGCAGAAGGGTTCTAGAAGAACTCCGAAGAGACACTTCAGGAAGCCCTGGTCTCTTCAGTACCAGGACAGGAGGACCCTGCTGTAAGCAAGGCAACCCACAGGTTCTTTGGGGAGAGGTGCTGGAAGGAGTGAGCTCCCCGTCACAAGGAGCATGCAAAAGATGTTGATGGCTGCCTGCTGAGGATATTGTAGAGAGGACCCTCACAAAGAGATGCTCGATGGGTTGGGGGCCTCAGAGGGACCTGTGGTCTGGCTTCTGAGAAACAACTGAGTTGCAGGTTTGCCTCTCCCCCCACACTGCTCATCTATCCCACAGAGCCCTCTGATCCCTGTGAGAACAACCCGTGCCTGCATGGGGGGACCTGTACCGCTAACGGTACCATGTATGGCTGCTGCTGTGACCAGGGCTTCGCTGGGGAGAACTGTGAGATCGGTGAGTGCCCCGACCTAGGATTTGATCCTGAATTCGTTTGACTCCAGAGCCCTGGGCTGTAGATCGCAGCAGCCTCCAGGACTCTGCGGATCACAAAACACTAGCTTCAGATGCCCCTCTCCCCTCCTCCGCTCCTTAAATCCAGCTAAATCTGCCACAGTGAGAACCAGAAGTAAACGATTAGCCACAGCCGAACTGTGGGGGGGGTGGGGGCAGTGACTGTCGAGCTGCCTCCCGTGGCTCCTGGGCAGAGACTGAAGAGGGCAAGAGAGAAGGGGATGATGTGACTCCAGCCCTCCCTCCCCATCCCCTGTTTCTGGGGGAGGAGGGGCGTCAGTACCACCACCAGAATTCTTGAAAGCTCATCTCAGAGCTCGGCTGAGGAACACCACTATTTATAGAATGGAAGCGATAAATGCAAACGATCCGTTTCCTCATTGACTCTCGCTTCACAACCACGGTGCTAATTCCAGCATGGCGCTCATCCGGGGAGCTGTTGGAATGTTGGGGGCTTGAGGTCTTGTTTGACTTGCCACTTACAACGACCCTCCAGAGCCCCGGTTCACAGGGTCGCCTGATTCCTAACAGTAGTAAAATGACAGTGATGAAGTAGCACTGTCTGAAAGGGTCCTGGCACGAGGAAGGCTGAGAACCACTGCTCAAGAGGGTCGTCTTAGTGTCACCACAATTTGAGGACCAGGCTGCCACGTGCCTGGTGTCACGCGTGCCTCAAGTGCTGCCTGGAAAGGGGTGGGTGGGAAAGGAGCGCCACGGAGCAGCTAGCTCTCCACGTAGGACACGGCTTTGGGACGCGACACGAGTCTGGAGCCCAGCTTCCTGTCTGTCCAAAGGCCCTCCAGCTGCGGCTTCTCTGGGCCCGTGTGCCAAAAACAAAGACCAAAGGATAACCTCTATGGCATTGGAATCAAGCGGAACATTCTGCGGGGCTAACATTCTAGCCCTCCTCTGACCCCCTGGCATCTGCTCTCCTTAATGTCCCGCCTGGTGAATTATGCCAGGCTCCACCCCTTGGCAAACAGAGCCATGGGACCATCTGGGTAGACCAAGGCCTGCTACCCAGGATGGATGGCCCGATCACGATCACTCTTTCACCTGATTCCCAGGGGGGATTAGAGCTGGAATGGGGGGGATGCTGACCCCTGACCTGGCCCTTTCCCCCTCCAGACATCGACGACTGCATCTGCAGCCCCTGCGAGAATGGCGGCACCTGCATTGACGAGGTCAACGGCTTTGTCTGCCTGTGCCTCCCCAGCTACGGGGGCAGCTTCTGTGAGAAAGGTGGGTCTCTCCAGGAGGAGTGGGGTGGGGTGCCAGGCCACAGACTTCCCCCAAGGCTCCTTGTCTCCACCTCAGGCTGTGAGCCAGACAGGAGGGAATGTTCACCGAGCCCAGAGCTAACCGGTCGGTTTTAAGTGCACAGGTTTTAAGTGCCTTCAGCGCATCTCCAGCGAGGCGCACGCCCACCGTCTCTATCTTGCTGCAGAGAGTTTCTGAAGACCCTGCCCCAGCAGTAGGGACACCCCGTTGCTCCTCTCCTAGTCCCCGGCCACCACTGGCCCGCTTCTGGATGCCTGGGTTCCCCTGCTCTGAAGCTTCCACATCAGTCGCATCAGAGACCATTCATTATGTGGCTTGGTGGGGTTGGCTCCTTTCACTCGGGCCCTGTTTTATTTTGTATTTTCTCTTTATTTTTTAACCAGCGTTATGGGCACTTCGTCCGCACATCCTACAATTTAATAGTTCAACCATCTCAGCAAGAGTTGCACAACCTTTACCACAATCAGTTTTAGAACATTTTCTTTCCCCCATACTCACTGTTTGGCTGGTCACTCATTGTTGTTCATGAGTTTTTTTCCCCCATTTTGGCAAAAATACACACATGGAAACATTCACCATGCCAGCACCTGACACATGCATCCTTCAGTGTCATTGATGAGACTCTTCCCGTTGACAGCCTTTGTGATCCTCTCCAAACTGTCCCGCCACCGTTACAGTGAAGGGTCCTGTTTTCAAGGCTCAGCCACGTGGTAGCATTGACCGGTACTTTGCTCCTGTTCGTGGGTGAATACTAGTCCATCGAGTCCGCGGCCTCTGTCAGGGGCATCCATTCTCCTGCTGGTGAACAGCGGGTGTCTGTGAACAGTGCTGCAGTGAGGGCTCGTGTCCAGGTGTCCAGGTATCTGAGCCCTTGGGCTGCGTGCCTTCAGGCTCGGGCCCAGGAGCGGAATTGCTGGGTTGCTCGGTTAGCTCTGTGTTTGATGGTTTGAGGACTCGCCGGCAGTTTTTTACAGGACTGGTGCTTTCTACAGCGCCCCCTCCGGCCGCGGGTCAGGCGGCTGGCTCCGCCGGCATCCCCCACAGACACTTGCTGGTTGTTAATGTTGGGGGAACTGGTCTGCGACATGAATGGCCACACAGTCGCCACAACAGTGGATTCAGACGCCCCACTGCTCGTGAGCATGGTGCAGGATGGGCAGGGTTTCGTCCTGCTGACGGACCATTGCCGTGAGTCCGTGCTGACTCCGCCGTGGTGACTAGCAACAGCATGATGATTATGAGGATGTCGGCCATCCTAATGAGTGGGAAGTAGCAGCTCATCCTGGAGACTGAGCGGGTTGGGTTCGGTTAGAGACTGATCACGCCGAGCACCTTGCTGCACACCTGTTGGCCATTTGTGCATCTTCTTTAGAGAATTAGCTTTCGTAGCTCTTTGCCAAAAAGGAAAACTTAAGGCCTTACTGAGACTGTTGCCTGGGGCTCCAGGCACTGGGGTTCCTCGGGCATCACAGAGGGGGTGGCCAGCTTGGTTTGAAAGAGAAAGAGCTGTCGGGGGGAGCGGGGAGGGAGGGGAAAAAAAAGAGGACCTGATGCAAAGGGCTTAAGTGGAGAGCAAATGCTTTGAGCATGATTGGGGCAGGGAATGTGCAGATGTGTTTTACACAATTGATGTATGTATATGTATGGATTGTGATAAGAGTTGTATGAGCCCCTAATAAAATGTAAAAAAGAAAGAAAGAAAAAGATGATGAAAAAAGAAAAGAAAAAAAAGAAAGAGCTGTCAACATTGGGGCCAGAAGGAATCGGAGGGGGGAGGCACATTGAATCTCCAAAAGCAAAGAGTAAAAGTCTATAAGGGAAAGTGGCAGTAAAATGCTGGGGAGTCCTCAGGAGATAGAGGGGTGATCTAGCCCCACATGATCTGGTCCGACTGTGTGGTCATGGCGGTCCCCACCTCTCTATCCCCCCTCCAGACACGGAAGGCTGTGACCGAGGCTGGCACAAATTCCAGGGCTTCTGCTACCGCTACTTTGCCCATCGGCGGGCGTGGGAAGACGCAGAGAGGGACTGCCGCCGCCGAGCCGGCCACCTGACCAGCATCCACTCACCTGAGGAGCACAGCTTCATCAACAGTAGGGGCTTGGGTGGCACCCACGGGCCCTTTACCGGGATCCCCTGGGGGACCCAAAGACACCAAGCTGTAGTCACGAGTCCAAGCACCTGCCCACTTATTCATCCACGCCTGTTTATTCGCGTATACATTCATCCTTGACTGGCTGAGGGCCTGCTGCGCACCAGGCCCTGGAGACACCACCTTGTCCTTGAGGGAGGCTTTCGGGTGGAGGGTAGAGATGGCCCAGCCACGATCTGATTACCGAAATGTGTGATGTAGGGTTAGCTCAGCCTAAATGTCCCACCACAATGAAAACAGGGCGCAGGGATGGAGAGGGGGGTTGAGGAACATCTGTGCTGGGCCCCACCCAGACCCCGGGGGAGGGCAGTGTCGCAATCAGGCCATGCAGCGTCTACTGACTTACTCCCGATCCTTCTTCTGGGGTGCACCCTCCTGTTCATGCAGGTGGCCCCGCCCTGGCCCTGTTCCTTCTCTCAGTTATCCGCTCCCGATTCCCATGAGATGCAATCCTCACTCACTCATCGCACGCTGACCCCCCACCCCAGCAGCCACTGACCTGGGGGCTCCCAGGCCCCTCACCTCTCATTTCTGCAAGGAGAGGGTGCGCCTTGAGTATTCCTTCCTCGGCCCAGGTGTTGAAGCCACGAATGGTGGCAGGGTTGGGACCTAGTTCCAGTCCTAGGTGATGTACCTCGCCACAGGTAGGAGGGCAGACCGTGCTCACCTGCCTGGAGCAGGGTAAAAGGGAGGACACGGTAGCCAGTCTCCCCCCAAGGCCAGAGGAGGGTCTTGGGGGCTCTGCTCTAGCCCACCGTGTCCACACCATCTCAAAGGCTGAAGGAGGAGCTTGGGGGCCCCAGTCCTCCTGACCTTCCCACCCCGCCTCCAGCCCACTCTGGAAGCTAGGGGAAAGGACCACCACTTCATCCCTGCCCCTCCCTCACCTTTGTCCAGGCCTCCCTGCCCCCTCGAGCCCACAGTCTCAGGGAGGAGCCAGGGTCCTAAGTCTCCATACCACCTCCCACCCACCCACAGGCTTTGGACATGAAAACACGTGGATTGGCCTGAACGACAGGATCGTGGAGAGGGACTTCCAGTGGACGGACAACTCGGGGCTGGTGAGAGGCTGAAGCCTTGGCTGGGTGGTGGCGGTGGGGGGGGAGAGGGTGCCTTGCCCGTAGGCTGCAGACGAGGAGGACACCACCCAGAATGGAGGGATCTAGTCTGGGCCGCCATATACCTTCCTGGGCAAAACAACCAGAGGTGGACATCAAAGGTCATGCCGGTTCTGTGAGGCTCGGGTGGCTGAGGGGACACAGAAATGCCCTCATCTTGTTTTAGCCCTGAGGTCCCCAGCCCCATAGCCAGCCCGACCTTCTCAGTTGCTGAGACCACAAACCTAGGACTCCCTCCCCAGCTGGGGCCGCACACACACACACACACACACACACACACACACACGTGACCACCATTACTGCTTCCTTGGACCCCCGCAAGCGAATCCTCATTGGCCTCTTGCCTCCTGCTGTCCGACAGGATCCTTCCCTGCCTCTTCGGACTCTATTTCTTTAAGATTATAGCCCACCTGCTCACCTTGACCACATGACTTGACCCCGGCCCACTCTCTGGCCACACCCCAACTTGAATTGAGCCCCATGCTCTTTTTGGTTCCTCAAAAAGACTCAGCCCTGCCTCTGCTCCTTTGCATGTACTTTGCTTGGACTTCTGTGCCCTGCCTGCATTCTTTGTACCCTGTGTCCTCAAGTCACCCGTGACCACCTCAGAGACGCCCTCCTGGCCTTCATCCAGGTCTCAGCCACCTTTTGTCCATGGGCCAGGCACATACCAAGTGCCCCAGTACTTATCTAACAGTGACCTGTGTGGGAAAGGGCCGTTGGGATTGGTGGGGAGATCAGGCAGGGAGGCAGGAGGACCAGTGAGGAGGGCCATATATTCCCCGAGCCAGAGGAAGGGTGGCTTGGACTGCAGCAGCTTGGATCACAGTGTCTCAGACAGCAGTGGCATGGGGCACAGTGGCTCAGACTGTGTGGCAGGCAAAACGGTGCCCACTTTAGAGGTGGAAACATTGAGTTCCTGAGAATGTCAGTGGGCTGGCCAGTGGTTCCCAAAGCAACAGGGCCAGGACTCGGTCCCCTGAGCACCATTAACCCTCCTGCCCCCATTCCTGCAGCAATATGAGAACTGGAGGGAGAACCAGCCGGATAATTTCTTCGCGGGCGGGGAGGACTGTGTGGTGATGGTGGCGCATGAGAGCGGGCGCTGGAACGACGTGCCCTGCAACTACAACCTCCCCTACGTCTGTAAGAAAGGCACAGGTACATCCACCTGCCCGTCCGTCACCTGCCCTTTCCTCTCCGCACCCAAGCTCACGGCCTTTTGTGTAAGTGTCAGAGGGGGCCCAGCAGAGTGGGGACGACACGACCTCCAGGTCTCACCCCTGGACATGTGTGCCTTCTTGCACGTTTGACCTCTGTCCGCCTGACTGGCAAGAAGCCGCCCCCCGACGTTACTGATGATGAGTAAGACTAGAGCCCTGTCCACGTGTTGACTGATAAGCCAGGGGGCTTCTTTCTCTCCCCTAACCCGCCAGCCCAGCCCCTTTGCCTGCCTTTCCTCCACGTGGCTGGTGTTCTTTGTTCTTGATCTGGACAAGCTCTTAAGGCAAAGTCGCTTGTACACAAGCTCGGCGTCACCTCTTGGGCTTTCTTATTCTTATTCCCTGTCCCTGCCGCACGCAGTACTTTCCTTCTTTGGGGAGCATGGGCTCGGCTGCTAACTGGAAGGTTGAAGGTTCTGAGTCCACCCAGAGGTATCCAGCAAGAAAGGCCTGGTGATCTACTTCCCCCCAAACTCAGCCCTGAAAACCCTGTGGAATGCAACTTTCCTTCACAGCAGCTGTTTGTGTCCTCCTCTTATGGCCATTCCCACCCCGTCCTGTGGCGGGCAGAGTAGGGGGTGGCGTCTGTGGTTCTGGTCCCTGGGGCTCCTGTGTGGGTGGAGGAGCCAGCTACAGTCACGGCTCGGCCTGTGAGGTCAGGGCCGGGCGAGGGAGGGCCTGCTGGGTATGTGATTCCCACTGGGACAAGGACGTAGCTGAGCCCCTTACAGGGCCCTGGCCCTAACAGGATGCCCCTCTGTCCCCAGTGCTGTGTGGTCCCCCTCCAGTAGTAGAGAACGCCTCACTCATCGGCGCTCACAAGGCCAAGTACAATGTGCACGCCACTGTCCGCTACCAGTGCGATGAAGGGTTTGCCCAGCACCACGTGGCTACCATCCGGTGCCGGGGCAACGGCAAGTGGGATAGGCCCCAGATCGTCTGCACCAAACGTAAGTGCCCCGCCGCCCCCCCCTTATAGGCTCCCAACACGATTTCCAGCTGCTTATTGTTAGCTGCCATTGAGTTGACCCCCAGTTCCTGTCGGCCCTGTGCACAGTGGGAGGCAACTCTGGCTGCTCCTGTGCCGTCCGCACAATCGGTGTGGGTCTGATCACTGGGCCCACAGGGCTTTCACTGGCTGATGTTCACAAGTACATCTCTAGGCTTTTCTTCCTGGTCCTCAGCACAACATCATAGCCACACACAAGCTTCCATTGACAGCTGGGTGGCGGCTGTGCACGAGGGACCTGGGCCGGGAACCGATCCCACCCACAGCTCTGTGTAGTGCAGGCTGGAACCATCTCGTGAGCCCACACCTGGGACCTGGTCTAGTGCAGCCTTGCATCTAGGTGAGAACAGAACCGGCCTTTCTTCCACGTTCCCTCTCCTTCTCACCACGTTTTGTCCTGCCCTTTGCCCTCCCTCCCTCCCCACCCTACAGCCAGACGGTCCCATCGGATGCGGCGCCACCACCACCACCACCAACACCACCACCAGCACCGCCACCACAAGCCGCGCAAGGAGCGCAGAAAACACAAGAAACACCCCACCGAGGACTGGGAGAAGGAAGAGGGGAATTTCTGCTGAGAAGCCCGGCAGAAAATGGCACAGTCACCCTCCCATGCCGCCTCTGGAGCCTTCCCCTAGGGAGACAGAGCCCGAGAGAAACAAGAGGGTCCTGAGGCCCCCCCACCCCGCCCCACGCCCATTGTCCTGTGTACAAACTCCTCAACCCCTCCTCCTTACATACACAAGGTCCTCCTGGCAGCTGTAGCCGTATGTCTGAACAGTTAGTCCTCAGTCTGCACTCTGGGAGCGTCTCCCAGGAGAGGGAAGCACAATCCGAACATGCTGGCTTTGCTCCGGCCAAGGCCCATGGCTTTGATGAGGGTACAGGAGAGTGTGGTGGAAATCACAAGAAGGCATTTGCTCCCCAGCCCTCCCACCCACGAGATTCAGACTCAGTGAACAATATCCTTACCCCAGGAGGGAGGCTTTCTTCACGGCCCCTGGCTTGGGCGTGGAAGACTAGACAAGCACACCGCTAGAATGGGGCAGCTGTACTTCCTCCACCCTGGACTTGGACCAAAGTTCAGCTTGTGGTCCTGGTGGATAAACACAGGGTGCCAGTCCCACTTACTGAATTTTTTTTAGAACACCCTCCCTCTGTGCCCGCCGATTTCGGGACCAGAAAACCAGAGCAATATCTAGGCAACGGAGGGGAAGTGTGTGGCTCAGCCTTCCCGGCTCGTCCAGGGCTGAGATGCGGTGGTTCTGCATGTGTGGGAGTCACTCACACAGATGAGAGGATGTTTGGGGCTTGAGGTGCCCTGATTTCTTACCCCTCCATCTCTCAGGGAGACAAAGAACCTCTTTCCTGAACCAAGGAGGTACCAAGCTTCCTAGCCCAGTCCCGGAATCCATCTCTCAAGCTGATAGCAGCGGTGCCTCTACCCTGGGCCCAGCTCCCACCTCCATCCCAGCCTTTCACCCAGCCATTACCTGGCTGCCTAGAGATGCTTAACCTTGAAGTAGAGTCACCTGCCTGTGGTCATATTGTAGAGAGGTACACAGTATCCAAACAAGTGCGCGCGCGCACACACACACACAGAGACACAAGTACTCTTCTCTGAGTTTTTATTTTTTAAGTGAGAAAGAACCCTCCTTACTTCCTGTCCGTGGCTTCTCCCGGCCATAGGCCAGGATCCTGCTCCCTCATCAATTTTAAGAAAGCCCCTTCATGCCCTTTGCCCTCTCTCCATTGAGCCGCATTTGTGTTGAGAGCCACAGTGGGAGGATGGCCCTCAGAGGAGCCACGAAGGGCTCTGTAGAGAAATGACTGTTGGCTGAGCCTGTATCCCTGCTGAGAAAGACTAATCCTAGCTGACAACTATGAGTTGGCAGCCGCAACAGACTTAACCCAGGACGACAGACTTCACTCTAAGTCACGTAAACAGACTGCTGACTTAAGAGCCCTTGTTCTCCCCAATTGATACACGAAGAGATGAAGGCCCCCGTCAGGCTCCCCACATGACTCTCGACATCAGGCAAGGGATTGGAACGTGGTTTCACTTCCACCCACCAAGGCCCACGGAGGAGATGATAGAGAGACGTGGCCTGGACCCTCCTCTGTGACCAAGGTCTTCCCTGCTAGAGACATGCCCACCATCTGGTTGCAGTTTTGAAACTACAGGCATGTGGCTTTTGTCTTCTCACATTGTTAATACGTCTTGGTTTAAAAATATAGCTAATAATAACAATAACAGCCCATCTTTGATCACCCACATCACAAAAGACTTTCTTTGTTGGAGGGAATTGGGATGCAATTTTTTGGGGGGTGGGGAGGCTCGGTTCATGCTTCCTGCCTTTGCCCCCTCCTCTCCTGTCACCCAGTCTCCTTTGCCCTGCACCCATCCCCCTCCATGATGGGAGGGTGTGCTGGTCTTTTCAAATGTGGGTGGTTTGTCTTTTGATCTTTCACTTAGGGACGCGTGGATGTTTTGCGTGTGCTGTGTGTGTGGCATGCGTGTGAGTGTGCGTGAATGTGTGTGAATAGCCTTGGATTCTGCTGGTTTTGCTGTGAGCTGCAGTGTTCTGTGGGTCTGTGGTATCTGACACTGTGGACATTAATGTACTTCTTGGACATTTTAATAAATTTTTTTAACAGTTCAACTTGCCTGTCTGCCCCAGGCATCTTCCTTCCTTTATGGAGCAGGGATGTAGCGAGCAGCTCCGTGAGCCATACATTGTGCTGGGGGCATCGTGGTACATGGGAGAGACATGGCCCCGGGGGTGGTCAAGGGCAGACTCCTCAAGGAGGTGCTGGTGGGCAACGATGGCCGGAGGAGCAGGGCTAGCTAGAGAAGGAGGTAAGAGAGGACGGGTTTTAGGCAGAAGGGAAAGAAGCCATTAGGGAGTTGGATGGAGCCGTTGTGGCTGAGTAGAGGGAGTGAAGGAGGACGGGGAGAGGTGAGGTCAGACTCAGGGCCATTCGGGCTATTGTGAGGAGTTTGGGTTCTATTCTGAATGGAATAATGGCAACAACAACCACAAAAAAAGCGCCAAATCATACCCTCAGCATGGCCAAAAGGTAAATGCCAAGCTTTTTGGTAATCACTGTTCAAGGCAAAGACAAAGGATTAGTTGCTTTATAAAGAGCTCCCAAAAATCAGTAACAAGGGCTCCTCATTCAGGAACTGCATTCAGGAACCATACAAGCTCATAGATAGGAAATACAGATGGCTCTTATACTAAACATATGTGCCACAAAACAAGGCAGCATCTTTAAAAGCACATTAAGGTAAACTGGGGAATAGGAACAAAAGGGGATAAACTAATCCAACGTAAGTGACCTTGCCTAATCAATGATGAAGAGATGCCTGGACTGAAAATGGCTTAGCATTCACTCCACAGCTACTCCTAAGATCAAAGTGGGTGGGATGTGTGTGGCCGGCAGTTAGATACTCAACTTCACATAGACTAAGAATGGGAAGTAGCAACCGTGTTCGAGACAGCACTTTAAAAAAAAATCAGTTTGACGAAGGAAAGTGACAAGGTGCTGTTCTGGGGAGCATGTGGGGAAATACGTCAGTTGACTCACCTCTAGGAGGGACTTAATTTGGAGATCACGACAACAGGCTCAAATATAACAACAGTTGTGAGGATGGTACCCGATTGGGCAGTGTGTTACTTCTGTAATGGTTTGTCAATTTGAGACGATTAAGAGTGAAGGGGTGGAGTCTAGCCCACCAATCAGGTGATAGCCAATGAGGCCTCTGTGTCAGCATGGCCTTTCCTGAGCCTTCCCCTGGGGATTCTGGGAATTCCTGGATTTCCTCCTTGGAAGCGGGAGAGACTGCTCAGTTCCCGACATGACACGTGGAACTATACTAGTGCCCTGAGCTGGAGAAGCCACGTGGAGATCCCCCCCCACCCCCGGCTGGATCCACAGATGTTGACAACACGGCTGGATCCACAAGATGCTGACAACACAGCTGGATCCACAAGACTTCCCACCCACCGGCCTGTGATCTTCCTGCATTCAGCGTCATTGCACGTGTCTCGTGAGTCTGAAGAGGACTTGCAAAATAAGAGGGGGGGACTTTCTAGATTAGTATCAGACATATGGGCTAATATCAGGCTTGATCTGGACTGGGCTGGGATGTTTTCTCAATATTCAACTGCTCTTGTATAGAAAGCCCTTTCTTAGACAGGTATGAGTGTCTATGAATTTGTTTCTCTAGTCTACCTGGACTGACACAGGCAGTGTTTCTGATATACTCAGGGGACAGGGCTGCTATGAGTTAGCCCCAACTCATGAGGTCATAATGACTGCCTGGCCCAGCCAGGCCCTGTCCTGTGATTACTTGGAATTAGACCATTGTGATCCATGTTGCTGTTGTTACTGTTAGGTGCTGTCCAGTCGGTTCTGACTCACAGTGACCCTCTGCACAAGAGAATGAAACATTGCCTGTTTGAGCCCACGGCTGTGGCCACGGTGTCAGTCCATCTCACAGAAGGTCTCCCTCTTTTTCACTGCTCCTCCACTGTACCAAGCATCATATCCTTCTCCAGGGACTTGTCTCTCCTGAGAACAGGTCCAAAGTCCGTGAGAGGAAGTCTCGCCATCCTTGCCTCTAATTCGTACCCTGGCTGTACATCTTTCAAGACAGATGTGTTTGTTCTTCTGCCCAGCTATGACATTTTCAATCTTCTTCACCAACGCCGTCATTCAAATGCATCCCTTCTTTGGTGGTCTCCTTTATTCAATGTCCCACTTTCACATGCATAGGAGACGAGTGGAAATACCATGGCTTGGGCCGGCCACACCTTGATCCCCAAAGGGACCTCCTTGCTCTTCTGCCTAGGCTTTCCAATGGCTGACCGTTGGAGGGAGGTTGACAGGCCTTTCCCTCTAGTCTGTCTTAGTCTGGAAGCTCCGCTGAAACTTGCTAAGCTTCACAGCAGTGTGTGAACCTCCATAGACGATGGTGGGGGCTGCACATGAGGTGCATTGACTGGGGAGCAAACCTGGGCCTCCTGCATGGCACCACCATGTCCCTGGGGGCTGTTGTAACAGAGTTGTAAAAGCCAGTTGAGCGGCTTATGAGAACAGAAAGGTGCTGTCTCACTGTTTTTGAGGCTTGGAAATCAGGCTGCCGGCTGTCAATTCTTCTGGAAGCTCTGAAAGAAGCGACTCTGGTCCATGTCTCTTTCCCAGTTGGCTCTGGCACTCCTTGGCTTAAATCTGCACCTGCCCTCCTCCATCACATGGCCCTCTCCCCGATGTCTCTTCAGTTTGTAAGACACCACACCTAGTGGATTAGGACCCACCCCACACCAATCTCCCCTTATGTGAACTGATAACATCTTGCAAAGACCCAATTTTCATTCATTCATTCATTCATTCATTCATTCAAGACCTGATTTTCAAACAAGGTCTTGAGATTAGGACTCAGACATAATCTTTTGGGGTGATACATTCAGTCCATAACCCTTCCCATCTCCCTATTTGGAGACCTAGAAGTAACCTAACCACAGAGGCTGGCCTGCCATCTGCCTCAGAGAAGGGTCTGAGTCTCTGGAAACTGTAGCGCACACGGTGAAGAAGGTTGTTATGTGACCATCCCTCTTCTGCAATCAAAGGGGTTGATCACACCCTTTGCTCTCCTCACTTCGTATCCCAGAAACGTCCTGATGCTCCTCTGCCCACACCTTCCCTGGACTCCAGGGGAAATGCACAAGCTCATGGCCTTCCTTGACTTCCACTTGCAACTTGATCACCACGCCTTTCTCTCTGGTTCTCCTTAGTCAGGAGTGCCACGGGAGCCTTCTCAGTGGCATTGCAACAGACGAATCTGCACTGATGGATGGGTGTCGAGAGGTTCCAACTGGAACCCATGCCTACTGAGTAGAGGGTGAGAATTTTCCTGGTGAAACGACAATGCCTTCTGTACTGCTTTCCTGATGTCTTAAATCCCCAAGTTACACACACACGCACGCACACACACTACACACACACACTACACACCCCACTTACTTGCTCTGTGCTTGCAGGCTTGTGAGCTTGGGGTTGAGAAAGCGCAGATGCCACTGAGGGGAGGAGGGTCTCCAGGGAGAGAGTGGGGGGCAGGATGGGGGAGAGGAGAGGACAAAGCAGTGGGGAGAGGAAGGGGGCTCAGAACGAAGAGACGTGCTCCACAGCACACCAAGGCACCACCAAACACACCCAACGTGTATTTATTAATGATTCACCGGTGGCTCCCTTTTCTCATTCATCAAAGAAACCAAGGTTTATTGAGCCCACACCATATGCCTTGCACTCACAAAACCTCAGAACAGGCCTGATTGGAATCACGGCGCAGAACAGGAGACGAGGCGCAGAGAGGCTTTGTCACGTGGTCACACAGTGAGCAAGGGGAGGAACTGAACCCAAGTCCACCTGGTTTCAAAAGCCAGGTGATTTCCCAGAGATGGGTGTGACATGAAGGATGGCTTCCCAGAAGGATCCCAGGGTGACTCCTAGAGAGACCAGAGAACTGGGTCCTCCTTGGGCTGGGTGGTCTCCCTGGAAGTCTCCCCCAAAGGTGGTTCTCCGAATGGAAAGTGCAGTTGGGGCCTCCTCACACTGTCCAGATCACCCTTTAGACCCTGGAGCTGGAGTAGAAGTTCAGGTTCAGGGAGATCCCATCCCCCCTGTGGAGTCTAAAGAGGAATATGGCGTTCAGTGGGAGGGAACAAGGGCCCTGCTTGCACAACTCGGGGGGGGGGGGGCTGACTCGCCTGTTTATCTTCAGCTGTACCATGGCGCTGCCCATCTGGCGGGTGTTGTGAGGAACAGTGGTGGGTGTCTCATGCACAGCTGCTGTCTGGCAGGTAGTTAACGTGCAGAAAGAAGGTGGCCAGTAACCCCTGAGCCCAGTGCTGTCTGCAGAAGCTGCCTGGATGGGGCATACCTGAGGGATACCTGGATTGAGGGGCAGTCTGCAGGTGGGAAGTACCCCTGGCAATTAGCCCCTCCGTGGAGAAGTTCCTGAGCAGTCAGGCGACTGTCCTGAGGAAAATGTTGACAGCCTTCAGGACTCGTTTGGTGGGACAGGGCCCTGTCTCCCAGGAAAGCCTAGGGGAACAGGTCTTTGTTACCTCGCACATCAGTTTGGTGTCATGGCAACAGTGAGTGGGTCCAAGCCACCTGGGGAGGAACTTGGGGGGTGGAAAGGGGGAGGTGTTGGAGTTGAGTTTGGGGGAGGGGCACCCTGTTTCCATGGTTATAACGAGGCATCAACATTCTGGGTCACGCTGGGGGCAGCTGGAGAAAGTGAGGCCACCGAGCCTAAGGATAGCTGGAAGCAGCTATAGGACTAGAGGGAGGGAAGGGGGAGGTGGGATAGGTGTGGTATCCATGGTTACAGTGGGGAAGGGGTACTGTGTCCATGGATGTGAGCCATGCAGCAAGGGGGGGGAATGTCTCTCAAGGTGACAGGTAGAGGCTGTGCCAGTCTCCTTGGTGACAGTGGGAAGCGGGGCGGCTGGTCCCCATAGTAACAGTAACAGGCCTTATGGGTTCTGTGGCCCCAGGGGTGGGAGGTGGTCTCTTTGGTGACAGCCCGGAAAGGGGGTGCCAGCTTCCAGGTGGGGCAGATTTGTTCCCATTCAAGGGAGACACCTGAGAAGAGGGGTGGCTGGCGGTCCCATGAGCCAGCTGGGGACCGACGTTACAATCTGTCTTCATCAGGGCGGTCTCTTGGGAAACGGGAGAGGTAACCTGGAGACAGCCTGCTCATCCAATCTTCAGGAGCTTCAAGGAGATGAGACCCGATCTCCAGCTCACTGGCGGGCAGAGGGCGTGGCCACCTGGTACCCTCAGGTTTCCATTTGCTCTCCTGATGGGAGCAATGCCTTGTTCAGTGCCCAGATGGTCCGGGGGTCCAGCCTCCAGGTGACTGTGGGGGTGGCCTGTTTGCAGGTGACCGAAGGAGGCGGAGCCAGCCTTCAGGAGAAATGGTCTCTCTAGTTCCTCGCCAGGATTCCTTCGGGGGCGTGGCCCATCTCTCCTGGAGAAAGTGGGGGGGGGGGTGTAGGGATATTGGGGGTACCAAGTGTTTAGGGGACTTCAAGGGGTACAGTCAGTCTCCAGGGGACCTCAGGAGGAATATTCGGTCACCAGGGACTATAAGGGGCATAGTGAGTCTTCAAGAACTGCAGGCGGCATGGGCAGCTTCCTGGAGATCCAAGACGCTCGGCCAGTCTCCAGGCGCCCCAGTTGCCTCGCCTGCCAGACCTAGACGCGTAGCGGGGTCCAGGCAGCAGGGTCTCGAGCGCCTCCCGCCCAGCCGCCGCCGCCCGCCCAGCCCCAGCCCCAGCCGCCAGGTGCAGGGTCTGGCGCGCCAGGCGCGCGGTAACAGTAGACGCCGAAGAGGCGGCGCGCCGCATCTGGGAAGCCCAGGCTGCGCACGCCAGGCCGGCGGCCCCCGCAGCGCGCACGCGGGTTCACGATAGGGTAGCGCGCGCTCCCGTCGGCCAGCCAGCCGGCAGTGCAGCGGTCCAGCAGCTGCATCTTCCAAGCGGCGAACAGCTGCCCCACCTTGGCAACGGCCGCGCCGCGAGCCGCACACGCCCGCGCCGCCTCCTTGAAGGGCACGGGCCGCAGGGGCTTCAGGAAGAACACGCGCCCTGCGGGGGGCGGAGAGGCGATTAGGGTTGAGCCCAGAATCCTGGAGCCAGGACCCTTTGTAGCAGGCGATCCCGGCCTCGGGGACTAATGATTCTTACACCCCTCTGTATCCCGGGCCCCTGACCTCAGCATCCACAGCTTCGGGGGTAACTTACACACCTACAGGGGACCTGACCTCAGCCAGGGCAGTTTCAGTGCCCAGCAGAGTTCGACTTCCGGGCAATGGCGCTCTACGAGTCGGGTCCGCTGAGGGTGGGGCCTTGCATTCTGAGGGGAGGGGGACTGGGCATGCTGGGCGGGGCCTCCTCTTAGGACCTACGCACCCGGGAGATTGGAGGTGAAACAGAAGGCATCGTAGCGCTCCTCGGCGTTATGGCGGTAGCCGTAGTTGCGCACGCCCCCGGAGATGCTGCCACTGGCTCCGGGACTCATGGCCCCACCGCAGGGCTCCCGGGGCTGGCTCACCGGGTACTGCACGGAACCGTCGCGAAGCCAGCCTGCATTGCACCAGTCCAGGCCGTCGCGCCAGGCTGCGTGCAGCTGCTCGGCCGAGGCCAGAATGCCATCCTGCTCGGCGCAAGCACGCTGAGCCTCAACGAAGGTCAATTTGTAGCGGCCCCCACGGGGGTGGTAGGGGAAGACCACGCCTGCGGGGGATGGAAGGGGGTCAGCCTGACTCCCAGCTGCCCATACCCGCCTCACCACAGAGGAGCCCGACGCACAGAGGCCCTTGGATTTTTATCCTTGGGTTTGGCCTCAGATCTGGCCACACCTTGCCCAGGCTCACATGCCCCCTGGCTCCCATTCTTAAGTTTGGGACTCTCTTAACCTAAGCATTTAATAGACTTAATAATGTCCACCCTTTCCCACTTTTGGAGGCATTGCTAATGCTGGTGTCTCTACTAGACCTTCTGTTGTTGAACTCCTACTCATCCTTCAAAACCCAGTTCTCACAACCCATCTCTATTAGAATCTACTCATGTATGCTTTTCTCTGTGTTCCTCCACCCTTGGGTCTTTCCTTCTGGTCCAGCCTTGACCCCCACGGAGCTCGAGTGGGACTCCCCAGAGTAGGAGCCCCAGGAAGGCTGGCCCTGGGTGAAAACCCCTTTGGTCCTCAGCATCACCAGAGGCTCCTTGGTTCTAATTGGTCTTCCCTTCTTATGACCCTGGGCTGTGATTCTCCTCAGATTCACAATCAACTCAGCTCACCCGAGCTCTGGCTGTCTTGTGTTTGAGAGGCAGCGCTTGGGTTTGAGATGGATTTTCTCAGCAGAGAGAAGACCTTGAGCCTTGACAGCCCGGGGTTTGAATCCCAATTCCACCATTCTTTAACAAGCACTTTGCAAGGCTCAATCTTCCCAGCCAATCCGCCATCTATTGAACATCTCCTCCAAAATTAACAAAAATAAAATTTCCAAAGCTCTTCAACCATGCACCTAACACACGGAACACACTGGTCAAGGAGAGCTTCTGCTACTCAGGAACCTGGTGGTGCTGTGGGTAAGGCGCCGGGCTGCTCACCTCGAGGTTGGCAGGTCAAACCTACCAGCTGGTTCCACAGGACAGAGGTGAAGCTATCTGCTTCCCTAAAGATTTCCAACCTTAGAAATCCCATAGTAGCACAAGCCCGAATCAGCTTGATGGCAGTGGGTTTTTCTGTTTGCTTTTGTTTTCTTTCCCTCTCCCTCTTTCTGCTGCTCTTGCTGCTAGTTCACTACTTAACAGAGTCCGGTTCCGAACCTTCTAAGCTGGATTGTAATAAAAGCAAACCAAGTGAGAAGGATCCCACCTACCTCCACAGTCAACCAATCAGACCATCCCCCTTTCCCATCCACAGCGATTGGCTCACACGTAGATATATGATTCAAGGTGGGCCAATGAGGAACAACTCTGGGATCTTAGCTGGAGCTCTGAGGAAAGTAATTGCTGAAGTGGGAATAAAGGCACAGGAACTAGTGTTTTTGGTTCCTGCCTGATGAGAATCCCTCCCCCACACCACACACGAATCCTGACATGGTGTGAGCACCTGGAGTTTACTGTGCCTGAAGCCTACCCTACCCCAAGCTTTGTCCCCCTTGGTACTATTGACATTTTGGATGAGAAAAATTTTAGGTGGAGGGCATTCGAGCCTTAGTTCACCAAAGGCCAGTAGCAAAGCCCCTCCAGTCAAGTGTAACAACTGAAAAAAATCCCCAGGCCTTGCCAGCGTCCCCCTGGGGATCTAGTTGCCCTAGGGGAGAAACAGTGTCTTACTCCGGCAAAGCCTCTGTATTCCTTTCTGGTCTGTTTACCTTCCAGGTCCAGCTTGACCATGCCGGTGTCATCCTCCAGCTCATTGGTGACCTCGCACTCATAGCGTCCGTAGTCCTGCAGCGTAACGTTGCGGAGGACCAGCGAGGCGTCCCCAGGCCCGTCACCCTGCAGCTCGGCCCGCCCTCGGTAGCTGCCGAACGCCCGGTGCTGGGGACCCAGCGCCACGAAGACATCAGCGAAGGCCAGAGGGTCCACCACCTTGGTCCACTTAAGGCGGATGTCGTCGTGGCCGTCGGCAGCTGCCTCGTAGTGGTAGCGGCAGGGCAGGACGATGGTGCCACCCCGGTGGCTGACCACCTGCCCGGGTGCGGTCTGCACCACCACCGAGCCTGACTCGCCCTCTGCAGGCGACAGAACGGTCATCAGGGAGGTGGGGCGGGGGGCGGGGCTCCAGGAGAGGCGGGCTGGGGAGGGACTGGAGAGACAGAGGAGCTGCAAGGGGGATTCGGAAAGGAGGTGGCTCCGAGGTGGGCGAGGCCGGGTGCCGTGGCCAGCAGTGACGTCCTACCTCCACCACGCACCCGGAACTTACTCTAGGCCGCAATTTAGGGGGTGCCTTCCCGACCCCTGCGGGGCCAGACCTCTGCCCGCGGCTCCTACTCACCCAGCACGTGCACGACTTTCTTCCGGCCGCGTTGCGCCTCCTTGGGGACTGCGAGCAGCAGGAGCCCCCAGGTCGCAGCCCAGAGCACGCGGGGCCCGCGGGCCGCCCGGGCACACACCTGGGAGGTGGGTGCGCAGGTTGGCCCGCCTGTGGGCCTCCCTGCCTCGCGGCGGGGACCTCAGTACCGGACAGACCTCCAGGGAGGGGACCAGAGGAATCTCCAAAGAAGACTGCACCCCGCACCCCCACATCTGTTCCGGGACCCTCACACCCAAGGCCCAGGGACGCTCCCTGCCTCCCCCTAAGTCAGTCATTCGGAGCCCAGGCCCGGGGCTGGGGGACGGGGGGATGGGGAGGAGCTGGAGCCCGGAGCGGAGCCGCGGCGGCAAGGTTATCCGTGCGCCAGGAGACTGCAGCAAACGGGGCCGGCGGGGGGTGGGGGGCAGAGACGGAGAGAAGAGACTCCGGGAGAGCGAAAAGGCCACACGGAGGGGAGGCGAGAGGGCGAGATCCAAGAGCGGACGAGAACAGGGCAAGGGACACGGAGGGAGAGGGTCACGGTAACAGACAGCAGAGCAAGTTAGGGGGAGAGGGGAGAAGAGAAAGGGGGAGGGAGACAGCGAAAGAGAGAGACGGAAGAGGGGGCGAGATAGAAGAGGATGGGGCAAGGCAGACACGGGGAAAGAAACTCCGAAAGACTCAGATCCAGAGACACAGAAACAAAGAGAGACAGAACCCGGCAAGAGAGAGACCGAGATGGTTCCCCGCTGGTCCCGCAGCCCCCCACTCACCATCCTGCCCGCACGCCCCGGCCGAGGCCCCCCGCGCCGCGGGACAGCGTTCTGCAAACTCCCAGGAAGATCTGGGCAGGTCTCTGCGGGCAGCGCAATCCCGGTGTCTGCCTGCAAGGGGAGGAGGGGGGCGGGCGGGGTGGGAGGGTGGCGTTAAAGGGAACGCCGCTTGCTCGCTTGCTAGCTTCCTGGAGGGGTGGCCTGGGACGCGGGTGGTCAATGCAGAGCCAGGTCCCCTGACACCGCAGCCCCCACTTGCTGACCTTGGGACAGTGAAGGAAACCTCTCCGGGCCTCAGTTGATTCATCTTTGCAGTGAAGAAAGCGGTGGGGGTGGGGATCTTCCCTCTCAGATATCCTGCGTGGGCAGGGAGCTAGGAGACCTGTAAAGGGGGCATGTCTGTTTCACTGGGTGACCTTGACTCTGGCACCCAAAAGGCTCTCCCTTCGGCAGCGTGGGAGCCCCTACAAGGATCACACGTGGAATGGAAGAGATGGCCTGGGATGAGGGCCATAGGGGTGGCTGAAGAGTGACAGATCCAAACCCAACTCTGTCCCTTGCTCCCTGAGGGACCTGAGAGAGGCTTGAACTATTTGCGCCTCAACAGAACAGAGTGTGGAGCCTTTTGAGGAGGAAGCAACGGCTAGACATTGCCAACCCAAACCCAACACCATCAAGTTGATTCCAACTCACAGAAAGCCTTCTAGAGGAGGAGCCCTGGTGGCAGAGGGGTTGGGAGTTGGGTTGCCAATTACAAGGTCAGCAGTTCGAAACCACCAGCTGCTCTGCAGGAGAAAGCTGGGGCCTTCTATTCCCATAAAGAGTTATAGCAGTGGTTCTCAACCTGTGAGTCCTGACCCCTTTGGGGGTCGAACAACCCTTTCACAGGGGTCACCTAAGACCATCAGAAACACATTTTTCCAATTGTCTTAGGAACTGAGACACCACTCCTCTGTCTGTCTCCAAGCGGGTCAGCGCACAGGCAGATGCGCCCACATACGAGTACCCGGCATGAAGACTGTTACCCATGCTACACCATGCTTCAAGACAAAGTTTCATTTATTTGTCATTAGAAATAAATATTTCACAATATAGAATTAGTTGTTTTTGTGATTCATCCCTATGCTTTATATTAATTTGTAACAATGAAAATACACCCTGCATATCAGATATTTACATGATGATTCATAACAGTAGCAAAATGGCAGTTATGAAGTAGCAATGAAAATAATGTTATGGTTGGGGGTCATCACAACATGAGGAATTGTATTAAAGGGTCATGGCATTAGGAAGGTTGAGAACCACTGAGTTACCGTCTCAGAAACCCACAGGGGCAGTTCTATTCTGCCCTGCAGTGGGGTCACTCTGAGTCAGCAGCTACACAGTGGCAGTGAGTGCAAGGAGAGTAGGTCCTCCCTCAGGGTTGCCAAGTCTGAAATCTTCAGGGCATCCGATGGTCATTATCTTTCCCCCATGGAGGAGCGGCTGGGTTTGAACTGCCTACCTCTCAGCTAGTGCTTTAAGCGCTGTGCCACCAGGGCTCCTAGATACATCCCAGCTCCACTGTCATCGAGTCGAGACTCATAGCCACCCCATAAAGGATTTCAGAGGCTGTTCATCTTTACGGGAGCAGACATCCTTATCTTTCTCCCAGAGTGGCTCCTGGGTTTGAACTGCCAGCCGCCTGCTTAGACGCCTATTGCTTACAGGACAGCACCACAGGGATGGCTCCATCCTAAATATAAAGCAACCCATTCATTCACTCACTGCCATCAAGTCGATTCCAACTCCCAGAAACTCTATAGGACAGGTTAGAACTGCTCTTGTGCGTTTCCAAGACTAGGTCTCTATGGGAGTAGAAAGCCTCATTCCCTCCCCGCCACCCTACAGCCTCATCCCCTGACTCTACCTCCACCCACAGGGCTGCTGTTGACTTAGAACTTCTGACCTCACAGTTAGCAGCCCAACACATAAATCACTATGCCACCAGACGCTTGGATACATAAACAAAAAACAAACTCACTGCCATCACATCAACCGACTCATAGCAACCTAATGGGACAGGGTAGAAATGCCCCTGTGAGTTTCTGAGCCGGTCACTCTCCACTGAAGTAGAAGGCCTTGCCTTGTCTTTCGCCTGCAGAGCAGCTGGTCGTTTCAAACTGCTGACCCTGTGATTGGCAGTCCAATGTGTAACCACTATACCACCAGGGCTCCTCTTAGTTACACAAGGGGGTACCCCCAAATCTAGAATTTTATTTTCAAAGCTATGCATTTTATTTTATTTTTTTACAAAACAACCTATGACCTTGAAAGTACTCTGCATTACACTTAATACATTTGTCAAATCTGGAATTCCATTCTTGGAAACATTTTTCAAACTCATCTCTTTGGATAGCTGATAGCACCTTCATCATTTTTTTTCGTCACCTCTTCTATGTTGTCATATCATTGTCCTTTTATGTCCCTCTGCATCCATGGAAACAAAAAGTAGCAGGGAGGTCAGGTGAGCAAGGGGCGTGGGCAAGAGAGGCACGCTGTTTTTTGCCCAAAACTGGCCCACTAAGCTGGCTGTGTGAGCAGATGTATTGTCACGGTGGCAAAACCAGTCCCCATCTGCCACAAATCAGGCTTTTTTGGTTGCACTGTGTTATGCAATCATTTCAGAACCTCTAAATAGAAAGCTTGATTAACAGTCTGACCTGGTGCACTATAAGTCAACATTCTCGTCCATTAGGGAAGTTGACCGACATCCAGCATGAGATTTGTCATCAATCGATATTTCACCTTTTTGGAAATAAGAAAAACACTCCTACACTTGAGTTTTCCCAATAGTGCTGTCCTTATAAGCTGTGTTCAACATCTCAACAGTTTCTGAGGCATTTTTCCTGAGCAGGAAACAAAATTTCACAGCCGCATGCTGTTCTCTTAAATTGGCCATCACACACACACACGGTTCTAGTGAAACTTTTACAAAAATATTCACTGTGACCAGAGAGAACATCCCCAGGTGAAGCCACTGGGTGCACTAAATCAGAGCGAGTTGCTCAATGCTTGCCTAGCGTTTGTGTGGGTTGGGGGATGTGTACTACGAAAGCTCTGCTCTGTCCAGCGCAATTCCAGTTCTTTTTGGGTACCCCCTCGTATATAGGAGGTGCCTAAAAAATATGGGTGGAGTCAGGGAGCAGGGTAGCTAACCAGCCACAGGTACTGGGGGACCCTGGGCAAGCCCTTGACCTCTGAACTTGGTTCCTCACCCAAAGGAAACAGTGAGCTACCCCCACCCCACAGCTGCCTCTCCAAGCCTTGCATTCCCTTAAGTAAGAAAGAGCCAACCAAACTGCAGAGGCAAAATTATGGTCTGGATAGTGGGATAGGTTTGGGTCGGATACCCAGCTCAGTCACATGCAAGAAGCAGGACTTCAGACCTGCCTTCCGCCTGTTTTCCCATCTGGAAAATGGGGTGAGATCCAAGGAAGAGCATATGAGCCCCGTCCTTGGCGTGGTATAACGTACCAACAGAAATCAAGCTCACTGCCATTCATTGAGTCAATGCCCACTCATAGCAACCCCCCTGCGGGACAAGGTGGAACTGGCCCTACGAGTGTCTGAGACTGTAACTCTTTACGGGAGTAGGAAACCCTGCCTTTCTCCCGAGAAGCCGCTGGTGGTTTTGAGCTACTGACCATGCAGTTAGGAGCCGGATGTGTAACCGCTAGACCCCCAGGGCCCTTCGTTTGGTCTAGGGTAGGCGCTGACTAACTGTGCCTGACTATTCGTTACAATTTATGGATGTAGCTGGGCCTGCAGACCCTTCTTTTTCAATAAGGAGATCTCTCATTTCCTCTGGGCCTCAGTTTCTCCATCAGAAGATGAAGCTGTGTATGCCAACTAGAGGCAGACTTCTGCCGTCTCAGCACCTCCAGCTCCCAATGTTCATGCTGGTCAGGATGAGAGGAGCCTCCCCGGATTTAAGGAGAGGGTCCCCTCACCCTTACACCCTCAGACATTCAGGCAGTGACACTTTGTTGATAAAAAGGGTTTTATTATTAATGGGACGACGGATGCTGGTTGGGAAGAGGCAGGTGGACATGCTGTGGCGTTGTGGTGCTGACATCACTGAGTGTGACCCTTCTGTGGGAACACCTGCTCCCCTGGTCTCCCATCTCTCCTGCAGGCTTGAAATCACCACTGCCAGGCCCAAAGACCCCTGGAGACATCCCTTCGATCCCTAGAAAACCCACCCCAAACTTCCTGGGCCAGGGTACGGTTGGACAGGTAAACCAAGTCCGGGGCAGCCCCTCACTGCTGCTTCTTGTGTTGGGCCAGGGGACCAGCGGGTGGTGGGCGCAGGAAGAAGGCGGGCTGCTGCAGGCAGCGGAAGGCCAGTAGGTGGGGGCCCAAGGCATAGAGCAAGTTGCACAGGAAGAAGCAGCTCCAGGCATCCTCGGGCACACGGTAGGTAAAAGGTGTGCGCAGGTGCAGGGAAGCACCCATGTGCGAGAACTGTGCCTAGGGACAGAGGGAGAGAAATGATGTCAGGGGCAGGGCCAGGCCGATATCACTGACCAGCTACTCTGGAGTCTCTCAGGAGGCAGCAGAATCCTCATGGCATCTGCCTCCTCTCTCTACTTCCTTCCCAGCTATCTGTGAAAGATCCCTGGCCCACTTGCTCTTGTCTGCCTGTCTGTCCTTGTTCACCTCTTTCTGAGCTGCCAGTGTCTCCCCAGCTGCCTGTGTAGAAAGAAGCATGTTCACCCTACCAGCCCTGCAGCACCCTGCTCGGCGCTGGCACTAGCGCCTCTTCAGCTGCCAAATTTCAGAAGCACGGGACCCAATTCCTGTCAATAGGACCCTACTAACATCCTCCGTGTCCCCAAGCCCTGGTTTGATCTCAGGTTTTATCACTTCCTACTGGAAACCCAGAAATGGGTCTTTGCTCAGATGGGCTCTCTCCTGCTCAAACAACTCCCCTGGCTCTCCAGTGGCCTCCACACAAGTCCCTTAGCCGAGTTCAGCTCTCAGTATCTATCTGCCAATTTGTCTCATCTCTGCCTTCTCCCAGGGATGACCTTCTCTGTGACTTTCTTGTGTGTTTTTTTCCACTCCTGGAATGCCCTTCCCTGCAGAGAGAACTCCTACACATACATCAATGCCCAGCCCCTTTCCTCTGGCTTCCCCACATCAACACCTGCTCTTCCCTCTCCTGAGTCCTGACCTCATGAACTGAGGGTGTCACTGGCTCTGTCTTCCAGAGACTAAGCACCCTTCAGGGGCTATGCTGGGGCTTAGGCCTCCAGGAGGTCCGGCATCACCTTACCTTACACAGACATCAGCACGAAAACATGCGGTGGGGGGCCAGATATCACCCCCCCTCCACGGCTGCCCAACCCCGTCTCACCTGGCCGATGGCTCCAGCAAACACCAGGGCCCAGTCCGGCAACCAGGAGCAGCCAGGGAAGATGAGGGCATAGGCAGCCAGGCAGTAGAAGGGCAGGACGTAGAACATATATACCAGCATCTGGGGCACACAGCCCATGGGTTAGCCAGTTGCCCCAGCCAAGACACACAAGGTAGGGAGCCAGTGGGCATCTGGCCAGCCTCAGACCTCACCCAAGGTGAGACTCTGTCCATTCAGCATTCCATCCCTCTCCTGTGGAAACCGCTTCCCTATATCCCTGGGGCACTCCATGTAAACGTATTTCCCACCCACTCCATGTACTCGGTTCTTGGAGGGACAATAGGTTTGGCCAATCAGGGCGTTCTAACCATTTGGTGATAGATTGGCTACAGGATGAGCATGTGTGATGTCTGAGGCTTTTGCTTAAGCTGGGAGGTCGGGAGAGGAGTGGACTGGCAAATATGGGTTCACCCTTCTCTGGTGGCTGAATAGGGGGGGCCTCCCTACAAAAGAGGCTTCCTGGGAGTGAACTCCATGGCCCGAGAGAGAGCGGTCCATGAGCTCCTGGGTCCAGCCATGCCTGAAGTTCAAATCTGTACTTTTTAGTGGCATGGTTCCAACAGATTTGACTTGTGTTTCCAGCACCTGGTTCCAAAGATGGTCAGTGTGGCCCTTCCCACAGGAGGCCAGCTCTCCTCCCACCCCACCTTCTCACCTGCACCTTTGGATAGGCCACAGGGTCCCGCAGATAGGGCTCATACTGGTAGATGTAGACAAAGCAGGCATCTGTGGGGCAGTCCAGCACCACCTGAGGCAGACAGACAGACTCCCACCCATCACAACCGGCCTCCAAGGGAAGCCTCTTCCCTAAAAGTGGGGCCTACACTCCTTGCTCTGGCCCCCACCACCTCCTTGCGCTAGGTATTTCTCTTTGGGTGGGAATCCACAGACACTGGCACTCCAGTCAAGGCAAGAGGACAAGGTCTTTGCCATGAAATACTCAGGTCAGACTTGATAAAGAACTTTCCTGGGTGAACAGGGTGTACTTGAGGGAGGAACACGATGACCTGTGGCACTCACCAGGCCCCGAAAGAGGGTGAAGAGGCTGGCCAGGATGAGGTACACGGTGAGGGCCAGGTCTGTCGGCCGCTGCCAGAGGCCCTTTCTCTGTTCCTCCTGCACCTGGTCCGGGGGGTGGAGGAAGAGACAGGGTGAGAAGCTCATTTCTTCCTTCCTGACAACCCAGGTGTTCCAGAAAGAACTCAAACCGGGGATGGTAGGCATTTTGAGGACAAGGTGCCCAGGGGAGCCCAAATGGAGGACATTCCGACACTCACCATGTTGGGACTGCAGCAGGTGGGCGCCTGCGACTGGCTGAAGATTTTCATGCCAGCCCAGCATGGGGCCAGCATGTAGGGGATGGTGAGGAAGAAGGCAGGCCTGATCTCTGAGCTGTATTTGCCTGCCCGGATTGGGGAAGGTTGAAGATCTTAGTTCAGATCATCAAGGCCTGCCTGGGCCCATTAGCCAGGTCACAGCAGAGCCCCAGCCGGGGTGGCTTGATTCACTTGTTTGTGCTCTAATACCCTCCATAGCTCCCCAGTGCCCGTGAAGTCATCCAATAGAGAGTCCTTGTGGCTTGCCTCCACTGTGGGCTTTGGCTCCTTCTGGAACTGACTCAACCCTGGGAAGTCCAGCTGGGTCCACATATTCCGTATTCCACCTCTTCTTGCTCTGACCACTCCCTCCGAGTCCGCCTGCCTTTCTATCCACAGCCCGGGCTTTGCCGGTACTGTGCCCACACCCAGGTAACCTGCCCCTCTTGTCCCTATTTCCCAAGTCCTGCCCACAGAGCTCTCACTGTGCCCCTAGGAGCCACTCTAGAATGTCCCTCTCAAGTCAAGAGCGCTTGGGGCCAAACTTCTGGGGTCAGGGGTCCAGAATCGATGGAAGAAGTGGACTCGGGATCTCTCTTCCCACCAGAAGAACCGAGGAAGGATTGAGGGAATGGGCAGGCTGCGGATGGGGGTGAACAGGCATCAGAGAGGAGAGGCCTCTGTGGACCCTGAGCAGGGGAGGAGGGTCAGATGGGGGACTCCGAGGCACAGCCTGTGACCATGCGCAGAGGGGGCATTCCCCTGTGCCAAGTCCTCACCGAGGATATTGCCCGGGACGAACACCAGGATGCTCATGACGAAGGAGCCCAGCCAATACAGTCCAAGGTTCCGGTACCTCTTCCTGGTGGAGGAATCACAGAGTGACCAGCAAGGACCTACCCTGTGGCCTCACAGCCACACCAGGGTCCAACTGTGCCCAGGATGGAAGGGATGACAGGAGGACGAGTGTGTGTGTGTGTGTGTGTGTGTGTGTGTGTGACATGGGACACATGGCCACCAAGGTACTTAGCAACCGTCCCTGGAGGCTTCTTTCAGTCATCTCAGCCCCTTCCCAGGCTGGAGCCCCTGCAGACACTCCTGGCTCCAGCCTGGCCCAAGACCCCATCCCCTGGGAACTCTTCTTCCCTCCCGATGCCCCACCAACCTTCTGCAGATGGCTCCGGCCATGGCCAGGTAGAGGAGGTAGTGAACGATGCCATCCCAGTAGCAGATGAAGATGCCGTGGGCTGTGCGCAGGTAGGGCTCTCCCTGTGGGGGTGAGGCGAGGGCTCAGGTGAGTGTGGGGTGAGGGGACAAGAGCCATCCACACTGGGCCCCACATATACCTCCTTGGTGTAGAATTCCATGAAGCCCCCCACGTAGCCATCTTCCTGGAGCGAGATGGCGAGGTCCACCACGGAGGTGAAGGCGAAGACAGCGAACACTGTGGGAGGGTGGGCAGGTCAAGGTGAAGGATGAGCAGGGGTGGTGCTCCGCCTGATGTGGGCGGGGCTGCAGCCATCATGACAGAACTCAAGACGCAGCAGGGGCTTGGCCAGTTGTATGGCGGGGCCTAGACTGGGCAGACCAGGACTATGATGGGCTCAGGAAAGGGAAAACCCCCACCATTAGGTGACCAGGGTGGGGTGCAGGAGGGCTGGATCAGGTCCGGGTCTGGACGGCTTTCAGAGGTGGGTGTGAGCATGGCTCAGACCATGCATGGACAGGACTCTGGAATGGGTGTGGCCAGGGCAGGAAGCTGCCAATCAAGGAGGAAGATCTGAGGCTAGGCCTCCAGGTCTCACTGCTCCCTGTCCCCACTTCACAGGTCACAGGGCCCACAGATGGGACTTTGCTTGCCTGTGGGAAGAGGAAGAGTCCCTGCCTTTGGAGGGGTCTCAGGACTGATGGGAGCAGTGCCATCCTTGACATCAGGGGACCCCCAGAGTGATGAGCAGGCATAGTTTTTCAGGGACTCCCAGTATGAAGGGGTGGGGACACTGTTGAAGGTCTCCCATATAACAGGGGTGGTCCTGCAGGTCCCCACCCCAGCCTGAACGTAGAGGATGGAGGCCCTTGGTCGGACAAGCCCCCTTCCCCAGGGACTCACCTGTGTAGAGAGGGTCGCAGGAGATCTCCCCGTAGGACAGGCTGTAGATAGCCACGGAGAGCAGCACCAGGATCAGGGCGCTCATCAAGGCCACCCCCAGGGGGCTGTGGAGGGGGAAGCCATGTCAGGAGGTCCTGTCCATCCTGGTGGGTGAGGGCAGACGCTGGGTGGTCACGAGGCTGAAGTGCTATGTGTCCCTGGAACTGTCCTTTTCCATCACCAAGTGCTTGCCTATTTACCCTGCCTGGAACCCCCTTCCAGACATACCTACATCCTTTGCAAATCATCTCCATGGGCCCTCTCCTCCAGGAAGCTCTCTTTGACTCCCCCAAAATAGAATCTTTGCCCAACACACCTTTCGACGGCTGACACTTGCTTTTAATTTCATTTCCTTGGCCAGTAACTGAACAATGCCAAGCACCCCCTACGGCCAGCTCTAGCACCCACACCTGTCGGAGGGTCTCCAGTGCTTGGTTCAGCACAGCTCACTCTTTAAGACACCTCCTGGCTAAAGTTCAAGGGCCTTCATGACTCCACCTGCCCCTGCAACATCTGCCTCCACCAACCTGATAAGATAGGGTCAACCAGTTTCACAGATAACATCCAAGTGTCTGTGGGCAGCCTGCAACACAGGCGGGCAAAGCGAGAGCCAGAGAATGGGGGAAATCTGTCCAGGGACACAAGACAGGCTCTCTAGGCCCCATCTCTCTGGACACCCCACTACCCCTTAAGAGCCCCTATTCTAACCCCTTACACCCACAGGTCAATTACAGAAACCAGGGAAGACCCAGCGAGCCTCAACTGCACAGAATTCCTATGCCTCAGCTGTAAGGAGTCAGAACTAGGGGTGTGCCCATGACCCAGGTGTGGAAACAGAGACTCCCAGAGAAGACCCAGGTTCACCCTGGGTCCCAGGGAGTGGGGGGTGGAGGCAGATAAAGCCAACAACCAATCCACATGCACCCAGGGGCCAACTTGAGTTCGGCTGGGTTTGGAGCTTGGGGACACTAGGGGAAAGTGAGGCAAGGGGCAGAATCATGTCCCAGGTCTGAGCCAAGAAGCCCAGGGCAGTCAGATAGGGCCTGTGTGGGGCAATTTCCAGATTCCCTGGCATGATCAGCATACTTTGACCCAGGTAACTTTGGATCCTACCTTGGGGACATCCCCAGGGAAGACCCTAGAGACCCTCTAAAGCCCTGGCTTGTGGGGGTGTTCAGCTCCCCAATCTCCCTTCTCCCAGGCCCCAAAGAGCCCAGGTAGGGCCCGCACCCCCTGGCTATCTCCCGGGTAGAGTAGGAAGACTTCCGGTTGGATTGGGGGCGAGCTCCAGGTCCAGACCCCAGGCCCATCGCGCGCGCATCCCCCTTCCGTCCGCCTCCGGTGCACGCAACGCGCTGTCCCCCCGCGCCCGCAGCCCCGGCGCGGGCCCTCCCCGCACGCACTGCGAGAGCGCCGAGATGTGGTTGAGCGCGTAGGACACCGGCAGGGCGCCGAGAGACAGCGCCGCGATCTTGCCGGCCAGCGGCGGGATGTCCATGGTGGCTGCGCGCGGACCCCGCCGCGGCCTCCAGGGCGCTCGGCTCCGAGGCACGCCTGGGGCGCCCCGCCCCGCACAAAGGTCGCCCCCCACCCGCCGCCACCGCGACGGCCCGCCTGCCGGCTCTCCCGGAGCCTCGGCGACGCCGGGTCCCGCCTCCCCATTGGCCGTGCCCCGCCCCGTCCCTCCCCCTTACAGCTCACGGTATGTCTGTCTGCGCCTAGCCTCAGTTTCCCGACACCCCTTTTTTCCTTCGTCCTGAGGCCTCGTCCTAAGGCGTATGCATCTGGACCCAAATTCCCCCACCCACCCCCCTCAGCTAAGCCCAGGATTGTGGGCTGTCTGGTGGTGGGCGGAGGACCCCACCCCTTCACCTCAGCGAACCATCTGTAATCCTGCCCAGAAAACGAGGCTGACTGACCCCTAATTTGGGGTCCCTGGGCAATTCCGAAGTGCGCTTACGTTCCTTGGGTCGGTAAACGAGTCAGCAGGGTAGCAGCCCTTCTAGGGGGAGGTTTGCTGAAGAGAGCAGGCTGGGCTTATGGAGTGATGGGACAGGGGAGAGGTCCACTTTGAGGAGCTGGACCTTGTTCTTTGACAGGAGGTACAGGGATCTGGAGTCTGGGCCTAGCCAGGGAGGGGCCACAGGATGGCACCCCCATTTCTAACCAGGATCAGCTCCCAGTGTCCATGTTTTCTGCCCTTGGGAACCCTGGTCTCGGCTGGGCTGGGACAGGTTCCAACTCTGCCTCAGGCAATCTGTGGCCTAACTGTGGGGTGGCCATCCCTTGGGAAGCACTCCAGGGGGGTAGTTTACTTGCTATCTAACAAGTGAAAACTCATTGCCATGGGCGCTTCAATTCCCTGGTTCCGTGTCTGTGAGCAGGCACCAACTTCCCACCTCCTGAAGGCACTGCCTTTGGGCCTGGTGCCCTGGTGATGTAATGGTTACTACCAGCACCCCCTTCCCCCCAGGAGAAAGATGAGTGAGGCTTTCTACTCCCAGAGAGCTCCCCTGTCACACGGTCACTGCAGGTCAGAAGTCACTTGGTGGCAGTGAGACAGCACTGCTGTGGGGTGAAGTTCAGGTGCCACCCCCACCCTCCCTCCTGAAGCTGGAAGTCAACCTCCCGACTTTTGAACTGGCGGCTTCATGTCCCCACTTCTGGGCAGCCCTGCCAGATGCCACCCAGCCCCACTCTGGCTGTGCCTCACTGTCTGGAGGTCTGCTCTCGCACAGAGTGTCCCAGGCTTGTGCTCTTGACATTCTGAACCCGCCCCCACCGGGGAGTAAAGTCCATGGCTGGAGACTGGCGAGGTTCCAGGATAAGGAGGGCAGCACAAGCAGAGAGGATACGTGGGGAGCAAGGACAGCGTGCCCTGCTGGAACCCGGGGCTGCCCTGAGCTGGCTGTGGGCATGGGACCCAGTACCACGAGAAGCCTGGCATTCAGACACCCTGGATCTGAGTCTGATGCCTGCCATCAGCCACCCCCCAGAATGCACTGTCCTAACTCTTCCTGTGGCCCTTAGCGGCAACTGCTCTAGGGTTCCACACCAACGAGCCCTTGCTTGTATGCTGCCTGGAGCCCAACCCCTGCCCAGACGACTCCCGTCTGTCTCCCCACCGCCCCAGTCCCGGATGCTCCAAGTGTCACTCGAAGAAGACATAGCTGAGTACAAGGCCAAGTGATTCCATCATAGCCTTGAGAAGCTGTTCCAGCCAAGCCACCCGAGTCCCCATACCAAAGCCCTGCATCGGGAACTAGCATCTTTCCTGTGACCCCCTGCCCATCTCGGCTTGTTCAGAGTGTCTCCATTAGCAAAGTGCATCCCATCACCCTCCCAAAGCAGCCAAAGACAGGAGATCATGACCTGCTTGTCCATCAGTTTAATGAACGCCACGGGGCCAGTCAGGCACAGACCCCCAGCATGGGGTCAAGGCTACTAGAGGTAAGGACCTTTGTGGACGGGTCCTGGGGCTGGGAGTGGGGGGTGAGGTTCCTAGAAGGATGCTGAGGACAAGGGGGCAGTGGGGACCAATGTACGCTAGCACCTCCCACCTCCAAGACTGCCCACCCTCAGGTCTAAGGGCAGGCTGGACCTCCCACCTCTTAGGGCCCAGAGATAGCCCAGGTCAGGCCAGGTCCAGAACAGGCCAGCCGGACTTGTTTCCTGCATGGATAGCAGCCTCTCTCCTCAAAATCACCCAACCAGGCTCAAGCAGGGAATGGAGACCCTGTGGGCAGACACCAGGCTGGGTACACCCAGGATGCCCAGGGTGCTAGGAAGTCTTCCTATTATAGTCCACTGGCTAGCCTTCGCCTGGCTCCAGCCCCATAGCTAATGGACTCCGTAGTGTGGGCAGGACCAGGCTGAGGAAGTGGTGGGTGGTGGATGGTGGGCCCAGCCCTGGGCAGGCTCGCACTGGGGCGTTGATACACAGCACGACACTTGCAACAACAGGAGGGCGGCAGACACGCAGGCCGGGACATTCAGGGGACCAGGACGGTCCTTCCAGAAGTAGTGTGAACACTGGCGCATGCTCAGTAGTAAGGCCGCCGAGGGTTATTCTGTACAAGGGAGAAACAAAAAAACAGGTGAACATCACCACCCCACCCCCGGCTCGAACAACAGAAGAAATGTGGGTGAAAGGAGACAGCGAATGATGTGAGATAGGAAAATAATAATTTATCATTTATCAAGGGGTCACGAGGGTGGGAAAGTGAGGGAAGAAAGAGGCGCTGAGACCAAAGGGCTCAAGTCGAAAGAAAATGTTTTGAAAATGATGATGGTAATGTATGTACAAATGCACTTGATACAACTGATGCATGGTCTGTTACAAGAACTGTGAAAGCGCCTTCCGCCGCGGCACCCACCAGAGTCGCAGCCGTGCGCTCCCCTAGGGCCGTGGGCCTCGACAAGGGCCACAAGGTGACCAAGAACCTGAGCAAGCCGAGGCACAGCCGCCGCCACGGGTGCCTCACCAAGCACACCAAGTTCGTGCGGGCCATGATCCGGGAGGTGTGCGGCTTCGCACCCTACGAGCGAAGGGCCATGGAGCTGCTCAAGGTCTCCAAGGACAAGCGGGCACTGAAGTTCATCAAGAAGCGGGTGGGCACACATATCCGGGCCAAGAGGAAGAGAGAGGAGCTGAGCAACGTGCTGGCCGCCATGAGGAAGGCCGCTGCCAAGGACTGAGTGCCGTGCCCCCCTCTCCCCAGCCCCAAAATAGTCTTTCCAGAAAGAAAAAAAAAAAAGAACTGTAAAAGCCCCCAATAGAATGATTTATATTTTTAAAAACAAACAAGGTGAAATAATATGAGTCTGACAGCAGTCCTGTCCATCTGGAACCTTCTGAAGACCAAACCCCAAACCAAACTCACTGCCATTGAGTCAACTGTGACTCACGGTGAGCCTAGGTCGTCAGACTGCCCCTGTGGGTATTGGAGGCGGTAGATCTGAGGGGAGCAGACTGCATAGTTGTTCCCCAATGGCACAGCTGGCAGCTTTGAACTGTTAACCTGTGCTTAGCTGCCTAGCACGTAACTCACTTGGCCCCTAGGGCTGAGCTCAAACCCTTCGGATGAACAAGAGGGAGGAAAGAGGAAGGGCCTGCTGCAGGCTGACGGAGCACTCTCAGGGGAGGGGCTCAGCGGGGCATTTTACTGGAGCCCCTGGCCTCAGTGTGCTAGAGGACGCAAGGACAATTTAGTCCAACAATCAGGACCCCAGCCCCACGGGGTCCAGATGGATGAGCGACCCTGTGGTCGGGTGGGGAGGGGCACGCACCAGGGGGTTGGGCCGGAACCTGTAGGCCAGCATCATCCTCTTGCGGAAGGCCTCGTACTCGTCGTCCTCCTTAGAAAGCTCAGCAGGCCGGTCGATGCCAAAGCCAGCACCATCCACAGCTGTGGTGCCCCTACAGGGGGGAGGGTACAGGCGTGAGTGCTGGGCCCGGTGGTGCGCCTATGCAGACAAGCCCAGGAGGAAGCTAGGGACAGGAGGTGTTCTGGAAACAGTGCAGCATATGGATGGTGGGTGTTCCAGTCTGTCCTCACTTGCCTCCAGGACTACCTCTCCCCTGCTCACCCCTCTCCTTGGGGGAGAGTACTAGCAATGCTCCAGCCAGGCCAGCATGCCTCCCTGGGGTGCCCACCTGGTCTGGGCAGGGGGAAACTGCAGCACAGGAAAGAGGACAGAGGGCGCCCTGGGGTGGGAGCAAAACCTGCATGTCCTTATGGCCCTGTGCCAAGCCTGGGGGAGGATGGGGGTGACAGGCACTGCCCTTTCTCTACCAGGCAACGTGGGTGGGGAGAAGGTCAGGGTCGGGAAGCAACAGGGCCCTTGTGCAAGGCCAGAGCCCACGCCAAGCCAGTGTACTCTCTTGCCGATATGGATCTTGACCCCCCTCTACTTGCTCAGGGATTCTTGACACCCCGGTCACACTAGTCCTTCCCCCGACCCCCACCACTCACCGACGGGAGCTGCCTGGCAGGCCCATACTCACTTGCTGACGGGGGCCTTGATGCCCTGGCCCTCAGAACCCAGGCCTTCGCCCTCCTTCCAACCCATCTTCATCAGCATCTGGTAGCCGATGTTCTCCACCGTCAGCTTGAACTCCTTGTACTCTGAGTAGTCGGGCTCTCGGCCTTCCTGCAGGGCGAGGGAGCCATCAGTCACCTTCTCACCTCTGGCCCCATCTATGGGTGACAGTGCCCACTTGTCCCAAACCCGGTGTCGTTCTCCTGAGGCCCAGCAGGTGAGGTGACCTGGCAGCTGAGACAGAACAGGCTTGTGCACCAGGGGGGTGGGGGTCTGCTGCATGAGGTGGTCTATGCAGCTGGTGAGAGGCTATGCCTGGCCAGTCCGAGGGTCCCAGGAGGAAGGGCACTGGCCTGGTCTGCAGAGGCTGGTCCCAGGCCTCACTTGGGCATGCCCTCAAGTGCTGCTGTTGGAAGCTGGTGCCCTGCAGCCCAGAACATTCCAGGCATGGACGGGAGCTTCAAGAGCACTGAGCCCTTACCTTCAGGGCCTTGAAAGTCTCCATGAATTTTTCCAGTTCGTCAGGCGGCAGGAAGTCTCCGATGAAGTGCTTGCCCCGGCCCATCTTGGTTAGCTGCTCGGCCCACTCTGCAGAAGGAAGGTGGGATCAGGGAGGGAGAAAGGGGGGGCCCATGTCCCCATGGCCCTGCCCCATGTTGTCCCTGGTCGGCACACACCAGCAGAGAGCTCTACTTGCTGGGATGTCCCCAGAAGCCTCAAGCCAGAGTAGGCCTGGGGTCTCAATCCACAGCCAGCCTGTCCCTGCACCCCGGGGTCCACTCACCCCGAGTCTTGTCCATCTCCATGCGCCGCAGCTGGTGCTCCCAGGTGCCCAGCTCACTGTCTACCTCCTCATCACTGTCGTAGCCATGCTGGTGCTGCTGCAGCGCCTTCTCCCACAGCAACTGCATGTCCTGCATGGCTCGCTTGTGCTGCATGATCATGTCATACATCTGCTGCATCTGGGGACACAGAGAGGCTGAGTGGGTCCCACGCCAGCTCCTTTCAGTCGGAGCTCCATGGCCCAACAACTGGAGTAGCCCAGGTCTCCAGGCACCAGCTCGGACCTCTGGGGTGTTGGGAGGCGGGGAGCCTATGGTCAAAGACCTTGCAGCCCTCCTGCCCAGGAAGACCATCACCACAGGTCACCTTGGCTGTTGATTCCTTCGTCAAACCAGGCTCACGCCACAGCTAACATAAAACTGCCTGGGATGTGCGTGAGTGTGAGAACCCACCCCTGGGCAGCCACAGAGTGGGAGGGCCTGGGCAGACATGACCAGGCTGAAGGTCCGCTGGCCAAGCGGCTTCTTTGCACAGGCAAGGGAAAGGAGCAGAGGGTGCAGCCGCGGCCAGGAGTGACTCCAGGCCTTGCTGGCTCAGGTGCTGTTGCCCGTGCTTGACTCCCCCCCCATGTTGCCCCGACACCACCGTGCTGGCGCTACCTCCTGCTGCTCCTTCAGCTGCTTCTTCTGCGCATCGGATAGCTCTGTGACACCCACCAGGCCCACGGGCTTCCCCTTCTCGTAGCCGAGCCCCTTGAGGTCCTGGACTGGAGAGGACACAGGACGGTCAATGAGGTGCAGCAGGGTCACGGGTGACGACCACGGGGGAGCTCCTATACTCCCAGGGCATGCAGATGTGGACACGTAGACAGGGCCTGGGGGCGGGGACTCTGCACAGCACTGGTTGAGGGCTGAGATGCATGTGTACCTGTGTGTGTGTGTGGGGGGGGGTACTACACACACACACAAACACACGCAGGTAGGAATCACTGCAGATGTGTGTGTATACTCACACAGGTGCGTGTACGTGACACGTGCACGTGTACGTGCATTGAGTGTACATGCAAGTGCACGCACACACGCAAATGGCTGCAAGTATGTGTGGGCACAGGCGTGCATGTAAGAGTGTGTAATACTTGTAAGCACACAATAGCGCACAGGAGTGCACGAGTGCCCATGGGGAGGGCATGTACATGCATGAGTGAGCATAGGACGTGTATGAGTGTAAGTGCTTGTGAGCACACCACGAGTGCACACTGAGTGCCCATGGGAGGGCAGGCGCGTACACATTTAAGAAGCAGCATTCATGTATGTACAAGTGAGTGCACATGGATGTTACGTGTGGCCACGTGTACATGCAGCTTCCAGAGGCCAGTTTAAGCAGCTGGCACATGACGGAGACCCATGTGACTGGGGCTGGGCAACTGCTTGGCTGGGATTCCTGCTGGCTGGGGGGAAGATGGGGGAAGCAGCAGCAAGCTGTGTTCAGAGCAACTGATGTTTCACTTGACATGAACTTGGGGACTTGGTGGCAGCCGGCAGCCCTATGGTAAGAAGTAGCAGCCCTATCTGGGAGGCAGAAACCAGTGTCCCCACGGAGGTGGGGGCTACAGATCTGCTCGGGGTGAAGGCTGCGCTAGGCCGGATGGCAGCAACCAGCAACACACATCTCGGCACTAGCAGGGGCTGAGGGATCTGCGGGCTTCCAGAGCACTTGGACATGGCCCAGGTCCCTCCTCCCTGGGAAACTGCTGTCCAGCGCCCCTCAGCACTATCTGATCCAACCCCTCCCCATGCCCCCCTTTCTACATGGGGGAGGGGAGAGCCAGCCCACCTGACAGTGGCGAGGGGGCAGCAGCTGCGTCCTGCTGCACCAGCTCGGCGGGTGGGAGCTCTACTTTGTCCTCCTCTGGCCCCCACCGGCTCTTCCGCTTCCTCTTGGCGGTGGCTGTGGCGGCCGCCTTCCCGGAGACAGTGGCGGGGGGAGTAGTGGGCGTGGCGGAGGACACGGGGGTGGCAGAGGAGGCAAGGCAGGCGGCAGTGGGGGTCAGGGACCCTGATGGGGTCTCAGGGGGACACTGGCGCTTCAAGCTGGGGTCAGGAGCCGTTGGGCCGTCTGTGTAGCCAGCCTTGGCTCTCCGGAACTCCCCCAGCTTCTGGCGGTAGTACTTGTACCCTTGGCTGTTGGGCTCATACAGAAAGCTGCGGAGGGGAGAGGGCTGTGAGCTGGACCCGAGTCCCCACTTGGACACAATGTCCAAAGTCACTGCATGTCACCACCACCTGCCCCACCAGGTCTCAGTGGCTGCTGGCTCTGCCCAAGGATCAGGTGGTGCGCCCACACACAGTATGGGCACACCACAACTGCCGTGAGTCTCCTTTTATCAGGTGCCCCTACCCTGCCCAAGAGGGGACTAGCGCAGCCCGAGCCCCTCATCTTGGCAGAAGCTTCCCCTGGAATCTGTGATGTGAGCAGCCTGGGCTCATCCAGAGAGGAGAAAAGGCAGGGGCAGGATGGGTTGCCAGGAGGCCCGGGTGCTTGGCTGCTAACTAGTTTGGTAGTTCCAGTTCAGCCGGAGGACACTGGAAAAAAGGCCTGGTGACCACCTACTGAAACCGGACAGAGCAGTTCTACTAACACACGTGGGGCCACCAGGTGGGGGTGGGGGGAGGCAGGGACAAAACGTGTTTTGTTGTTGCCAATGCTGGACGCTGAGAGGTCCCATCAGGAGGGGTGGCTCAGCAGGTGCCTCAAAACGTGTGGGTTTGTCCCTTTTTGCAAAGGCAGGACAAAAGCCCCAGGGCCATGGGATTTATGTCCCCTCAGGGTCCCAGGAGAAGCACCCAGGCACCCCAGGAAGGACAGCATTCAACCCCAAGAGGAGAGAAAGCAAGGCATTTGCTCAGAGGGAGCTGGGGAGGCTGGCTCTGGAGGGGACAGCTCCAGGAGGATCAGCCTTGTCTTGGCCACACTGCTCCTCCTAACGATACCACCACATCCCGACCACACTCTGTCCGAACTTCACAGCCTCGTCTCTACCCCAGGACCTCATCCTGATCACATGTACTGGCCACCTGGCCTCAGCCAGGACCGAGAGGGTGCTGTGGGTCTTTCCATTTCCCAGTAGGCTCGAGACCGTGGCAGCATCCCACGATCGTGCCCACTCCCATGGACAGGTCTGCAGCTAGTGTTCAATGCAAGTCTCCTCCTTATGTGAACCAACTCCCAGCTACCTGGCAACCATGGGAACGAGCTGAAGTGGCCACGCCAACCGGGAGCTCAGGGATGTGGCCCACACCACGGTTATCAGACTTCTGGAATTGGGATATCCCAGGGAGCCTCCAGAAGACAGAGGACACAGTAGGTTAAGTGCTAGCCAGGATCCTAACAGCAAGGTCAATGGTTCTAACCCTCTACAGAGAACGACGAAGTTGTCTGTTCCCATAAGGATTCTGGCTCTGCGGTCTCGGCCACGTCCAGGGTTGGCAGTACCCTCGGCACACCAGACTCGCAGGAGAAGCATACCCTGGAGGAAGCTGAGGCGTGCCCGCTCGAGAGCCGGCAGTGCCCTGTGCAATGTTCCTCGGATAGCGCCTGGGTACTGTTGCCACGGTGATAATGGCTGTCCCGTGTCATTATCTATCCGCCAACAGTCAGAGCAGCTTCGCAGTGGGGATATTGCTCAGCAGACAGAGCGGCTTCTGCTGGGCACTAAGAACTGCTACACGTTAAAAAAAAAAAAAAGAGAGAAGATTCTGGCTCAGAAATCCTCAAGAGCAGCTCTTCTCTGTCCTCTAGGGTCTTTATCCGCCATCGGTCGGTCAGTTTGTCGCTCCGGGGCGGCTATGTGTTGCTGTGATGCGGGAAGCTTTGGTGTTTCAGCAACGTCGCCCCAAAAGCACACCAGAGTGACTTGGAACTGACGTGGTGGCAGTGCGTGGTGGGGGGATGGAGCTTCCAGTCCAGGGCACCCGACTCCAAAGCCAAACACCAGTGGGCCAGGGAAAGTTCTCAAGCCCAGGTCCCACTTGTAAAGGACTAAACTGACCCCACCCCACTCAGTCCGTTTCTATCCGCTGTGCGTTTCTCCCCTGCCTACACCCACTACCTGCCCGTCTCCCACCAACCTCCCGGGCTCTTGATGGGGACCCTGCAAGACCAGTGAACATGCCAGGGCGCAGTCCTGCCTCAGGCCCTCTCCAGGCCCCGCCTCACCTGAAGGCCTGGTTCTCGCGGTTGTTCTGGAGCGCGATGGTCTCCACCTCCGGACCCCCGTCAGCTATGAACCTGGCCAACTTTTCTGCAAGGTTCTTGGCCTCTTCGTCCTCTGGGGGTGAAACTTTAAGCAGGCTGTCAGTACTGTGCGCAACGCACCACACCTACCAGCCTAACTTCCGCTAAGAGCCCTGTGGAAACTCGAGGGGCTCATCTTAGGGGCAATGCAAAGAGAAACAGCAAACGGGAGTCAGATTACTGCACGGTGCCAAACCCAGGCTGACGCCGCAGCGCCCCGACCCACCCCCTGCTGGGAGGCGAACACGGATTCCATCTCAGGGCTTGCCACACGGGTCAGCGCGATGCTTCCGGCCCCTACCCTGGGACTCACCCAGGGTCAGGGTGTCGACATCTCTGCCCCACCACCCCCGCACTGGTCAGGTCTGGGCCAGGGGTATGGGACTCTTCCTGGGCAAGGAGGAGGCCACAGGGTAGGGACGATCTGATTCTTGTCTTGCAAGGAAGGGATCAGGGAAAAGGGCTGGGTGCCAGGGGAGCCACAGTCTCCTTCATCCCTGTCGCTGGACCCCACTTCTCCTACAGCTGGAGGCCCACAGATCTCCCCTGAACCCCCCTGGCTGAATGCTCTCTCCCATCTTGCCCCCCGGGTTCTGTGAGGATCTTGTGACTGGAGGACTCCGGCTCACGGGGGACTCGTTGGTTCTCATAGACAACCACCAGCCAGGCTCCAGCTGCACCCTCTGCGGTACCCTTCCCTGAGTACCACGCCTGGAAAGGGGGCCCAGGCCACGGGACCCCACAGTCCTGAGGGCAAGTGTGGTGCAGGCCCAGCACCAGACAGGAAGCCAGAATGACTCCAGGGACCCGGAGTCCATCCTGGGCACGGCTCCCCGCTTGCCTCCCCAAGCTGTCCCACTTACCTTTCTGCGGGGCCACCTGCACCTTCTGCGTTTCCCTCTTCATCTCAGCTACCTTCTTTCTGTAGTACAGGAACTCCCTGCTGTTCTTATCGTGCAAAAACCTGGCGCGAGTTTGACAAAAGAGGGTCTGAGCAGCCAGAGCAAGGGGGTCACCCACCTCCTGTGGCAAGCTGGTGGGACCTGCCCCCGACCCAGAGCGTCAGCTCCACGCTGCACCTCCACCCCCCAGAGACACTCACGAGAAGGCGGGGTTGTCCTTGTAGTCCTCCATGGCCACCTTCTCTAGCTCCGGGCCGCCTTCCGCCACAAAGCGGGCCAGTTTCTCTATCACTCTCCGGGTCTCGACTCCCTCTGGGGGTGAAACTTTAAGGAGGCTGTCAGTACAGGGGCTTATCTCAAACACCCCCAGTCAACAGGCACACTCTCTCTGGGGACCACAACGACAGAAGGTGGGGAGAAGAAGGTGAGAAGTGAGGTGTTAGCACCCGGTCTGTGCACACAGCACCAGGGACAGGGTGGGGTGGGGTGGGGGGTGGGGTCATCTGGCCCATTGGCATGAACACAAGGGCAGAGAGGGGGCCAGGCGTTGGTGGGAACCTATCTACCCAGGACCGGGAAGTCTTGGAAAGTACGTCCGGTCTCGGAGTTTTGATTTTTGGAAGGGTGCGGAATGATTAATTCTTTTATTGAACACTTTCCAGAATCCCTTTTCTTCCCATTTCTACCTCGGGAGGGCCTACAGGGCTCAGGAAAGCTGTCCCTGGGCTGCCCCCTAGTACCACCCAGCGAGAACAGGCGTGGGGACAGGTTGCTGCCAGTCCCATGCGCGCAGTCACCGGGGCCCTGGTGGCATGCACCAAGTCATGCCATTGGCTGCTCCCTCCTAACCCATGGCGACCCAGCACCTTCCTCCCTGCCCATGCTAGTTCACTCAGTGCTGCCCTGTGAGGCCAGGGGCCCACGGCACAGCGTGCCTGGCAGGGGCTCGGCCTGCACTGTCCCGAGGATGAGCCAGATGCAGGGACCCCACGTCCCACGCATTCCCCCGCCAGCCCAGCGCTTCCCTCCCTCCGGGTGAGGTCTTGGGCCACGTCTAATGGCAGGCCCTGCCCTACCTTTGATCTCCAGCCACTGCTCATAGTCCTCTTCGTCATCGTCATCGGGGGACTGGAAGACACTTGGCCGGGTGGCCACTGGGAGCTGCTTGGCGTGCGAGTATGTCTTCCCCAGGCCCGGTGGGCCGCCCAGTCCCAGGCCCGCCCTCTTGGTGAGCAGCAGGGGCCTCCTCACGGTGCTGGGGGTGGGTGTGCTGGGGGGGGCGCTGGCTGAGCTGGGGGGGGCATCTTGGAAAGGAAGGAAAGTCCTGTCACATGTGCTCCCAGGGACACTCCCAACCCACAAGTCACCCAGAAGCACCCACAGGGACAGCATCTATTCTAGAGATGAGAATGCTGAGGCTGGGCAGCAAGGAACTATCCTGGCCTCTGTTGACAGAGCGCTCCTGGGACACGCAGACCCACACCTCCACTCCAGGAGCAAAGCACGGCCCCCAACGGCTAGGGAGAACCAACTGCTGGTGCCAAGCTTCCATGCCTGGCATGAGCTGGACACACAGTGGGCTTGGGCAGCTCGCCTCTCGGTGAACTGTCCCTTTGAGGTCTTGGGGGCCTGAGGGTGGCCGAGTGTCAGCGGCTCACAGAAAGTGACCTCTGACTGGTCAATTGCGCTGTTGCACATATGGGCAGCCCCGAAACTGGGTCCCCACCCAGCATTCCCCTCAGTACTCCTGCAGGCCAGTGGTCCACACACCTGCACCTGGAGGGTTATATCTCTGCCCCCGGTTATCCTGGATGGGGAGATGCCCTGAGTGCACTGCTGGGAGATGCAGTTCAGTGTGGGCTGACTGGGCCCAACCAAGCCACAGTCCTTGAGAATCCCACACGGCAAGAGCAGAAGGGCCACGTGGAGTCCCGGCCGCAGCTGTGGCCACACCAGCTCTGCACTCACATTGGGTCTTTTGAGTCTGGTCTTTTTAAGCCTTGATTTCTTCTCAAGGATGGGAGATGTTAGAATGGTGGGGGCCTGGGACAGGGAGGTTACCCTCCAGGGAGATGTGGGCTGGGCAGGGGTCCGCAGAGTAGGGGCAGCCCCACTCACCTGAGGAGGTCTGTGCCTGCTGCAACTTCAGAAACTGCTGCAGGAAGCTGCCGTCATTGGCAAACTTGTTGGAAATGGAGGACGAGTCGTGTGCATTTGCGATTCTAGACCAAGCGTAAAAGAGGACACGGATGAGCAGGGGGAGTGGAAGCAGGGCAAGGGCTGTGGCAGCCCTACATCCGCCAAAATGGGGCCCTGAGGCAGAAGCACAGGAAACCCAGGACCGGCTTTTTAGCAGGAGGCGGGGCCGCTTCCATTCAGGAAAAACCGTCTCATGAGATGCGTCCTTACAGGGTCTTTGCTTGCACCCTGCCCCCAGGTCACCCCAGGATGGGCCCCTGCAATGTGTGTCAACCACTTTTAACAACAATATGGGTGCCTGCCTTTCCTGCCCCTCTGTGCCCTGGCCAGGCCGCTAAAGTTCCCAGGGAGAACATGGGCCTGTCCCCATGGACCATGGCTTCCATACATGTCAGCACCTCCAGGTGAGTCGCCCGCGGCAGGCTGGGATGGCAGCCATCTCCTGGCAGCAGTCACCAAGGTGCACTCTCTCCAGTGGACTTGCTCATTTGTATTGTTGTTTTCACACCCATGTCCTGGCACTTTAGCCACATATCACACAACTCAATTACTCAGTTATATCAAGAGTTGTCCAACCATGACCACAATCATTTTAAAACATTTTCTTCTTCCTGGTACGCACTGTTATTAGTGTGATTCTTATTTTTCAATTGTGGCAAAAATAGACACAACAAACGTTCCCCCACTCAGCAACTTCTACAGGAGTGCTTCAGTGCCCGGACTGCGCTCTGTGTGCGACTTGCTCATTTTGTTGTTGTTTTCTTGGCAAAGGGTTGTGTTTCCCTTTTTAAAGCAAAAGGCAAATTCCAGGATCTAACTACAGCACATACTTGCGTATAAGCCGACCCGAATATTAGCCGGGGCACCTACTTTGAATTTAAGTTTTTTCTAGGAAACCGGAGTGCAAGAAAGCAAGGGAGCCCACCCCGCTCCAAGTTCCCCACCTCAAAATGGCCACGGTTTCTATTTGGGTGTTTACCTGGCAGCCTTAGACGGCAGGGGAAATGTCTGCACCTGCCATCCCACATGCTAACTGCACCGTCCCTCCCTTAACCCTTCACCCAGCCAGCCTCAGGCATGCCCATTCATGTTGCTCCTCAGGCCACCCGAGGGTCTAGTGCTGCTGTGTTGGACCAGTGTCTGTCCCTTTGGAGATCTGCTCTAAGACGCTAGGGCTTCCACAACCACAAGGGGTGCTGGTTTCACAAACCCGGGGACATCCAGAAGGCAGGTGAGGCAGCCCTGGGAGGTCAGGCTCCTGCAGCAAAATAGGCCAGACCCTTCACCCACAGCAGGGCCTTGTTAAGAGTGGATTTGAGAACTGCCAGGAAAAACACATCAAATGCAGCTGGGGGGCCACACTGTGACCCTAGAGGATTATTTTTCTCTCCTTTCATTTCTCACCTCTGTGTTCCAGATTTCCTACTGAGCGTTAAATACCTCTTTCCGGGTATTTAAAGAGGTGGTTCTGGCTGAGAAATTGCCTTCGGCATTAACCAAGCAGGTCGCCAGTGACCCTTGGGGGGGGGCGGGGGCGGGGGTGTCCTCATACTGCTGAGGGCTGGGGGAGCTATTGTACTGTACATCCAGGCGGCAGATGGATCCCACCAAATGCCTGGAAGACCATGAGGAGGGATATAGAGCCAACAAGAGCTGGTTCTTGATGAACAGAGCACGCACACCATGGGGCACCATGCAGCTATAAAGATCACCGAGGCGTCTGCCACACACCTGCCAACGGCGATGCATCTGGAGGAGGCTACTCTGCGTGAACAAACCCATCACCCGAAGACAAGCATCACACGCTCCCGTTACTCGAAAAAGCCCAGAGGAGAAAGTCTCGCAGAAAGCAAGGGTCTTTGATGGTTTCCAGGACGGGGAGAAAGACGGAGGAGACTCACTTTCTAGCTAATAGACACCCTTTGGGTGAGGGGAACCAAAACACCCAAACTCACGACCATCAAGTGGACGCCGACTCACAGCGACCGTAGAGCACAGGCTAGAGCTGCCCCTGTGGGTTTCTGAGCCCGTGACTCTCTGTGGGAGCAGAGGCTTATCTTTCGCCCTTGGTGTGGTGGGGTATACTTTGAGCGGCTACCCAAGGTTGACAGTTTGAACCCAGCAGCTGGTGTGACCGAGAAGGATGTCCCTGCAGAGGGGCATGCTGCTGGAAACGAGGTCACTGGCATTTACCTATCAGCAGGGTCACCCAAGGTGACCGGGCTTCAGAAGCACTTCCAAACTAAGAGCAGACAAGGAAGCAGGAATGCGCTGTCTGCCTCTGAAGAAAAGCCTGGAGAACCCTATGAATAGCACCAAGAACCAGGGCTCGGGCTACTACTGCCCTCCAGGGACCTCTGAACAAGCAACTGCGGTGATTTTGTAGGTCACCTTTCAGCCAAGGAGCTCAACTATCTGAATCATAAAACGATGGATAGCCTTAAAAATGGGAATTCCTCAACAGTTCACTGTGCCCACGTGGAACTGGTACACGGATCAACTCGTAGGAACAGAACAAGGGCATGCTGCAGGGCTGACAACCAGGAAAGGTGTGCGTCAGGGTGTATCCTCTCACTGTACTTATTCAACGTGCCCGCTGAGCAGATCATCAGGGAAGATGGACGGCACAGCCTTGTTGGCTGAAAGAGGACTTCGAGCACTTGCCGGTGATGGTCAAGGACTGCAGCCTTCAGCGTGGGTTACGACTCACCATCAGGAGCAAAATCCGCACCCCTGGCCCAGCACGTCCCGTCATGCTCAACAGAGCCAAGGCTGAAGCTGTCAAGGGTTTTGTCTTGGATGGAGCGACAATCCATGCTCACGGAAGCCGCGGTCAAGAGGTCACACAATGCATGTGCACGGGCCTCTTTGAAGTGTTGAAAAGTGGGAGGTTTCTTTGAGGACTAAGGGGTGCCTGACCCAAGCCAGGGAAGTCTCCCTTGCCTCAGATGCATGGGAAAGTTGGACAAGGCATAAAGAAGGCAGAGAAAGAATCACTGAGATTGAAGTACGGTGCTGACAAAGAATACTGAAGTCCCGGCGGGGCTGGCCAAAAGCACAAAAAATTCTGCCTCGGAAGAAGAACTGCTTCAGTGCTCCTCAGAGGCACGGATGGCGAGACTTCATCTCACGCACTCGGGCAGGAGCTCAGGAGAGACCAGGCCCTGGGGAAAGGGGAGGAGCAGCAAAAACGAGGAGGGCCCTCGGTGAGACGGGCGGGCTCGGGCACAGGAGCCAACGGGAGGACGGCACAGGACCGGGCCGTGTGTCGTGCTGGTGTGCATGGGTCGCTTTGGATTCGGACAGGCTCGATGGCCCCTGACAACACACAGCACCCACAGTTGCACCTTTGAGTCACGTACTCCCTTCCCAAACAATGAGCGACAGGAGACCAAATACCAAAAGCGAAGGCGAGAAGCTAGATTAGTGAGAACAGAACGGGCAGCGTGGAAACAAAGCGAGGAGACCACGTAAACCGTGAAACCCACGGCGCAGTAACATCAATAGGACCCTGGAACCGGAGTTGCTTTCCCCTCAAGCACACAGATGGAGAGACCCTGCTACTCAGCCTGAACGGAGGTGAGGGGGGCCTGGCGCCATGCCTGTGGCCTCCCCTGGTTGCTAACAGGCAGCATGTAGGTCATTACAGAACAGCCATCGGCCGCACTTGACCTGGCTTTGCTTCCCCGAGGGTGAGGACACTTTCTCCCCTTGTCAGAAGGAAAGCGTTTACTCGCCTGATACCGCTAGGTGACCCTTGTGTGTTGCCGTTCTCGCTTGTTACTTTATGGTGGGATGTCATTCCCGTGGCGGCAGAGTGGATTAGGTGCTGAGCTGTCAACTATGAGGTCAGCCGTGTGAACCCACCAGTTGGTCTGAGGGAAAGAGGGGAGGTTTTCTGCTCTAGGAGAGCCGGACAGCCTTGGAAACCCAGAGGTCAGCTCTGTTGGTCTACAGGGTCACAATGGACTCAATGGAAGTGGCTTTAAAAAATTTTTTTTTAATGCTTTTTAGATCTTTAACTTTAAATTTTAAAATTTGGTGTGACTTGCTTTGGCTTTTGGGGCTACTTCCAAACCAACTTGACCGGGCACCTCTCTGCCCCTGATCCTGGTGCTATGATCTTGTAGCTTGGCTGAGACCCCTGGGAGCCCCTCTTGGAGGGATGCATTTGGGTGTGTCCATTTTCCCTCCCCCAACAGTTTCAGTGACGTATACACCACACGTCACATGCTTCCATACGTCAGTATCTGAGAGGCTGCATAAACTTGGGAGGACGGGATGGGGTGTCGTCATCACTACAGTCAGATCTAGAACATCCTCCCCTCCTGTATTCAGTGTTTGTTCTCCATTTCTTTCCAGCCGCACCCCTCCCAATCCCCGAGAAGTCATTACACCAGTTACCATCTTGGTACCCCACCCACCCTGTGCTTCATATGCTGGTAAACAGACCAAACACAAAAGAAAGCAGACAGCAAATACATTAAGGGAAAAAGTATGAATGAAAATATTAAAATAAGTCAGGAAAAAATGTCAAGGAAACAAAAGCAGCGAATATTGAAAAAGGGCGTGTCCAAGTCCTTCCACAACTCAGTGAGAAAGTCCTTGAGCCCATTCCAGCTGGGCACTCTACCTGCGCCTGAATCCCTGGACACGGCTTGTGCTGACCTTGGCACCAATGACTTAGCACAGCGGTTCTCAACCTGTGGGCTGCGACCCCTTTGGGGGTTGAACGACCCTTTCACAGGGGTCACCCGATTCATAGCAGTAGCAAAATGACAGTGTGGAAGTAGCAATGAAGATAATGTTATGGTTGGGGGGGGGGTCCCCACCACATGAGGAACTGTCTGAAAGGGTCGCGGCCTGAGGAAGGTGGAGAACCACTGCTTTAGCACCAATAAAGAAACGGGGTGGGAGCTTTGTAGAGCACTCATCCGTCCAGCGGGAAGCGTGATAAGCCCCCTCTTGCCTACAGTCCTGGCCTCTCCTCCCTGCCAGCAGCCAGTGTCTCAGAGCACACAGTGCAATCTGAGCTGCTGTCACTTCCTGCTGCTCAACTGGGGGCAGGTGCCGTTGGGGAGGACAGGATGGGGTGTCGCCGTGCCGCACAGCAGCTCTGAGGTACGGCCCCACCCCCCCTTCACTGACCGGCTGTAAGCACCCTAAGAGCAGGGGAGGGCTCCAGTGTGCTCTGGGTACATCTGCTCTGCAGGAACGAACCACTGAGGGAGCGAATGCTCCTGGGCTGTAGCCTTCGGCTTCCTGAAAGGGATGTCTGGGCCTCTCCGTGGTCACCAGACTGTGGCTGGTGACTGTCCAGATTCCAACCCAGGTCCCGAGGGACACTTACTCTCCGGGCTTCGAGGTGACCACCACCTGGTTCTGCTTGGCTTTCTGTTCCATCTTGGCTTCGATTTCCCGTTTCTTCTGAGCAATGAGCTCTTCCTGGTGAAGGATGTTCATGTTCATTTTTCCAGACTTGGGGGGGGCCACCCCAAACCACCGGTTAGCCTTTCCTGCAGAAGGAGAAGCAGCAGGGTCAGAAGTCACCTTTGTATACCTGCGTCCTGCTACCTGCTGTGGGCTGGTAGCAACTGTCCCTGGTTGACTCGCATCTGTTCACGCCTTCCTTCAGAAAGCACTGAGTGCCAGACTCTCACTTTGGGCAGCCCCCACCCCACCCCCACCCTATTCATGTCAGAGTAGGTCTTGGTTTTCTTCAACAGGCTGCTAAGCCTTCTCTCTGAGGTGCCTTTGGGTAGACTAGCCTTTCGGTTAGCCATGAACTGTGTGTACCCCAGAAACTTCAACTGAGCACCCAATAGGTGCCGAATGAGAAAGCCACAGCTTCTGTTAAGGTTGAGCAGACAACAGACCGTACCAGAAGACTAACCTCAAATTACGGTCAGATCTCTGCCGCAAAGAGACCAAAAATCCCAAGCACATTCTGTGGGGCTGACTTCGAATCAGTGACCCGTTTGGACAGCGGAGAACCATCAGGGTTTGGGGCTCTATCTCTGGGTGTTGGCCTATTAGCGGAAAGGTTGGTGGTTCCAATCCACCCAGAGGTGTCTCGTGAAACAGGCCTGGTGATCTTGAATTCCTGATGAAGCTGTTCCGACGCTGCACACGTGAGGTTGCCATGAATCAGAGCCAACTAGGAGCCACCTTGACAGAAGCAGGCCCCACCCCCTACCCTCCATGGTGCTGCGGGGTGGACTTAAACCACAAACTACCTGCACCAACCTCAAATCGAATCCACCGGAGTTGGTTCCGACTTACAGGGACTTTCTTAGGGTTTCTTTCCAATGGTTTCATTGATGCAACATTCACGCAGCACATACTCCCACAGCGAGTGGCTTTTACAAGCATTGTCTGGACAACACAATCAGTTCTAGTGCACTCTCCGCGCTCCTCTTTTTCATTATTTGCTCCCCAATTCCCCTCAGCTTCCCCTATCCATCCTCGAGAAGCTATCACATCAGCCATTGTCTCAAAGCCTCAGCCATTGTCTCAAAGCCTCTGCTCTTTCTCTGCGTCACAAACTGGGAGCTACAACAAACAAACCAAAAAAAAAAGCAAAACAGGGAGGGGGGAGGTAGGAAGACCACCAGCAATGTTTATATTAGCCTGAGAGATCTGTCTTGGAACAAGTGAAAAAGTTTTATACCTGGAGCAAATTCAGGATAGGTCAAGAGAGAGATGAACTGACCAAGTATCCTATTAAGCCGCCGTCATTCAATCCACCATCAAGTGTACGATTCTCTAACAGTAAGGATGTCTGAGTCCCTTGTCTAAGGCCAGAGGGATTTGCCAGAGGTGTGATCTGACTAGGTCCCTTGCAGTTAGATTCTGGGCTCGGTCATCCACAACCTTCTCTGTATTGGGTATTCACAATTTTTGCCTTCATCACATGTGGATGTTATTTGCCATCTTTGGGTCACACAGACTGGTGTGTGTGCTTCGTGTGGACTTGGCTGAAGCCTCACTTAGATGGCTGCTTGCTTGAATACAAGTCTCTAAGGTTTCTGAGGCTATAAATCTTCACGGGACCTTTGGGTCCTTCCCGGACAGTGCCATCAGGGGCTCCCTCACTTGCTCTGGAAAAGGGTGAGAAAGAGCAAACGGGGAGCTCCTACAAAGCCTGCTGGAGGAGGGGCGTTGATACTAACCCTAAAGGAGAAGGGACCAGCTTCCTGTGCACACACAAAGGGAGTAATCTGGACAGGCGAAGAAAGTTCATGAGTTCAAGATTGAGCAAGGCGTCCAGGTGTAGCCAGAACAGTTCCTGGAGGGTGGAGTGTCAGGGAACGAGGTTAAGAGGAGCCATGAGTGTGGGGGGTAGGGGTTTGACTCCAAGAACTTTTGGAGTGCGAGAGATGAAATCTTTAGCTCAGGAATGTCACCAGCTGCTGTTACCATGTTCCAACTCCTGTGACCACATGCACAACCAACGAAATGCTACCAGGCCTGCCCCATCCCCAGGACACACCACTGGTTGGATTTGTTGTGATCTGTAGGGCCTTCTTGAACTTTATTTCCAGATGCCAGGTCTTTCTTCCTAGTCCATCTGAGTCTGGAAACACCACTGAAACCTAGTTCAGCAACACACTGGCCTCTACATAGGCGGGTGGCCGCCCCGCATGGGGTGCCCCTCATAGGAGGCGAGCATTATGCACTGACCAGGAGCACTCTGGATGCTGATTGGAGAACATGTATAAGCAGCAAGAAAACCAAGGAAGAGCGATTTGCAGACCTCCGAGTGGGACCTCTGTCTTCAGATTAGGACTGGAACCTCCAAGATGGCAAAGATAACACAAAGGTTTCCTATGGGGCTTGCGGGAATTCTGAAAGCTCTTCCCAGGTTCTTCAAATGGCCGAGCTGACCCCACCCCAGTGCTTTGGCATCTGCTGCCCCATCTGCTTTCCATCTTGACCTCAGGTCTTCCCCTAGCTGACACTTTCGCATCGGGAGTGGCTCCTCCTTGGAGAGGCCTTCCCCTGCCATCCAGGACCCCATCCCACCTCCACTCTCTCACCCGATCACAATTCTACCGTCGTAAACATGTGCACCCTTATACATCGAAGAAAGTAAACTGCACGAAGGCAGGGCCCTGGCTTGGTGACCGAGGTACCTCCAGTGCCCACAACAGTGCTGGGCACACAAGGTGCCCTCCCTCCCTATTTACTAAGTGGGAGTACCCCCCACATGGGAGATTAAGGTCTGGGGGCGAGGGATCTAAAAGCAGGGCCTGTGGCTGAGCAGGGCTCAAAGATCTGGAAAGTGTGTTAAGGGGAATCCCCGAACAGTCAGGGGAAGCAGCTTTTCCAGGCACCGGGACACAGGCCAGAAAGCAGTTGCTATGAAAAGGGGGGGTGAGGGTGGGGGGGGGAGGCAGGACAGCCCAAGGTTGCCGCTACTCCGGGGAGCAGAGCTTAAAACAGCCAGGAGGGCGTTAGTCTGTAACCAGAGCACAGGGAGGGCTGGGGTGGCGGCTTTCACCGAAAGCGGGTGGGTCCTCCGCAAAATAAGCAGAAGCAGTCTGCGACCTGGGTCTGGGGTCTCGGGACACGCGGGAGACACGGCAGCCACCACTTTGGGAAGCCACAGGCTGGGTTAAGGGAGCAGCCGCGGAACAGGGCAGGCTCTACAGGAGGACAAGACGACTGTGCTTTGCCCCGAGGACCCAGGCTGGCGCCTAACAAGAGACGGGAGATGTTACCTGCAACATCCCGGTTGTCCATCTTGAGATTCATCCAATCCCAGAATGCTCCGGCGCCGTCTGGAGGGGGTAGTTATACCTCGCGCGACGTGATGGGAAATGTAGTCCGCATCAGCCGGCCCAGTCCTGCCACTCCGAGGACGTCTAGAAATTTCCTTCAAGGACCGTAAATCTCTGTATACTAATGATATTCAGTCACAATCCCGCTGACTCAAGAGCGTTGCCTTTTCTCCTATCTTTTCCAGAGCCGCGTCCATACTAAATAGAAACTACATATCCCATGATGCTTTGTGAGGCAGCTATCGCGAGATCCGCAGGCCTGTCTGGCCCCGCCCCCTGGCCTGCTTCCGCCTCCCTGTGGCGGCCGCTTGTTGTTGTGGAGGCCAAAATGGCGGCTCAGGCGGCGGCGGCGGCCCAGGCGGCGGCGGCCCAGGCGGCGCAGGCCGAGGCGGCCGAGTCGTGGTATCTGGCGCTCCTGGGCTTTGCAGAGCACTTTCGTACCTCCAGCCCGCCCAAGATCCGCCTGTGTGTACACTGCCTGCAGGCTGTGTTCCCCTTCAAGCCTCCGCAGCGCATCGAGGCCCGCACGCATCTGCAGCTCGGCTCTGTGCTTTACCACCACACCAAGAACAGCGAGCAGGCGCGCAGCCACCTGGAGAAGGCGGTGAGCGCGGGCCGCACTGCGAGGGCAGGGCATGGGGGTCGGGTTGGGAGGCCGCGCCCCGGGCGGGCGAGGAGACTCCGGGCCGCTACTCAGGATCCCGAGGTGCAACCACTCCGCACCAACCTGGGACTTCCATTCGCTGAACCCCAAGACCGCCATCCTCCTAGGGTGCCGGAGGACCTCCAGGACACCCCTCCTCCCTTGTTTTCCGTTCCCGATGAGGGCCTTATTCCCCGACAGCTCCTCAGTCAGTGGTCGCAGCAAGTCATTAACTTTTTAGACTACTCAGAGGGTTGTCTCCTGTCAGGCTAGGCGAGGTCCTTAAGGCGTTAGGTTTCCTAGAGACCTCCCTGTCCCTCATTCCCTCGATGGCAGCCGTAGGACCACTGCACGCCCGGGACGCCTGCCGCTTCCAGCCCCGGGGACTCCGCTGGGGAGCATCAGCCTGGACGCGATCTGACCCCCTCCAGTGACTTGGGGTCCAAGAGGGACAGTCCATCAGGCTCCTGGGAATCTGAGGTCTGGACCCAGGAGGGCGTGCCCTCGTGCATCCGGAAGTCTGGCTCCTCAGATGGCCCGGAGATTCTGTGCCCTGTCAGTGGTGCCAGGTGTCAGAGATGAAGGAGGCAGGCAGGAGTTGACAGTTTGCAGCCCTGTAACCCTCCTCACGGCAAAAACCGTGCCCCTGTGCCCATGATGACTGGTGGGTGCCCATGATGACTGGTGGGCACCCAGTGGGTGACAGGAGAGTTATTCCATGGTGTTCTCTTGACTGTCATCTTCCCTGGGGCCGCTGGGTGGGTGGGTCTGAACCACCAACATGATGGTTAGTATCTGAGGGCAAACTGTTGGTGCCCCTTAGGGACCTTTGCAGTCCTGGTGAGGAATTATGGGGTTGGAATCTTGAACTGAGCACCGCCCCCCACCCCATCGTGCTGCCCTCCAGAAAGCAAGTGTGTGTGTGTGTGTGGGGGGGGTAATCTTGCAGCTCCTGCTTCCTCTCTCCCTCCCTCTCTCCAGCCACAGTCTATCCTCTTCTGGCCCAGCGCTCATCCTCATCCCGACTGGTAGCATCTTTGAAGCATGGGCGCGCACCTGTCACTTAGGACAGCCCCTTCCCATTCCTGGCTGTGGTGTTGTTCTCGCCACAGCAACACTGGGCTCCTCTCGGGCCTGTGCCTCTCCTTGCTTCTGCCATTGACCCGGCTGTGAGCTGCCCAGAAGAGGGCGGAACTTCATGACCCGACGGACAGGGTGTGGAAGATGCCCATTGGGCTGCCAACGGCAGGATCAGCCTTTGGAAACCTCCCGAGGAGGCATTCTAGTCCCGTAGAGACTTAGGGTCTTGGAAACCCACAGGGGGCAGTTCTACCCTGTCCTCTAGGGTTGCTGTGAGTTGGCATCGACTCGATGGCAGTGACAATGGTGAATCTGGACCCACTCACCCACTGCTTTGGAGAGGAGATGGTTGGAAGGGGACTTTAATCACCACCTGACCCAACTTCCTTGTTTCAGGAATGAGGAAATATGTGGGCCCAGAGAGGTAAAGTGATTCGCCCAAAGCTGCACCGTGCATGCCCCAAATCAAGGATCTCGGTTTTCAGGTTTTGTGCCATGTTCCTCTGGTGGTGTAGTGTGTGTCAGATGTCGCCAGGTCAACCGGGACTCATGGCTGGGCTGCCCGCTGGGTTTCAGAGCAGACTCATGATTTTCAAGGCTCTGATCTTTTGGAAGCAGATCACCAGGCTTTTCATGGGGATGGGATTCAGTTGCCAACCTTTTAGCTCTCAGAGAGTGTGTGACCCCTTCCACCATCTGATGGTCCCCAAGGTAGTAGTGATAGCAGAACCTGAGAAAACTGGACCAGGGTGAGGGGTGGCGTTGACATGACAGCTATTTTTCTATTTTTGGTGGAAGTGAGGGATCCACTCTTGGTGGGAGGCCTGAACGGGTGAGGACCGACCACGCAGGACATCTGCCGCAGATGCTGGCGGCAAGGTGCAGAGGGGGTGGTGGCAGCTGTCTCGTCTGAGCCTCCCGGGGCTGTCATGAGACCAGGAGTCGGGGCTGGAAGCCAGGACCACCCGGCCCTTCCCTGAACGTGCTGACTCAGAACAACCCACGTTCCTGACCGAAAACTATGTTTCCAAACTGATTGGGCCTACCGCCCCCTTTTGGGGGGGGCGGGCGCAGGAATTAGTCAGCACCCCCTGGCAACAAAAAACATTTGCGCTCTAGCCCATAATCCAGGGTGAAATGTAGGCAGCTGTTTTTTGTAGTGACACTCCCCCCCCCTTCATTCCAGTGCTTTCCAGTGGACAGAGTTGCCCACTTTAGGAAGCACTGGTTAAAATAAATTCCCCTGCTCCTTGTACTGGTTTGCCTGGGTCCAGCCCTAGTCAGTCACAGTGGTCCATTACATGCCCCAGCCTTGTCTGAGAGACGCATCATGCCTCAGTTGCTTCCTTTGTGTTTATTACTTGGCTTTTGGACCCATGAGGTGCTGTTCTTGGTTCTGCTGTACCCAGAATCTCATGTGTTCTCCAAGCCCCTCCTCACAGTTCCGGCTCCACACCGTTGTATACCCAGTGTCCCCTCTTCCCCTCTGATCCATCCCCAGCTGGGACTTGCTCTAGATTCCAGCCAAGGTGACATTGTCCTTCAGGCAGTGTTCCTTCCAGTGATCCCTGATGGCCTGTGTGTTACAGACATGCTGTTTTTCAGGCTTTATTCTTTGTTCGCAGTCTGCTTCTTCCAAATCAGGCAGCTGTGGGGTTTTCTTCCTTTTTTAAAACACTTCCTCCGAGCGGCTCAAAGAACTGTAAAACATCCTCCCGTCAGAAATGGTTTGCTGAGTTCTAGTTCTACAGATGAACTGGCCAGAGTGCTTTTGGGGGTTTTTAAAGGGAGGATGTTTTTTCTTTGTTGTTGAGCATATACATAGTAAGACTTCGTTTCACGTGGACAAGTTAGCAATACTGGTTACATTCTTCCAGCTGCATAACCATTTCCAGCCTGGCTAACAAACTCATCACTCCACAAGGCTTTTGTTTAATTGTTCCAATATGCCTTGTACATTTTGATCCCACATAGATTCCAATGTTTTTTCAGGGAGCTGACACAAAACAACAAGCACATAGAGATAGTTCATTTTAAAGGCAACTGACTCTTGGGGATCTTGAAACTTTCCTCCTGAACCATTCTGCTCTGCTCAGAGGGGGGTCTGATGTTCTCAAACTTGTCACTTGCTGTGAGTTGCTGAATCTCTCCATGTGTCCGGTGCCCAGCAGAACAAAGCGTCGCTGTCCACCGCCGTGGTGTGCGCTCCAGCTTGTTGCTGCAGCCACCGTGCAGGTTATTCCGAGTGCCTGCCGTCCTAGAGGGGCTGGGCGCTTCCCTTTGAAGAGTCTTTGGTTGTGCTCCGTGGCGTTCATTTCCAGAAGTCGCAGAAGCTTCTCTGAAACCCGCCCACCAACTTGCAATACCAGTGGCGTAGCTTCTCCCCTCACGATCGCTCGCGGGACACCACAGGGCAGCAGAATGATAAATGGGTGGTATTGACCCAACTGGTTTACCAAGACCAAATCCATGGCCATCGAGTCCATTCGGGCTCCTAGAATCCCTCGATAAGGTCCCCAGGCTTTGCGAACCTTTCTAGGAGCAGACAGCCTCCCTCATCGTTCTGAGTTTGAACCTTGAGGTTACTAGTCCGCGTTCCTGTCAGCGACACCAGAGTTCCTTCCTTACCTTGATGGTGGCAGTGTTAGGTGCCACTGGGTCGGTTTTGACTCCTAGTGACCCTGTGTCCAACAGACTGAAACAGCGCCTAGTTCTGACCTCTGGACCCATTGCTGCAGCTACGGTGTGATTCCATCTTGTCGAGGGCCTGCCTCCTGTGTGCTCCTCTCCAGAGCACCAAGCACGACGGTCTTCCCCAGGACTGCTCTTTCTTGATACTGTGCCCAAAGTCCATGAGACTGAGTCTCGCCGCCCTGGCCGCTTCAGAGCATTCTGGTTGTACTTCTTCCCGGACAGATCTGTTGGTGCTTTGACTGTCCGTGGTGCTTTCAGTGTTTTCGCCAGCACCGTAGTGCAGATGCTTTGGTTTTCTTCCATCTTCCTTATTCAGTGTCCAACTGTCACATGCATGTGAGTTGATGGAAAGTAGCATGGCTTGGGGCAGGTGCACCGTGGTCTGCAGAGTGCAGCAGGTTTGCCTAATGCAGTCTAACTTTTCTTTTTTTTAAGTATATGTGCTGCCGAAGCGAGCACTTTTTTTTTAATATATGGTAACTTTTTGGAACTAAAAGTAAAATATCTTATTGGCTTCTGAACTGAGTGCTGTGTTCAGTGTCCGGTTATTTTCATAGACTGAGTTTTTTTCTGAGAGAGCCTAACCTCCTTGGTAACTTGGTAATGATATTTTCACTTTGGGGTCTGCTCCCTTCTTCTTTTGTCTGCTGAAGTGTGTCTCTGAGGGCTGTGTCTATTACATTTGCCTGTCATGAGCTACTGAGAAGGAGCGTATTACACCCTACTCAGAAGGCGCCCTTATTTTCAAGGAGAGAATTGAGTACTGAGTGTCCCCTCAGTAAGGGCTTGGCTTCCCCTAATCTCAGTCCTAATTGCAGGTGCCCCCGGACACCACCTCCACTGCCAGCAGCTTATTCCTGGGTTAACTCGTTTCTGCACATCAGCTGCTTACCTAGAGCCTTCCAGCTTGCCTGCTGTTTGGACAGCCGCTTGGGGGGGAGGGTGTCAGAATCCGGCTCCTCAGGGGCTGTTGTGTCCTCCCGGGGCTGCTGCTTCTCATAGACCTCCTGGGTGGAGGGTCTCAGTGCCTCAAGAACCTGTCACTTTTCCCCTGTCCTGCAGTCGTCTTGCTTCCGGCCCCTCCGCTCCCGGGGCGCTGACACGCCTGTGTTTCCACTGGACCAGCCCCCTCACAGCTCATGCCAGTTTGCAATGGAACCCAGAGACTGCCAGCATCTGGGCCTAGATGCTTATGCTGTCCCTTAACCCTCTCGCTCTTGAACTCAGTTCCTTTTGCTAGAGTTTGGAGAAGTACAGCCTGCTCTTCAGATGTCCTTGGCTTTGGAAACCACCTGGAAGTTTTCTGCTTCTCTGGGATTTGCCTTTCTACCACCTCCCCACAAGTGTCATGTCCCTGGTGGCCCTGTCCTCTGCAGTGGCCTGACCTAAGTTTGACTATTGCCATGAGTGGCTGTTGAGTTGAGCTGGACCCCTGGGGGCCTCATGTATACCGGAGGATTTCCAAGACTGTGCCCTTTCAGCAGCAGAATGCCAGGGCATGCTTTTGAGGCACCTCAGGGGATATTTGGGCAGACTGACCTCGCTAGTAGTCAGGAACTTAACTGTGAGACCAGGGTCTGCCTGACATCAAGAGCAACTCCTGACCATGCTGCGAAGCCTCTTGTTCATCCTCCCTCTGATTCAGTCTTTGGGTCTGTGGTGTACTTTCCAGGTTCAGTGCTCCCCTGTCCTCTGTTGAGACCCCAGAGATCAGTCATCATCTGCACCGCTGCCTTGGCCCAGCCAGAGCCGCCATATTCTGCCTTCAGGATCCCTGTGGTGGCGTCCCCATCACACTGGCCCTGCCCCCTCCTGTTCTCTTGTGTCTTTTGCCCTGTCCTCACTTTCCTAGCCCCAGGGCCCCCCCTCCCTGCTGGAGCCTGAGCCTCTGGTGTCACCCAGACCTCCGTTGTGTGGCCTGTGGAGCTCTTCCCCTGTGCTCCCCTCAGGTGGGGTGGGTGGTTTTCTCCGTCATCTCGATGTGCACCTTCCAGCAATGCTTGGTGTTCTGGGGGGTCGGAAGGTGTGGGGTGGCAAGGTGCAGGGCAGAGGGCTCACTCTTGGCCAGGCACACTCATGAGACCTTTTCTGGTTTGATTCCTAAGAAGGAGTGGGATCACTGCGGGGTAGAAGGGGGGCCCCAGGAGGAGCTCAGACCTTAGCCACCCCTCTCCCTCCCCACCAGCTGCCCTCCACCCCCGGAGCCCTCCTGCTGCTGTGGTGCCCTTTCCGCCTCTGGGACTTGGTGGGCTGGCGCCCCCACTCCCCCCCTCCCACTCTCCCAGCTTGATGGATCTGAGGAGGGCCTTAGCCAAGCCACCTCTCAGCCCTTCTCATTGGGAGCTGCCTCGGAGTGAGCGGGTCTTTACTGGCCCCTTGCTCACGTGGTAGCCTCAACAGGCTAGGAATGGGTGTCTGGTGTCAGGGAGCAGGAACTCGTGCCGGTTCTTCTCTCTCACCGTTACCACCAAGGCACCCCCAAAATGGTCCATAGCTTTGGGTTCAGCCCCCGAGTGGGAGGTACACCCACCCTCACTGGCCGAGTTCCCACCCTCACCTCCCAGGAGAGCCTGGCTGCCTCTGGCCGTAGCAGAACTGTGTCTGCCCCCAGGGGAGCCAGCAGCCTGGCCCACGACTGACCCTCCCTCTTTTCCTTCTCTTTCAGTGGCTGATATCTCAGCAAGTATCCTTTTTATCTGAGAGCAAGGACGTGTACCCCTGGGCTCACCAGACAACATACTACATGTGTCGCCTTGCCCACTGGGTCAGCTGGAGCATCCCAGCTTGCCCCCAGCTACCCTTCCAGACCAGCTGAGTCCCAGCTTCTGACTAGGCTTCTGGCTTTCACCAGCCTGGGACACCAGTGCACGCGCAGACTCCTAGGTCCAGGGCCCTGGCAGTGCAGGTCACCTCAAGAGGGCCCAACCCCAGCTACACCCTCTGTGCCAGTGTCTGTGCAGCTCTCCTCTCCTTAACCAACCTCACAGGTCCCCCAGTTCGAGGATGTCAAGTTTGAAGCTGCGAGTCTCTTGTCTGAATTGTACTGCCAGGAGGTAAGAAGGTGCTGAGGGTTTTAGTAACCGGCAGATAGACCCACCCCTGACCCAGGCAGGACGGGCCCCAAAGCTCTGACCTGGAATTCTCCTCAACCTATTTCCTGGTTTCAGCTATAGCTGAAAAACGCCCTGTCTCCTTTCAAATCATACCACACGGGGTGGCCAGGACAGAAGGGGCCCTTTCCTCCACATTGCCCACTGGCGCCTCTGCTGTCGAACAATGGGAACTGTCACCTGAGTTGACTTCAGGAGTTTGAGCGTAAATCAGCAGAGTTGGTTGAGAAGTTATCTTCAGAGTGATACCAGACCGTCCCAGGCAGCAAGTCCAGTAACGCACCCCTCTCTGTGTTGACAAAGTCAACAGGAAGTCCAGGGCTAGTGATGAGTGCTCCGAGGTGGCCACCAGGTGCAAGGGCCTCCTGTGTGTCACTGTCTCTCCAAACTGGTCTTTCCTTTCAGAATTCCGTGGATGCAGCAAAGCCCCTCCTGCGGAAAGCCATCCAAATCTCACAGCAGACGCCATACTGGCACTGTCGCCTGCTCTTCCAGCTGGCTGTAAGTGCCGGGGGCGGGGCACATGAGGGCTGGGCGTGTGGGGGCCAGGATTCTGGGGTCTTTGTGGACCCTCCCTCCCTCCCACTCCATGGGGGCCTGGGTGTCTTCTGGGTGGTGTGTTTTAAGAGTTGCAAAAGGGGGCCAGCTGCGTGAGAGTAAAACTCCCAGCGCCCTGCCCACCCGAGCTGTGGCTGAAGCTAGCAGCAACCAGGGAGGAAGGGCATGTGCACAAAATGAGGGGAGGCTGGCCTGTGCCGGCAACTTGGCCACTGCCTTCTGCCCTATGCCCTCGCCCCCACAACCACTGAAAAACCGTTAGGCCCTCTTGCCCCAACCCAGCAGGCCCTCTGTGATAGCCCTGAAAGGTGCCTTCACCCCAGTGAGTACACCCTGGGCTGTGACGACCCCACTGGGGATCTCTTTGCCTTGCTGACTCCCTGAGTGCTGACAAGTTCCTAGGTCTGTTCCCTGACTACATCCCACCACCAGACTTCCTTGGGTCTGTGCCTGCACCACCTCTCCCACTCACCAGTGTCCTGACCACAGTGGGCACTGGGCCTCGAGTTGAGCTGCCTGCTGAAGGCCTCTGTCGGGGATGCACTCGGCCCCGGCCACACTACTGGCTGCCTTGGCCAATGCCAGTCCCTGTAACAGTTGTGGCCTGCTCTGCTCTCAATCCCGAGGACTCTCTTTGTGGGCCCAGTGTCCCCTGGGAAGCCACTGCCTCATTGGCTGCCAGGGCGGTCAGAAACCCTCCTTCTACCCCGCCCGCCCTCCCACAGCCTCAGAGGGGCGCTTGCCTTTGTGAGCGCACTGCTGGCCTGCAGGTGGCCGGGTGCGGTGATGTGCAGTGGTCATAACAGTAGTGCTGGCAAGGCACAGAGCTGGCTGGCCCTGAGACGGTTTGCTGAGGCGCAAAGGGCTCCATTTCTGGCTCCTTGAGCAGTTAGCTCAAGGCAGGTGGTCTGCACCCTGTACTTTCAGCAACTGCACACTCTGGAGAAGGATCTGGTGTCGGCCTGTGACTTGCTGGGTGTCGGGGCTGAGTACGCGCGAGTGGTGGGCTCTGAATATACACGGTGAGCTTCCCCCAGGAGAGAGACAGACGGATGTGAGACACTGGGAGGCCTTCTGCCCGTGGGCTCTTAGTGTAGCCACGCTGGTGTGGCTGCTGTGGTCCATGAGCGGAGACTTGCTACATTTTAGTGTCCCTTAATTCCCACACCACCCTCAGCAGACTTTGGTGTCCGGTGCTAGTGGGAGCAGTGTGGCCCGTGTGGAAAGTGCAAGGAGGGTTAAAAGATGTCATCCCTTAGTTCCCAGAAGACCCCGAGTGAGGTCCAGGCACAGTCTCGGGCTGGGAAGGGGTGGGGGTGAGGGGAGGGCTGAGCTAAGGCGCTCGCAGGCAGAGACAGCCCCCTCCGCGCATGGCGGGCTGCTGTTGTGCAGGGGAGGTTCCCGTGGGGGGTGGGGTGAGAGACACAGCGGTCCTCCCGGGCCTGACCCCAAGCTCTCTCTTCCAGGGCCTTGTTCCTGCTCAGTAAAGGCATGGTAAGTAAGTTGAGCCCAGCTGTGGGCAGGGCCGCTGCCGCTGAGGTGAGGGCAGGATCCTTGTGTTCTGCCGGGTTCAGAGTTGAGGTTCCGGGCGCAGGGCTGGTTGTGCAGGAGAGGGAACTTGGAGTCTTCTGGTGCACCCCCACCCGAGCCCGGGATAGGAGCTCCTCTCCGAGTCCTCTTGTGCTGTGGGGATGTGGAGCTGCGGGGCCCTGCGGGGCGGCACAGTGCCCTCTGCGTGCGGCTTCAGAGCGTGTGCACCCCCAGCTGCTGCTGATGGAACGGAAGCTGCAGGAGGTCCACCCACTGCTGACGCTCTGCGGGCAGATCGTGGAGAACTGGCAGGGGAACCCCATCCAGAAGGAGTCGCTGCGGGTCTTTTTCCTGGTGCTGCAGGTGACCCACTACCTGGATGCTGGGCAGGTTCGTGCTGCCTTGGGCATGGGGCGGGCTGCCCCATGGTGGGGCTCTCACTGTCGTGTCTCGCCATTGTTGCCTACTGGCTTCCCTCCACGCTGGGCCCGCGCCACACTCTGCGCCCTGCTGGACTTCGTGCTTGCCACCAGCGTGGTCCAGTCCAGTGCACGCGGCACCATCTGGACCAGGCTCAGCTGCTCTCACTCGACTGCCTTTCCACATCTGTGTGCTGACACGTCGGTCTACAGCAGGGGCTGGTGTGTCAGCGTGCCCACGTCCGGCCTCGGTACCTCGAGCGCACGAAGGGCTGCCCTGTCTGTCGGTGGCAGTCACCTGCATGGCCGCCCCCAGGGCTGTGCACCTCGTGCGCCTGTGACTCGAGGCTGAGCAGCATGCCCTCAAGGGTGGCCCTGTGTCTCTCCACCCTCAGCCAAGGCTGGAACGGGTCCTGTGGGGCTATGACAGACCTGGGCAGGGCTCCAGGATGGAGGAGTGGGGGACCTGGGAGGAAAGGCAGAGGCCTGCTGAGCCCCCACCCAAGGGCTAGGCCCCTGAGAAGCCCTGGGAGGGAGCGCAGTGTGGACTCGGGTGTGCCCGGCCCCGCCCTGCTCAGGTGAAGAGCGTGAAGCCGTGCCTGAAGCAGCTGCAGCAGTGCATCCAGACGATCTCCACGCTGCACGACGACGAGATCCTCCCCAGCAACCCCGCCGACCTCTTCCACTGGCTGCCCAAGGAGCACATGTGCGTGCTCGTCTACCTGGTGAGTGCCGCCCGGCCCGTGGGCACAGATGCACAGGCCCCCGTGACGCCGCCTGTTCTTGATGCAGGTGACTGTGATGCACTCCATGCAAGCTGGCTACTTGGAGAAGGCGCAGAAGTACACAGACAAGGCTCTCATGCAGCTCGAGAAGCTCAAGAGTGAGTCAGTGGCACATGGCACATGGCACACTGGCCGCCTGAGGCGGCCAAGAGGGTGGCCCAGAGGAGACACGGGCATGTCTTTGCTGGGTCTCAGTAGGGCAACAGCGGTTACTTTCACTGTTCACTGCTGCCGGACCGAGGCCTGAGCCAGGGCCATGGGAGTTGGGCTCAGGCAGACTCCACAGTGCTCGAACTCCTTCCTTCCCGTGGAGCCGCCTGTCAACCCAGCTCCCATCACGTTCCCCAGAAGCCAGGGAGCAGAGGGGAATGCTCAGAGCCCTGCACTGAACTTCCCAGGGAGGCTACTGCCGGGCTCCATCACCGGATACTGAGGAGTTGGAGTCCCTTCAGGGGACTCCCTGCTGCCCACAGTCCCAGACCCTGTGTCATGAGTACTGGGTGGGAGGGAAGGAGGGCCTTCCAGGGCCCCCATGTGCTTCCTGGAAACGAAGCTGGTTCTCCCTTGATGGGTATTGCCATGGAGTTGGTTGGTTCAGGGGAGGCATGTAGGCAGGGTCTGCAGGGAGGCCTATGGAGCAGGGGTCTCCCAGCCTGGTGGGAGGCCCACCGGCCATTCCTGTGCTTGCCCCTTATCTCAGTCCTGCCCACTTCTCTCTCAGTGCTCGACTGCAGCCCTATCCTGTCCTCCTTCCAAGTGATCCTACTGGAGCACATCATCATGTGCCGGCTCGTGACTGGGCACAAGGCCACTGCTCTGCAAGAGGTGGGCCAGCATGGGGTGTGGGGGTGGACTGACCAGGACACCCCTCTCTGGGCACATCAACTGAAAAATCTGACCAAGGCTATGGGGACCACTGACCCACGCAACCCTGCCCCTCCCACTGTGCTCCCCAGATCTCCCAGGTGTGCCAGCTGTGCCAGCAGTCCCCACGGCTCTTCTCCAACCACGCGGCGCAGCTGCACACGCTGCTGGTGAGTGCTCCACCCCCCTGAACCTGGAGGAGCTGCATCGTCCAGGCTGCCTTTGACCTTTGATTCCCCACCCTGTCCCTCCCAGGGCCTGTACTGCGTCTCGGTGAATTGCATGGATAACGCGGAGGCCCAGTTCACCACGGCCCTGCGGGTAAGGAGCTGATGTGAGGAAGGGTAGCAGCAGCGGTGCTGGGGTCAGTTGGAGTGGCAGGAACGAGCCTTTCTACAGGGCTTTCTGTGGAGGGTCCCTGATGCTTCTGTGTGCACCAAGGACAGCTCAGAGCACTTTATTCCGGTAGGGGGCGGTGGGGAGGAGGACGCGGCACACAGGTAGTGTAGGGCTAGGGAACATACTAGAGAGTCAGGCAAGCCAGCGTCCCAGGGCCATTGCACACATGGGCCAGCCTCCAACAGGGCTGCCTGCTTGGGCCCGAGACCTACCTTCAGGGGTGACCGTTGCTCAGCTTCAGTAGCCTTGAGCACCTGCCCAAAGCTGTCCTGTGGTAAGTTCTGGAGCTAAGACTCCACCAGATCTGCCCAAGCCACACCTGTCATACAGCCAGGGGACAGTAGGGACATGGGCCCGTGGGAGAGCCCTCCACCATGAAACTGCCTCCCTCAGAGTGACTCAGCTGGCACCTCCCCGTTCCTCTCCGCTGGGTGCTTTGTCAGACCGAGTGTCCTACATCTCAGAGCCCTTTACCCAGGGCCCTTCACAGAGCCAGGTGCTGCCATCCAACTGCTGGTCAGGGTTGTGCTTTAAGCTCTGGTGCTAACAGTCCAGCCAGCCTTCTCTGGCCAAGTTAGGACCCTCTGTGTCCACCCCATGCAGAGTTGTGACTGGTCTCAGCCCTCTAACCTCTGGAGGGTAGGGTTTGCACCCCACTCTGCTCATGGCTCCTGTTCCCATGCATCAGGGACTAACCGTTCGTGCCGCTATCATCACACTGCCCTCCTCCACCCCTGCCAACTGCCTGAGGGGCAGAGGTGCCAGGGAGGAGTCTCCTGACTGGACATGAGCGCTGCTCTTGGCTTCTGGGGCAGCTTGTTTGGGGCTTGTGTGGTTGTCAGCTTTGGGGCGGCCAGCCTGATGCCACCTTTTCATCCAGCTCACCAACCACCAGGAGCTGTGGGCGTTCATTGTCACCAACCTGGCGAGTGTGTACATCCGGGAAGGAAACAGGCACCAAGAGGTAGTAGGTGACATGCTTCGTGTTTGCTGTCTCTCAACCTCCTCCCAAGTAGGCTGTCCTGTGCAGCGGCTCAGCAAGGCCCAGGCGTGGGCGTGAGGGCAGCCTCCAGGGAGAGGAGCCCCAGCGAACACAGTGCGGCGTCTGCCCTGGGCTGCTGCTGCACTCCAGGAGACACCAAGGCCCCAGCCCTCTGACCTGGGACAGGGAGCTCCCTGGGCTACTGCGGGAGGAGGACAGCAGCCACGGTGCCCCACCCCAGGGAAGGGCGAGGCTCCCAGGGCTCCCCCGCATGTTTACACCCATCCAACTACAACCTGGCCCCTCTCACCATCCAGCCCTGGGGTCCTTCCCCACCAGCCCCCCTGTAGACCTTCTCTGGGCCTGACTCCTTCCTGTCTGCACACTGAAGAAACCGAGCCCTTCTGAAACCCTCTTTACCCAACCCCCCACTGGACAGCCAGAGGACCCCCAAAGCACCAGTCCTGCCACTCCCATCAGCCTTTAGGCTCCTGGTCCATCCACCTAGCTAGCGCCCCAGTACCTCCTCCCCTTTAAGATGCTCGCCTCCTTGTTCCGGGCCTACCCACCACGTGGCACCACACCCTGGGGGACCTATCTGGTCTTGGGTGAAATGCACCACGTTCCAAGTCACTGCCCCCTGACTGACTGGCTGCCTTCCCCCCCTCGCTCCCCCCCCCCAGCTGTACAGTCTTCTGGAAAGGATCAACCCAGACCACAGCTTCCCCGTCAGGTACGCCATAGGGTGCACCTCCTGGACGGCAAGAGGGCTACACTCCCGCACTAGTCCTCCCGGCCGGTTCTGATGCTCTGTCGCCCCCTCCCCAGCTCCCACTGCCTCCGGGCAGCTGCCTTCTATGTTCGTGGGCTCTTCTCCTTCTTCCAGGGGCGCTACAACGAGGCCAAGTGAGTGCCCTATGTCTACCCCCACCCCAAGCTGCCCCAGCCTTGGAGTTGCTGTGGGGGAGGGGTCCTAAAGGAGGCTGGGTATCCCTCCCCATTCCGTGCAGGCGCTTCTTAAGGGAAACTCTGAAGATGTCCAACGCCGAGGACCTGAACCGGCTGACGGCCTGCTCCCTGGTGCTTCTGGGCCACATCTTCTACGTGCTGGGGAACCACAGGGTCAGTGGGCCCCTGGAGCGAAAGGTGCAGGGCCCCATGTGAGAACAGTGGGAACCCTGCCTGGCATCTGTACGTCTTGTCCTGGCCCCACCTTTGGCTCAACAGGCCACCTGAGCCCACCTGTCTTGTTTCAGATTCCTGCCCTGCCCCCAAGTTGGGGTCCATATGGGCTGATTTCAGTGGCTGCACTGTTTCACCCTCACTAGACCCCGCCCTTGGTCCCTGCCCCCCCACCACAGGGCTGTGCTGTGCCCAGGCCTCCACTGGAGTGTGCATAGCACCTGTCTTTCACTCCCTGTGTCTTGGGCTAGTCGGAGAAAGCATTGCAGAAATCGGAGGTTCGAGGAGCTAGCCCCCTTCCTCAGGGCCCTATGCAAGGCTGGGCGTGCACGCTGCCCTGCACTCGGCGCCACGCAGGCCGCCTGCTCCGGAGTTTGTGTCTTAGCGGCATGCCTCCTCAGGAGACGGGGCTCCTGGAAGCTGGGGTGCAGAGCTGGTTAAGAATGTTCCCAGACCACGCCGTGTCACCGGTGGGAGCTGGATGACATTCTTCTCATTTGAGTCAGCGCCAGGCACTCCGGGGCCTAGGCAGGGCCTGGAGCTTCAGGGTTGCTGACTGGGTGGCCTGAGCAGTGTAGGGTCATTGCCCAGGCCAGGGCTGTGTAAGGGGCGGTGCTCAAGGCACGTAAGCCCCGAGAAGTGCAGCCAGGCCAGGATTCCCAGCTCCCAGTGTCCCCACAGGGTCTTGAGAGTTGCTGCACCTGAGGGGCTCCCAGAAGGAACAAGGCCCATCCCACCCGGGCTACTTGTGCCCCCACCCCACCCCGCCTGGTGGTGATGGTTGGAAGTTCAGTTTTCTGCCTCTCCCTGCCCTGCTTATCCTGGGACCTTGGTGGTGGTCTTACCAAAGCTGACTTGCCCTGTACCTGTGTCAGAGGCACGAGTCACCTTGAGGGCTGCTAGGCGGTGTTGCAAGAGCAGCGAATTGAGTGGTTTGTCCTTCCCAGTGGCCAAGGAGTGCTACAGAGAGAAAGGCCCTTTGGGGTGGTAGACTGTAAATGAGGAATTGGGGTTTACCAGCTTTAGGAAGACAGCCAGACGGGCCTCAGTGGGCGGGTCTCTGGCTCTGCCACCCCTGGTCCCCTCAGCTCTCTTACTGCTCTGGGTTGCCAGGAGAGTAACAACATGGTGGTGCCTGCCATGCAGCTGGCCAGCAAGATCCCAGACATGTCTGTGCAGTTGTGGTCGTCGGCTCTGCTCAGAGGTGAGCTTAGAGGCAGACTCCCTGCTGGCTACCTCAGAGCACAGGGCTGCCTGGCAGAGCCCAGGGATATGACCTCCCCAGGGGTGGGGTGACCTGCCCCCCTGGCGGGTGGAGGGGTGATATGCGTGCTCACGAGGTGACCGGCAGAGGTCTATGTGTGACGGGTCTACCTGTAGACTTGAACAAAGCCTGTGGGAATGCGATGGATGCACACGAGGCCGCCCAGATGCACCAGAACTTCTCACAGCAGCTACTCCAGGACCACATTGAGGCCTGCAGCCTTCCTGAGCACAACCTCATCACGGTAGGGGACCTGGGCAGGGCCAGGGCCGGCTGGCTGGGCACGGGGGCAGGGGCTTCGGGGCCTCAACTTGTGTGCCTCTTTCTCCCACAGTGGACAGACGGCCCGCCCCCTGTGCAGTTCCAAGCCCAGAATGGACCCAACACCAGCCTGGCCAGCCTCCTGTGAGACTGGTCCTGGGGTGGCCCTTGTGCGACCCCACAGGCCTATCCAGAGCTGCTCTTTGCTGGCGTGGTGTGGGTGCCATCTTCTGTTCAGCAGCCAGGACACACGCACCTCGCTGGAAGGACACACACCGCTGTGGTGGCTGCCTCAGGTTGGAGCCACCCTGGGAGTGGATGCCAAACTCACGGCCCTTCTCTGCACTGGGTCAAGCCCATATGAAGCAGGGCTCCGTAGGGATAGCCCTCCGCGCCTGGTAGTGACTTCCACTTTGACGGCTCTGGACCCTTGCAGATTGTGCAGGCAGTATCCAAAGCCACATATTTGGCTCCTATGGGGAATTTGGAGGAAAGAAGTAACCACTCTCGGAGGAGCCAGTGTACAGCGACTGCAGTGCTCGTCCCCGCCTCTCTCCACCCGAGAGCCAAGGCCACTGCCCAGGGACTCCCATTTCCAGACACTGTCAGCTGCGTATTCAGAAGTACGTGTGCATAGCTGCGTGCTTGTGCACGCACATGGGGGCCTAGGGAGCTGGAACTGGAGCAGGGCCTCCAGCCAGACGAGAGGCCTTTCTTCCCAGTTCCTTTGTGGTCCACTCTTTTTTGGGGGGGGGCGGTCCCCTACTCTCCCCGACCCCGGGTCTCCTAGAGATGGGCGCAGGTGCTCTGCCAGCTTCAGGCAGCTGGCCTGCTGCATGCCTTGCCTGGCCATCCAGGAGGTGCCCAGCAGGCACTAGTTAACTAGGCTGGCTAGACAGCCTCCTGTCTGGCACCCCAGCACACATGGCAGGCAGCCGGGTCCACCAGCTGCCTCACTGACCTGAGCCTCCTCATCACACCTGTGCTGCAAGGCCTCTGCTGAGTGCATCCATCTGCCCAGGACGTGGGTACCTGCCGAGCCCGTGTTGCCGTCTGGAGACCTTACCATGCCTTAGCCTGGGTTGCCTCAGGACTTCCCCCCAAGCCTTGTCCTCTGCCCAGTTCCAATGGAGCAGAGCCTCGGAGGGAGCCCCCGGCCCCTCCACCCACAGGCCAGGCCCACCCGGCACAACTCCTCGGCCTAGCCTGCACCATCACCTTGTGCATCATGTTCGTCTGCGTATTTATTAAGCCTTTCTCTGCTCCTCGTAGGGTGTCTGTGTTAGAGCAGCTGGAGTAAGAACCTCACAGCTTAACACCTGCCCCGGTGTTTGCTTTTAGTACCACCTTGTTCTCTGTGTATATGTGAAATTAAGGATAAAACAGTAAGTTTACAGTAAAAACCCAGTACTCGATATTTAATGTTCCACACTTCATGGAAGCCAAACAGTGTATGGGGAGAGAGAGTGTGTGTGTGTGTGTGTGTGTGCATGTGATCTTTGAGCGTTTCTTTGCAGCAGCAACTTGGATGATATAAAAGCTTTTGCTACTACTCTACTACCGGAGTCCCTATCTAATGGGGAGGGCCAAGGCGAGTGAATGTCAGGACATCATTCGGCCTCTGGCGCCACCGTGTGGCCAGGCGCGTGCTCGAGCTTTGGGCCTGCCGCCCTAGCTGCGGAGGACGCAGAGCAGCTGTTGGACAGCTAGCTTCTTGGTTTCCTTGTCTCTTTTGCTAAGAGTTTTAATAATGAGTGTGTTTGGCATCATGTCTTTTAATGGGTGTGTAATATTTTGATTTTAGCAGCCTGTGCTTTTAACTTCAGCTGGTGCTTTTAATCAGGAAAAGAACGAATAACAGAACACAACGCGCCCGTGGGCCGCCTCCTGTGTATCCAAAGTAAAGGAACTTGGCAGGAGCCTTGTGTGTTTGTGCTTGTGCTTCCCCTCTCCCATGCCCCCAGGAGATGTCCCTTGCCTGGCAGGTGGGCGACAGCCTTATATGGAATACTGGGTGTGGGAGGGAGCGTGCAGGGGAAGGAATGGACCATGAGGGAAGGGGCTCCTAACAGCTTTGGGGAACTGAAGCAGCCAAGTGATTCTGAGCAGGTGACAGAAGAAGCACACGTGGAAGAAAGGACAGGGACCTCATGTGCACTGACCAGAGCAGATAGAATTGGCTTGGCGCACCCACCGCGTCCCAGAGGGCCTCACACCCTAGTTCAGAGTCCTAGCTCTTGGTCTGGCCTCAAAGGAGTCTTCCGGAAATATCTGCCCCACCATGGACCTGGCTGGAGGTGGGGGGCTCTCCAGCTGAGTTGGAGGTGGTCTCTGCATGTTCCATCTCCCCAGCCTGTCCCTCCCAAGGCTAGCTCCCAGGCACACCCCAGGGACCACCACTTCACTATTGGCCCCCTGCGTCACTGTGGAAGCATTAAAATCTGCCCCTAAACCAAGCAAGACCAAATGCCTTGGGGCAGCTGACATGCACCTTGACCACCAGGCTCAAGGTCAGGATGGGGGCCCCCTGTTGGTGATTGTGAAACACAATCTTGGTAGGTGACTGGTTTGCATTGGTTTATTTCATGGTGCTCCTCGCCCCTTCTAGAGTTGCAGCTGGACTGAGTGGGGGTGGTAATGGTTAGGCCTTGTTATCAGGCAGCCCTCTTTGTCAGAGGTCCCCAGGGAACAGGGTGGTCTGCCCAGTTCTCTTCTACTTTGGGTCACTGGGGATTGTGCTGGTCTCCAAACTTACAGTGCTTGCAGGGACATTGGAGACCTGCCCCTCAGAGATCTTGGGTCAGGCACCTGCCAAACGGTAGCAGTGCGCCACTATGGGGACACAGCAGGGACTGGAATGGACGAAGTCCCGCCCAGGACAGAGCCGCATATCATATTGAGGGCAGAGACAGACTTGGTGAAAATCCATCAACCTTCAGAGCGGATGAGCACGGTCATAACCCTGGGTCTTGCCAAGCTGGTGACCATATCCCCTTCCCCTCCCCCCCCCACCCACTCAGGTCACATTGCCAAGTTCAGGGGCTAGGGGTGCGTCATTGGACTTGTGGCCAGCATGAGGGCTGGTGACCAAGTGTGCCATGGAAGGTTCCTTCGCCAGACCCAAATGTGAGACAGATGGTATCAGTGCTGGTCATACCCACCACCTCACAGGGCAGTGGTTTCACCCTGGCCTCTTGAGCCTCAGTCCCTTCTCAAGTCCAGTGCCCCTTGCAGAACTGTAGCACCCCAGGAAAGGGGGCTCCATAGCACTTCCTGCTTCCAGAAGGTTCCACTGCCCCCAGGCTATAGGAGGAAGTCCTAGCTGGCCACACCCCACATCCTTCAGTCCATGGAATGTGTGTGTCTGTCCCTCTCTCAAAAGCAAAGTGCCTTGCTCCACATCCAGCTCCCAGTGCACACGTAATATGACATCAAATTGTGCCTCGGTCATCTAAACGGTTAGTGTTGCTTGAAGTTCAGCATCTCAACTTAAAACCAACACAGATCTTTATAGTTGGTTCTTTCCCCCAAACCTTACGAAGCTACCAAGTCACACGGTCATGCTAAATTGGAGTTGACCCCAGCAGGACCGTCACCTGGGAGAGGCTGAAAGAGTGTGTGACATGCATATATGAAGTACGTTCCTGTTGATTAAAATATACTGGGCATATTGTGTTTCATTTGGGAAGTCTAGCGACGCACACCCTGGCGCTCCTGCTGCGGTCACTTTGGTGGTGGTATCATGCTGGGAGCTGTACCACTGGTGTTTCAGATGCCAGCAGTGTCACCCATTGTGGACAGGTTCGAGCAGGCCTTCCAGAGTCTGAAGACACTCTTCTGTTGGATTCATAGGGTTTCGAGAAGTTGATCATCAGGGCCTTCTCGTCCCTTTAATTTGGAAGTTCAGCTGAAACTTGTTCCGCATCCTAGCAATACAAAAGCTTCTGCTGACAGATGAGTAGCGACTTGCATGTCAGATAACAGGGGAACCCAGGTCCCCATTCTAGGAAGTGCAAGGTTTACCACCGACCTCCCTCAGGGGCTTTCTGTGGGGACTAGTAAGCTGGAGCTAGGTCCTGAAAGACCTTCCCATCCTGCGTCTTTGAGGTAGTGCAGTGCAGTGAGTTAACATGTTTCAATTTTCAAATGCCTCATGTGCCTGTGAAATTTGGATATTGAATAAGGGAGGCCAAAGAAGAATTGGTGCATTTGAATTATGGTGTTGGGGAAGAATATTAAAAGTGTCATGGACGGCTAAAAGAACAAACATCTGTCTTGGAAGAATTACAGCCAGAATGCTCATTGGAAACAAGGGTGGCGAAACTTCGTCTCAATGTGCTTCGGACATGGTATCAGGAGAGATCAGTCCCCGGAGGAGGACTTCACGCTTGTTAGAGAAGGACATCACGCTTGGTAAAGTGGAGGGCAGCCCTCAAGATGGATGGACAGAGTGGCTGCAACAATGGGCTGCAGTTTAAGAAAACATCGTGAAGATGGCAAAGGACTGAGCCCTGTTTCCTTCTGTTGGGAGTCGGAACCAACTCGAGTCATCCCTAACAGTCCCATAATCTCTGTTTTGCCACCAAGTGACCTTTGACTGATGGGTTCTAGATGAGAGAAGGTGGGGAAGAAACTGGTGGAATTCAGTTGGCAGTGGCTTTTGACAAGGTTATTTGTGATTGCCATCCTATCAAATGAAGGGCAATAAAACGAGTCCTCTCAGAAGCAGGAATGGGGAGTCACTACCAGCTAGAGAAGAGTCCAAAATTGCTGCATATTGAACCTTCTGGATGCCGCAGGCAGGCAACGCTGACCCCAGAGGGGTGGCCAAGGAGGGGCAGCAGCAACATTAAGAGTTGAGAGTCCAGGACCTGATGCAAAGGGCTTAAGTGGAGAGCAAATGCTTTGAAAATGATGAGGGCAAGGAATGTACGGATGTGCTTTACACATTGATGTATGTATGGATTGTGATAAGAGTTGTATGAGCTCCTAATAAAATGTTAGAAAAAAAAAAAGAGTTGAGAGTCAGTCTGTGAGCTTCCCAGCCCACCGAGCAAGTTAGAACTGAGTGCCTTCGGGCAAAAGGCTGGCTTGTGGGAATACAGGTTTGTTGAGCCCCTTAGGGTTCACGGTCATGGCAGAGTAGTGTGCCCTTTGGACATCTATTGTCAGCCGTGTAAGAGCCGGGCAGAGGCTGATGGACCATGTGGCTGAATGACCAAACGTCAGAGAGAGGCAGCTGAGAAGAGACTGTCCTGCCTGAGAAGCTGTGTCCTGAACATGTATAAATTAACTTCCTTAATAAGCCCCATAATCGCAATCCTTATGGAATGCACCTGAGAAAGTCGAGAGAGTGCTGTGGGTGGGGGATAGTTAGTTTCTGAAAGGGTCGGAAGACTGGAGGGTGGGGCCGGTCTGACCTTCGCCCCCTAGGAATCAGCCCTAGGCAGCTGATGCAGATGATTTTCCTCTTGAGTAGCTGGAGGAGGTCAGACCCTGTGCTCCCAAGTCATTTCTTTCCACGGGTGGACAGTTTGCATGTTTAGGAGTGCCGCCACTAGGGGGCTTGCTTTGGTTCAAAAGTGCAGAACCAAGCAAGCACCCTGTGCGCTCCATTTCGGTGTGCGCTGCAGGCGTAGACCAGGCCCTCTGAATTGGTGTCAGTAACTTGTGGGCAAGTGGAGAAGTAGGCCTGAGAGATATCTCCCTCTTTTGGCCGCTCTGCCTGCTGCTCCTCCCCATCCTTGTGAGGGACTCATTGAGTATTTGTAGGAAGAAAAAAAAATTCCAACAAATGAGTGAGCTCCTGACAGGTGGGTCAGCCAAAGGAATCAGTAAGAGTACGGTGGAGGTACTCATGGTTCTCCCTCACTGCTGGCCAGCTCACCTGTGGGGACAGGTCCCATGTCATGGGTGGACCCATGTCTGGGTGGCCATCTCCTCCAGGTCTGGGGGCCTGTGGTTCAGCAATAATGGAGAACACAAGTTACGAAACGAGGTCCAGAGGCAGCCTGTCTAACTCAAGGAAACCGTTCCCGTGGCCACTTCCCCCACACACACACCCTGGCTTGGAGGGCTTAACAGGGCAACTGGGGAAGCATGACCAATGACGATGGGGACGGCCCACAAGAACAGTCCAAGTGCCCGAGCACCCTGTGGACTCCGGAATCCTCCCCAAGCGACAGAAGGGCAAACACGGGATCCCAAATTCTTTGCATGGTGACCTCAGAGGGGCGGCAAATCTCTATGGCTACCAACAGTTTGGGACCTTGTTGCAGCTGCCTTCCTCCTATCAAACGATCCCCTGGCTGGGCTCCCATCTATCTTAAAAGTATGAACAGGCAAATCCATGTAGTCAGACAGTCGTGTAGTGATTACCAGGAAAGAGAAGTTACTGCCACCAGGTATAGGATTTCCATTTGAGGTGACAACAAGGTTCCTGAATTACATGGTGGTGACGGTTGCACAAGAAGTCTGTTGGCGCAGTGGTTAAAGCACTCAGCTGCTAACTCAGAGGTGGGTACTTTGACCCCTCGGTCACTCTACAGAAGACAGATAGGGCAGGCTGTCGCCATAAAGATGACAGCCTTGGAAGCCCCAAAGGCAGATCGACTCTGCCCTAGAGGGTTGCTGTGAGTCAGAATCGACTCAGCAGCCATGAGGTTCTTGTTTAGACGATTGCACAATCCGGTGCATATAATGTCACTGAATTGTATTGTGCACTTCAAAATGGTGGAAATGGCCATCTTTCATTCCATAGATAGTCTATAAAATAGATAAATGCCCCCAGGGCCAACAATGAGAATAGAGATACCAGGAAGATTAGGGGAAGGTGTGGGGGAATAACGGGGGAATCGATCACAAGGATCAACATATAACCTCCTTCCAGGGGGATGAACAACAGAAAAGTGGGTGAAGGGTGACAGGATGATGTAAGATATGAAAATAATAATCTATAACGTATCAAGGGTTCATGAGAGGGGGGGTTGGGGAGGAAAGGGGGAAAATAAGGAGTTGATATCAAGGGCTCAAGTAGAAAGAAAATACTTTGAAAATGATGATGGCAGCATACATGCAAATGTGCTTGACACAATAGATGAATGTATGGATTGTGATAAGAGATGTAAGAGCCCCAATAAAAGTATTTAATTAAAAAAAGAAAGAAATCAAATGCCATATTGCACTGGGCAAATCTCCTGCAAAAGACCTCTCTCATGTGTTCAAAAAGCAAAGATGTCACCTTGCGGACTGAAGAGTATCTATTACAGGCCATATTCTCATTCTCGATAGCCTCATCCGAGGGCTGAAGATGGTGGGTAGATAAGAAAGCCCACAGAAGAACGATGGTGTTCACGAAGAATGTTCAATACAGAGGGCTTTCCCCCCCAAAAAATGGGTTAAAGGTCCTGTGTGGAGCTTCATAGTGTGCATCCCCCACCCCAGGCAACCATTGAGCAACTGGCTTTGAGTTAGTGCACCCAGTGGTGTTGCCTGGGGAGGTTCTCTCTGATCACAGTGAATTTTTTCGTAAAAGCTGTCTTACTCAAACCTTGTTTTTTGTGATGGCCAATTTAAGAGAACCGCATGTGGCTGTAAAATTTTGTTTCTTGCTCAGGGGAAAATGCTGCAGAAAATATTGTGATGTTGGACACAGTTTACAAGGACAGAGCACTAGGGGAAAAACCTCAAGTGTATGAGTGGTTTTCTTGTTTCAAAGAAGGTGAAATGTCGATTGATGACAAACTTCCTTCTTAAAGTCCTTCAACTTCCCAAACTGAAGAAAATGCTGACTCAGTGCATTTGGAGTTCATTCCCACCAGGTCAGACTGTTAATCAAGCTTTTTATTTAGAGGGTTTGAAAAGATTGTCTAAGAGTGTATAACAGACGGGGGACTGGTGCTGCCACCACAACAATGCACCTGCTCATGCAGCTATCTCAGTGTGTCAGTTTTGGGCAAAAAACAGCATGCCTCTCTTGCCTCACACACTTTACTCACCTGACCTCGCTCTGGGCGAATTTATTTTTGTTTCAGTGAACACAGAGGGACATGATAGGACAGCGATTTGAAGATGTAGAAGAGGTGAAGAAAAAAATGAGAGAAAATGCTGTCAGCCATCCAAACAGAGGAGTTTGAAAAAGGTTTCCAAGAATGGAATCGCAGTGGAGAGCAAATGTATTGAGAATGATGAAGGCAATGAATGTACAAATGTGCTTTACATAATTGATGTATGTATGGATTGTGATAAGAGTTGAATGAGCCGTTAATAAAACAATTTAAAAAGAATTTAAATAAAATTTCCTTTATACCCATCAAAAATTTTAAAAAGGGGAGGGAGGGAAAAAAAAGAGGACCTGATGCAAAGGGCTTAAGTGGAGAGCAAATGCTTTGAAAATGATTAGGGCAAAGAATGTATGGATGTGCTTTATACAATTGATGTATGTATATGTATGGATTGTGATAAGAGTTGTATGAGCCCCTAATAAAATGTAAAATTTTTTTTAATTAAAAAAAAATTTAAAACAATGGACTAGCAAATTTGACAAATATGTTAAGTGTTCTGGAGAGCACTTTGAAGGTCATAAGGTTGTTTTCTACAAAAATGCAAATACATGTGGTAGTTACATAATCTGTTGTCAATCTGAGACTTAAGAGTGAAAGGGTGGAGTTTAGCCTGTCAATCAGGTTGCAGCTTGATGACCTCATTTGGAGGTGCTAAGGAGATAAATAGCTTACTGGAGTCAGGACACACATGCATTCCCTTCGAGACATGCTTGCTGACAAGATACATGGAGCTACACTAGAGCTCTGGAGCTGAAGGAGCCATGTGGAGACCCCTGCTGGCACTGAGATGCTTCCACCACCATTGGATCCACAAGACTTTCCACCCACTGGCCTGTGATCTTCCTGCATCTATCCGGCATCATTACATGTATTGTGTGAGTCTTTAGAGGATTTTATAGATTGGTATGGACATATGAGCTAATATCAGACTTATGGACTTGATTTGTACTGGACTGAGATATTTTCTCAATATTCAATTGCTCTTGTATATAAAGCTCTTTCCTATATACATATGAGTGTCTATGAATTTGTTTCTCTAGTCTACCCAGGTTATCACAATATATAACTTTAAAAAACTCCAGTTTTTTGGGGGGTACCCCCTCATGCACTCTGGACTGCCAGAAGAATCAACAATGGTCTGTTGGAGGAGGTACAACCATAATGCTCCTTAGAATTGAGGATAGCAAGCCTTTGATTGCCCATACTTTGGACATGTTATCAGGAGAAACTCGTCTCTGGAGGACATCATGTTTGGTTGGTAGTCTGTAAAAATGAGACAAACCCCTCATATGACAGTCCGACACAGTGGCTGCCACAATAGCAATTATTTGTAGAATGGCAGAGGGCGAGATAGTATTTGGTTCTGTTGTATGTAAGGTCCTTATGAGTTGGATATTTATGAATTACTGTGACACGTCACAAGAATATTAGTACCTTTGATATCTTACCTAACTTTTTCTGGGAGAAGCTGGAGGACTAGTAGACCAACATTTTTTATTTAGTTGTGCCTATTTCTCTAAGGACACTTATGTTTTTGCCACATGGGATACAGGTTTGAAGTAGCTTAGCAATTCACATAAGAGTACCTCAAGATGCTTGGGAAACCCAAATGAATTATGCAGTCTAATCATCGTAGGAAGCTGAGGACAGAGGGGACTTTGATGCTTGCTTCTGAACTGGCCATGTCATGGAGTGAAAGTGGACCAATGTAACCTTTCCAATTAATATTAAGTTGTCTTCAGGCATTGCTTCTTTGATGGTCCATGGCCAGGGGACCGACAGAAGGTCCTTGTAGATGATGGCCCACCTGGTCCTCATTTTTTTCTGCCTACCTCTGAAGCCCCGCCCCCACAGCTGCCTGTGAAAGGAGCCTGGCTCAGTTCCCATTTCCCTATTTGGATGTGAATGTCACTTAGCCAGTTTGCCCACATGATTTCCCAGACTCAGGAAGGGACACGCCCTCTTGAGGAGAGATGCTGCCACCATGGAAAGGAAAGCTCATCTTTGGTGTGGGTCACGTGCTCTTCTGTTCTTGTTTATGTCATAAGCCATCCCGTGTCATCCCTTATGAGGGTGCAATTTGCTCCTTCTGCTTCTTCGATTCCCTTTGATTCTTCATGGATAAAATTTTCCAGCTAAATGGGACTTTTGTTTATGTTTAGTATTTCCCAGTTAGTCCAATATTTCTGCCTTTAGGCAGTGATTCCACCGCCCCTAGAGAATCAAGGAAATTTTGTACATTCCTAAAATAAAAAGTTAGATGTAATTATTAACAACAATAACAAAAAACAACTGACTGCCATCAGGTCAATTTTGACCCATATTGACCCTATAGAACAGGATAGAACTGCCCTGGTGGGTTTTTCTTTATGGCAGTAGACAGCCTCATCATTCCCCCTTGGAGCAGCTGGTGTTTTTGAACTTCAGACCTTTGGGTTGGTAGCCCAATGTGTGATGTGCTATGCCACCTGGAATCCCTAGATGTAATTATAGGTCCTGCTATTTTCAGGGATCTATCTGGAAATTGCCCTAAAACAACCTTACTGCTTTTCAAGCACCCTCTGACAGAGATCACTTGGAAGACCTCTACTCTGGTCAGGCCTCCGCTTGCCCTTTGCTCTTGGGTTCGGGGTCTCTATTAGAAGCGTTCAGAGCCTCCCTTCAGAGAAACGCTTCCCTCAGATTGGCCTAAAAGAGAGCTAAAACAGTGTCATTTAGGCTCCTAACTTGAGGGCTTGGCATAAGGATTCAAGGGCATGGCCCCCTGCCCCACCCTAAACAGGAACCGGAAGTGATAGGAAGACCATGTAAACTCAGGAGCCAGTCATAAAATGGCAGTGGGAGAATGAGTCACCCATGCCCTCCTGCTTCTGTTTCTCACATAGAAAATGAAGGGGCTGGCCCTGAGTTGCTCTTTGATCCTAGTTCAATTAGCAACTATAAAGATGTGTATAAAATGCTGAGAGATTACTTAGGCAAATACCACTGGATTTCTCAAAAAAGCATTCCAGTTAGTGATCGGAATGAACCAAAAGGTCCTCATTTTCTGGATATTAACACTCACAATGTGAAGAATATGCTTTGGAGAGCTGCTTTCTTGTTTCTTACACGGCTTAACTAGCAAATAACAGGTGTGGATTCGACCCCAGCTCTGCTGGTCACTAAAGTCCAAGTGGTGATGGTTCACCCACCCAGCCACGGGTGTTTGTAGAATGTGGTAAATGCCGCAATACAGGGGCCAACCAGGCACTCCAGAACATGTAGACTTCGTGTTTACAAGGCATTTCCTTCCTTAGCAAAAGGTCTTGCCACCTGGGGCCCACCAGAGCTCACTCAGGGAGTCAGCACCCCTGGGGTTCATTGCCAACCTCCCATCACTGGGGCTCTCTGCATGTCTTTCTTTACTCTTCTTCCTGGAACGTAAACCTATTTGTAACAAGCAAGCACAGTAATCCCTTCCACAGGAGCACCCTGATTTACAAAGCACTCTCACATCCATTACCTCATTTAATCACTTCCTCCTCCACGTGCCTCCACTTTCTTGTTATCACTTTAGTATAACATCGTGCCTTCATTAACAAGCAGAGCCATGGCATTCATCTGCGCCCGCAAGGCCCAGCCCCTCAGTCATGCATCTCAGCACCTTACACACTGGCTGCACAAAGTGGAGGGAATGAGTTGGCCACATTGAGGCCTCTCAGGGTTGTGGGTCTTTTTCACAACTGCTTTCACAGTTCTTTTGATTTTAATGAATGTTCGGAGGTCATTTTGGGGTAAAATCAGACGAGGAGGAGGAGTACAGAACAAAGTAGGGGGTGACAGAAGTGAATACTTCAAATGCCTGGCCTGGTCGTGTGGTACAACTTGCACCAGGGACCGATGAGTTTTGCCTAATGGCCATGGGTGGGAAGCTGACCTTGTCTCAGAAAAGCTCCACCCAACGGAGAAGGAAGCTGTCACTGGAGAGCCGGAGTCAGAAAAGTCTCTGACTTGTGCCCTAGGAAAGAGTGGATGGTTGTACAAATTATTTTTGAAAAGACAGAGTTCATGGGTAACTTCCAAAAGAGGTAACCTGTCGACTTTTTTTTTTTAAGAAAAAGAATCAAATGGTTGCAGTTTTCAGAAAAAGAGTGACAACTCAGATCAACAACTACAAGAAAACAAACTCACCATGGCAACAATATATATTTGATCAAGGATTCCCCTTGGTGGGAGGGTGGGGGAGAGAGGGGAAAAACAGAGAAGCTTATACCAAGGGCTTAAGTAGAAAATGTTTTGGAAATGATGATGACAACATATGGACAGATATGCTTGATTCGATTGATGTATGGAATGTTATAAGAGCTGTAAGAGTCCCCAATAAAATGATTTATTAAAAATAGAAAACATTTCACTGCCATGGAGTCTATTTGGATCCATAGCGACCTTGTAGGGCAGGGTGAGTGTCCCCCCCCTTACCCCCCTGGGAGTTCCTGAGACAGTCACCCCACCAGGGACTAGAAAGCCTTGTCTTTCTCCTGTGGAGCAGCTGGTGGTAAAACAGTGCCTTGAAGTTCCAAATTTTTCCGGGGGGGTGTGGGGGTGGGGAAGGAGATGTGAGGTAGGAATTTCCCAAGTTACCTTCATAAATGAAGGCTGGGGGCAATAACCTTAGAAAAAGAGGTAGTGGCCACCAACAGAGCTCATGACAGCGATAGTGGGGGGTCGCCTCTGGGAACTCCTTCCTAGGGAAAGACCCAGGGGTCCTGAATTCTCAAAATTCTCTTTAGTAAAAGAGTGGACCGCGGAACCCCACTTTTTCTTTGAAGAGAGAGCTGGGATCCTGAATCTACAAAATCATCCTTCATGATCCTTATCTTGGCAATTCTTATCAGTAAACCGAAGAGCAAAAAACATGCTCAGAAGAGAGGCAAGAAACCCTGAGGATTCTCCTCGGAACGACAGCCAGGGAAAGAATCCCCAAGATTCTCTTCAAAGAAGGCTCAATCCACAACCCGGGTCAAATGAGAGCGCGGGGCGAAGAATCCCCTCAGGAACAAGGCCAGGCCACGACTCGCCCAGTCTCTTCAGAACGCGCCTCACGCGGCCCCGCCCGCCACCCGGAGTAACCGCCCGGCCCAGGCCGCCTCCGGTGCATTGTGGGTGGGGCGCCCCTGCTGAGCACTGCGGGGAACCCCCTGCCCAGTCCGTCGCCGGCCGCCAGGCAGCCCAGCCGAACCGCCCTCTGGGGTCCGAGTTCGCTGGCCACGAATTGACGCGTCTCCCTAGGCCCCGCCCCTCTCTGTGTTCCCGCCCCGAAGTTGGAGCCCCGCCCCTGCACGTTCTCAGTGGCTCTGAGCCCCGCTTCACTCTCCCATTGGTAGAACTCATGTCAGTCATCCCGTCCCGCCCTCTAGGTCCCGTCCCAGCCGTCGGCGCGCTCCCAAGGGCCAGCCGGCCCCCGTTTTAATTGGTCACCTCGAGGTGTCAATCACGGATAGGGCAACGCCCCCAACGAGGAGCGGATCCTTAAGCCGGGCCGGACCCCATTGGCCTGAGGCACCGCCACTCGACGAGACGCGCCTCAACCCGGAAGTGTGCACGGCGAAATCTGCCTAGCAACCGGGGAAGCCGGGCTGCGAAGCGGCAATTTCAGTGTGAGCCGGAGCGGCGAGACCGAACGGCGGCTCTCGAGCGCGGCGCGGCGGCTCCTCCCGCCCCGGGGTCAGCGCCCGCGGCGCGCGCCCGCGTACCCAGCCGCTGAGCGCGCCCACGCGCCGCCGCGCACTGGGGCGGCCGGTCGCCCTGTGGTCCTGTCGCCGCCGCCGCCGCCGCCGCCGCCGCCACAGGCGCCACCTGAGGGATCTGCTGCCGCGGGACACGACCAGATCCGACCCGACCGGGCCTCGGAGCCCGCCCAGCCGCGCCGCGCGGCCACCGGCCGAAGCGCGGAGCAACTTTGGTGAGTGAGAGACCCCCGGTGGGCTGGGGGAGTCCCGCCTCCTGGTGTCCCGGGCTTCCCGGGGGACCCACGCCACCGTGAGGGATTTTGTGCGTCTGTGAGAAGACCCTCACTTCTGGGTGGAGACCCGAGCTTTTTGAGGACACTCCTCCACTTCTCTGAGGAGACCGGGCCACTCCGGGGTACACCCCCTTCTGTGAAGGACCCCGTACCTGTGAGGGACCCCTCTTCTCCGAGAGGACCCTCACCTCAGAGGGGCGCCCCTTCGTCTCCCAGGAGACGCCCCTGCTTCAGCGAACGCCCTGGCTTCTCTGAGGGGGCCTCCTCCACCTCCCTGAGGAACTCCCTTTCTCTAAAGGACCCGAGTTCTCGGGAAGACTTCTGTGTTCTCTCCACTCTCCGCAGGACACCCCTGGACCTGTGAGGCTCCCCCCACCCTGTTTGAAGCCCTCCTTCTTTGGGGTACACCTTGCTTCTCAAGGGGACCCTGCGGTCCTTCAGGAGACCTCCTGCTCCCCCAAGGGGACGCCACTAATTCTGGGGCCCCCTGCGGCACTGAGCTTGGGTCTGCTTTTCTGAGTGGACTCTAAGTTGCCTCCTCCTTTTTAGGGGTCTCTTTCCCTGGCTTTTCTGAGATGTTCACCAGTTCTTGTCTCTCCTTTGAGTGGCCCCTTCCTGCTTCTCCACTTTTCTAGGTGTTCTCCCCCAAACCACATTTCCTCTGAGTTGCCCGCACTGCCAACAGGCTCTCGGGCAGTGCTGCCCGCAGTGTCCCACTTCTGTAGGCTGCTCAATGAGTCCCAGGTCCCAGAAACTTCCTGGGAGAACCCTGCTTCTTCAGGCTTCCCCCCCCCCCCCCACTAACTTGGGATCACCTCCTCTTCCTGGACCACTCCCACTTTCCCAATGTCCTTTCCTCATCAGATGGTGACACCAGTGCATCCCTCCCCCCCCTTCTTAGGGCTCCCCTTTCCTGAGAGTGACTCCCTGTAGTCCCCAAGATTCAGGGCGTTCCTCTTTCTGTTTGGGTCACCCCCATGTTTCTGGCTTCTTTCTTGCCAGGCTGGGGGTCTGCTCTCTGTATTTGCTCCAGCCCCAAGGGTTTTATACCTGGATGGGAGCCTGAGAGGCGGGGAGCCCCATGTTCTCCTGCCCTTGTAAGACCTGCTAGATTGGGGGAGCATGAACTGTGACCAGAGGGCCTTCCCTTTTCAGCCAGGGAGCCACCCCAGTGTTGTCAAGCCAGTGTGAGAGAAGGGGGGATAAGGAGGGCCCATGGTCCCCCCATTATCACAGTGTCAGGCCACAGGACCTGACTTCCTGTCCCTCCCCCCTCCCTTCTGCTTAGTGGAACTCATCTCCCCCTTCCCCCCAAAAGGAGAAGAAAGCTGTCCTCCTGTCTGGTCTTCCTGCAGCATTCTCTCATTCCAGGCCCTCAGAGGCCCCCCCTTGAGCCCAACAGGGTCTCCCAGTTTGTGGGCCACCTTTTGGTTTGAAAGAGACAAGGCAAGAAGCAGGAAATGGGTCACCCTCCGATCCAGGGAGCATGAAAGGCAGGCAGACACCTGGGGAGGATTTGATGACTAGGCTGAAAGTTGTAGGTGATTTCAGCCTGGCCCAGAGGAAGGTCTCCAGCTACAGGCACGGATGGATGGTGGGTGTGCTTTTTTTCCATGGCCCACCCTGGACTCCAAGTTCACTTCAGTAGCTAATTTTATCTGCTTTGCCAAAATGCAGAGCTCTCGGGAGCCCAAGTGGATGAATGCTGGCATTGAGAGATGGTCCAAAAGACAGGAATGAACTCCGTTTGAAACCTGAGTAACCCGTAACCACTTCATGGCCATGCATAAGTCTCTGGCTAAAAGTGGGGGTGGGGTGGGGGTAGGGGAGTTGGGGTGGGTAGCCAGGGGGCAGCTGGCCCCAGGTTGACGCTGGGAAATCTAGGCCCACCTCCTGTGCCGTTGGCATTTCACCAATCCCTCCCTCTGACCCAACTAGCAAGGGAATTTACTTTACCATTGGATTTAAGGCCCTCTCTCCCCTGCTCCTTCCCATCTGAGTCTTGCTTAATTTGAGTCCTTTGTGAAAGGCTCCTGCCGAGGCTATAATTTGAGTTCTAAATCTGTCGGTGGACCATGTGGACACAAGTTTCAACTCGAGTCCTCTGTTTCTGTGGAGAAGCACTTGCGAATTTCTGGGGCCCTTTGCTTCTGGTGGAGTCAAGTCCAGGCAGGAGGCTGCTGCCAACCATCTTGTTCTTCCCAGGTCAGCTGGAGGCGCTGCCCTAAGGGAAAGGGGAAAGATGGTAGGCCTCTCCAGCCTCTTTGGGACAGATGACAAAGGGGTCACCATGTCCTGAATTGAAGGCCAAGCAGTGGCTGGCAAGGTGTGGGTTTTTTTGTTTTTTGTTTTGATTACTTTATGGGAGAACTCCTAGGACCTGCAGGGTGTGGGGTGTGAAAAGGGGAAGAGCGAGCTTTGAAGTCAAAGGACTCTCTTCAGATTCTTGGTCTGCCCTTTCTCGATGTGTGACCTTGGGTAAATTGTGGCACAAAATTAGTGGAATGCTAACTATTTGAGGAACCGCTTCTCTGAATGTGTCTGAAGACTGTCGGGATGAGATGGACTTGGTAGACGAGTGATTGAATGAATGAGTGACTGGAGAGAATGAACAGGAGGCCTCTAGCACAGTGCTATGGCCTGGCACATGGTTGGTTGTGGTGCCTGGGAGATTAGGTTCTGGCCTGAACTCTCAGACCAGGAAGCACTTGGAATTCTGCCAAAGCTAAATGTGCCCAAAGAGAAAGAAACTTACTCTGTCTCTTGGAAAACCCATTCCCTCCCTTCCACACCCCCTGTCTAGAGCAAAATTTTTTTTTTGAGCAGAAGCTTTTCTGTGTTCTGCTACTAGATGGGAGAGAGATTTGCTGTGTGGCCTTGGTGTTTGTGCTTGCCTTGGCTTCTCTCTCTGTAAAGTGGGGTAATTTGTGAGATAAGGGCAAGCAGGGAAATGTGTTACTATAATCAGACCTCAGGCAAAAAGAGATTATTATGAACTTAAAGAGTTGTGGGAAGAAAATATAGGCGAACCATAAACCATAAACCCCAAAGGATTCTATCCATGTTTTGAGCCTGCTTGAGTGAGTGATCTGCAGGCAGGCAGGTACCTGGTGAGTGATCTGTTCTTATGTTAGAACCTTGAAAGAGGAACTGTTCTTTCAGGGTAATGGATCAGATTTGAGGACAAAAGACTGGGAAAGTGATGTACAAAGGCATTTGACGCCACACAATAATAGTACTTTGAGAGGGCCAGTGTGTGGCATAGTGCCCATGAGGAGATCAGAATTCACCTCGAGGCTCCTGGGATGGAGAGAGCTATGGAGATACTAACTCAGCTCCTTGGGGACCTGGGGGGTGGGGCAGGAACTTTTCTTTCTTTTTGGAGCAGAATTTTAGCAATTAGTAAAAGCCCTAGAATCATGACCTGTGGGTGAGTTCACCTCTCCTTCACTTAGTAGTGTGGGGACAGATGGCATGGCACTTTACCCCTGATGGTTTAAAACCCAGGGGAAAATAATGGGTGAAAAATCTAAGCTAGGCCCTCAGGGGCTGCTCCCAAGTTTGAAGAAAAGGTTGTTGTTTTGTTTCCTTGAAACACACTCACACAAAGTATAGGTGTCCAGGCAAATAAATATCCAGCAATCTTAATTTAGTTCTTTTAAGGATAGTTAGTTCCATTTTTTGAGAAAGAAACAAAATTGATTATTTTTAAAATGTAAAAAAATAAGGTAAACAACTCTAAAGGGATCACTATCCCTTTTGAAATTATCCTGTCAGTGTCACAGACTTCACTCTGGCATATGGTGGCGCCACTAACGAGTCTCTTTATCTAACAGGAAGTTTTTTAACTATTTTTTTAATTGAAATCCTTACAACAATAAAAAACCTTGGATAGTTAGAAGTGATATTGATCTTGGTACATTTATTAGATGTAATGTAACATGGTTATCCATTGGTGGGCAGTTGTAAAAGGCATGTGGGTCCAAACCCTGCCCAGCTTCTAACTCTGGACCGATAAACTGTTGATTTATATAACTGAAATAGCTAGGGAAGTGAGGGTTTCCTTCCTGTTGCAGACAGCACCAGAGCATTAAATCCCTATGGGATCTTGATGATAAGAAATAAGCTGACCTCTTTTGGAATTGGGAAATTACTATAGAAAGTGATCTCATCCAAATGAATGGATGATATTATTTTTAATTTCTAGTAATAAGATTGCCTCTATCCTCTTTGCAGTTCAGCTGCATTGGTTTGAATACGAGTTTATCCCTTTAAACTGGCTGAAAGAAGGATACTTTAGAACCTTTTGTATGTTTTCCTATGTGACCATAGGTAGTTTTTTTCATTGTGACAAAACTATGTATAACAAAACATCTGCTAATTCAAACATTTTCATGCCAACAATGGCATTATGTTCATCTTGCTGTGCAACCATCAATACTATCCATTTCCATCATTAAGAGAAACTCTGTGCCCCCTTCAGCTATCATTTCCCCTTTTCCTCTCATCCCTAGTAACTTCTAATAAACTTTGATATCTATCACTTTGCCTAATCTAGATATTTCATATGAGCGAGAGCATTTGATATTTGTTCTTTAGCGACTGACCTATTTCAGTCAGCATTGTGTGTACAAGGTTCATCCATGTCATGGCATGTGCCAGAACTTAATTTCTATTTATGGTAAATAATACTTCATTGTATGGCTAGAACACCTTGTGGATGGACCTTTATGGTATTGTGAATAGCAGTATAATGAGCATTGGTGTACAAGTTTCTGTTGAGTCTTGCCTTCAGTTCTCTTGGGTTTTTAAATTTTAAAAATTTTATTTTAATGCAACCTAAGTTGGATGGTGAACCCTGGTGGTTAGTAGGTTATGTGTTGGGCTGCTTACCACAAAGATCAGCAGCTCGAAAGCACCAGCTGCTCCAAGGGAGAAAGATGAGGCTTTCTATTCCCATAAAGACAGTCTCGGAAACCTGTCACAGGGGCAGTTCTACCCTGCCCTATAGGGTCACTATGAGTCAGAATTAACTTGTTGGCAGTGAGTTTTGAGAAGCTATATAGAAGCATAAAATTCCAAAAAAACACCTGCCATTGAGTTGAGGCCGACTCATAGTGACCCTGTAGGACAGAGTAGAACTGCCCCTGGGGCAAGTTTCTAAGACTGTAACCCTGTCTTTCTCCCAAGGTGCTGGATGGTGGTTCAGACTGCTGACCTTGCAGTTAGCAGCCTACTTCATAACTACTACAGCAGATGGAAGCTGACATGACTTTCAGCACGCAATCTAACAACAACCTGCCATGTGCCAAGTTGAGATCCAGCAGGAGCAGGACAGATGCAGTTGTCATTCAAGGATATTCTATCCTATGATTAAAACCAGTCTCAAACAAGTGACCAGATACATGACTTAAAGAATACCTTGAGACTTTTCTGGGAACATCCCAGGGGTACTGCAACTACTGTCAGTGGGAGTTTACAGGTGGAGTTTCTTGGGAGGCTTAGAAGTAAAAAGTCACTCAAACCCCCAAAGAGCAAACTCACTGCCATTGAGTTGATTCCAACTCATAGTGACCTTTGAAGATGGAGTGGAACTGTTCCTGTGTGTTCACAAGGCTGAAACTCCTTATAGGAGTAGAAAGCCCTGTCTTTCTCCCTTGAAGTGGTTGATGGTTTCCAACTACTGACCTTGTGGTTAGCAGCCCAGCGCATAATCACTCCCTACATCCCCCATTTCCTCACTATGCTCTTTACTCTGTCCTCTCTCACTACAAGGGGGCAGAAATTGTGTTTTCCCAGTTGACTGATAGCATTGGTTGTTCAGGATGACTGGCTTTAATTTTGGGGAAAAGAGAGTATGGGAAGCATTCTTAATTTAGCTTTTATGCTTTTTTCCTTTTAAAATTTTATTTTATTGTTGTTGAGAATATACAACAATACATATAACAATTACATTATTTGAGTCATGCAACCATCCTTACCTCCTTTTTTGAGTTTCTTCCTCATTAATATATAATTTATTGCCCTCTAAGATTCCCATTGAATCTTTCCAGTGAGTTACTGTTGTCAGTTTGATCACATAGTTCTTGAAAAAGTTTAATACTCCAGCAAACCCTTTTTCCTAGTTAAACTAAATTATTGTTAAGTTTTAAGATGACTTCAGAAGATAGTTTTGGTTTAAGGTTTAAAGATTATTATTCAGGGGTTTATTCCTCCTTCATGGTTTCAGAAAGTCTAGAGTCCATGAGGATTTGAATTTCTTATTTATTTTTTGAGGATTTGAATTTCTGTTGTATTTTTCTACTTTTGATCAGAATTCTTTTCTGGTATCCTTGGTCAAAATGTTCAGTAATGGCAGCCAATTCTTGTGGCAAAGGAGACAGTTGTTCATGGAGGCAGTTAGCCACACATACATTCCATATCTTCCTCCAATTTCATCTTTTCTTGTGTCAGGTGAATACTGACCAAGTGTTTTGTCTTGGATGGCGGCTTGCAATCAGCTTTGTGGTTCTTGATTGGTTAGTAGTGGTGGTGTGTACTTGGAATCCTTTGGCATTTTTGTAAAACATTCAGGCAAGGAGGTGCTTGGAGGTGCTTGGCAGTTGTTTATGGTTTGGGAAAAATGAGGTTTCAAATAAATGAACTGACTGTTCTATCATGAGGGACAGTTTTGGGGTTTGGAGGTCTCTCCCCTCTAGGATTGCCTCTCACACTGGGACTTGAGGAAGTGCTCTTTTGACATTTGTTCATTTATTTATCATCCTGTGGCGACTTGTGTGTTGCTATGATGTTGGAACCTATGCCCACCTGTATTTTGAATACCAGCCGGGTCACCTTTAGTGAATAGCTTTCAGTAGAACTTTCAGAGTAAGACAGAGTAGGAAGAAAGGCCTAGATACCTACTTTCAAAAATCAGCCAATGAAAACCCTGTGAATCACAGCAGAGTACATATAGTTCTGAAAGGTGGCATGTGTTTTATGTGGTGCCCATGAGTTGGAACCAACTGTATAGCAAGATGCTAGGGCAAGGCTGTGAGATTTGGTGTTCCTCTATTTGGGTTGACAGGTGCTTGTCTAGTAGGGAGTTGCTATGAGTCAGATTCCACTCAATGACAGTGTTTTTTTTTGTTTTGCCTGTAGTAGCTCTTTTTATAAGGGGTGGAGCCTGAGGGGAGTGTAAGGGTGGCTCACAGAGTTTGTTCTGATAGTCTGATTTCTTTTTCTTTTTTTCTACCTAAGTACCGGCCAACTCTGGAGGTCAAGAGGCAGGCCCAGGACGGAAGTAGGTGTGGACTAGTAAGACAACTATGCACATGACCAGGCTCCCACCGCTGGGCTTTGCTGCCCATAGGAAGTGGATGCCTGCTCCTACCTCACTTCCTGTTTCTCCCTCCTGTTAGGCTGAGGTCTTGGGCCCCCTTTTCAACATTGAAAACATGCTCATGTTTTTGCTTTTCCCTTGATGAGCTGTAGTATCAAAGAGCTAGGCGCTGCACCTGGTAGTATTGGGGGCTCAACTAATGTACCCATAAGTTTGGTAATACCTGGCAGGGCTGCTGACAGGATGGTTTCCTGTTGTACACCACCATGCTCTAGTGCTGAAGGCTGTTTTGGAGGTGTGTGTGTTGTTAGGTGCTGCCAAGTGAGTTCCAACTCAGTAACCCCATGCACAACAGAATGAAATGCTGCCCGGTCCCATGCCATCCTCATGATCACTGTGATGTGTGAGCCTACTGTTGCAGCCTCTATCAATCCATCTCCTTGGCAGTCTTCTTCTTTTTTGCTGACCTCTAATTTAACAACCATGATGTTCTTTTTCAGAGACTGGTCTAGGCTGATAACATGTCCATAGTTCATGAGACCAAGTCTTGCCATCCTCATTTCTAAGGAGCATTGTGGTTGTACTTCTTCCAAGACAGATTTGTTTGTTCTTCTGACATTCCATGGTACTTTGAATATTCTTCCCCAACACTGTAATTCAGATGCATCGATTCTTCTGCAGTCTTCTTTAGTCATTGTCTAACTTTCACATACAAATAAGGCTACTGAAAGTAGCATGGCTTGGTTGGGTCAAGTGAACTCTAGTCTTCAAAGTGACATCCTTGCTCTTCAGCACTTTAATAGGTCTTTGCAGATTTTCCCAATGCAATGCATTGTCTGATTTCTTGACAGCTGCTTCAGTGAGCATTGATTGTGGGTAGAAGCAAAATGAATCATTGGCAACTTTGAGGGATGTGTAATCAGTAGGAGAGACAGATGTCCTTTAGTGAAGAGTGTTCCTTGAAGGTGTTTTGCTTTGAGGTCTTAAGGCTTTGTAGTAGTGCAGTAGGAACTTGGGGCCAGAAAGTCTGGGTTTGAATCCAGATTCCATCACCTGCTGAGGAGTGACCTAACCTGCTGGTGCCCTAGCCTCTTTCAGCCTCCTCATTTGTTAGGGAGCGTTGGTAAGCATGCCGCTGGCAGCCAGATTACCACACATGCCCACGAAGGTAGTACCTGTGGAATTGTATCAAGGTGGAATGTCCTTCTCAGGCCTGGCCCACAACTTTGGAGGCTGCATTTGGTAGTTAGGACTGCTCAGGAGCAAACCAGTCTCACCGGACGCAGGCAGGCCATGACTAGGGCTCTGTGACTTTGAGATTCCAGGTAGATGGATTAGTTCACTGAAGCCTGATGCCACCACAGCATCACTTTACCCTGGCTGTGCTTGCTGCATGGATTCACAGTGCTGCCTGTAGTGTGATGGGTGACTGGGAGAAAGGCACACACCCAGACTTCATGTGACCTGCAGTGTGCTGCCCCCACACCTTCATCACTTCCACCTGTACCTTGGCTCATAAAAACCTCACCAAGGCTGATGGAGACATACATTTTACTTGCTAAGGGCCAGGCCACCACCTGGGTCCAGAAGCTCATAACCAAAAATGAAATGAAGTAAGCTTGTTGCCAAGGAGTTGATAACTTATTACAGCCTTTGTGTTACCGAGTAGAACTACTTCGTGGAGTTTTCTGGACTGTAATCTTTACAGAAGCAGAGCACCATTTGTGCTACCTAGGAAGCGAGAGGAAGGGCAGATATATAAAATAGGGAGAATGAGCTGAGTAAGACGGTGGGGCTGCTTGTTAGAGGACCTTTCCGGGAAAGCAGCAGCAGCAGGCCTGGGCCATGTGGGTGGTAATAAACAGCCAGGTGAGCTTCCTTTACCCGAGGAGGTGAATAGTGTCTAAAAGTTAGCACTTGAACAGGACATCTTTGGCAGCAAAGCCTAAAGTTATCTCCAAAGGTAGAAAGTCTTAGAAAATGTGCCCTAATAGGATCATGGAAAAGGGTCCCTGGGTGGTGCAAGTGATTTGTGCTCAACTCCTAGTGGAAAGGTAAGCAGTTCAAATTCAGCTGGCAGTGTTATCTAAGAAAGGCCTGGCATCTGCTTTTGTAAAGATTATAACCAAGAAGGTCTGATTGAGGAGCCCCTCCCTACTCTGTAACACAAGAGGTTGCCACAAGTTGGACTTGACTTGATGCCAACAAATTTGGCATTTTTGGAGGATCATGAAACTCAACTTACAACAGCCATTTTCAATAAAAAAAAAATGAGTGGTAGTGAGTACAGTTGGACCTGCTAAGACCTCTCTTGGTGGAGCTTCCAGAGAACACAGATGAGATTGCTCTTGAAATCTTTCATTCACTAGAATGAAATTATCAAAAAAAAAAAAGATCATTTTTGAGAATTACTTAAATGTCTAAACTTCTCAACATGTTAGAACATTTTTTGATTGCATTTTTAAGCTTTGTGCTTTGTATTTAATGTTTCAAAATATCTCTCAAAAGTGTCTCCCTTTGAGTTTGAAATAAAGGTCTTACTCCACCTACAGAGGCTTGACTCCTGTCGCCCCATGGAAAGGCAAGGTTGTTTGTTACCTCACTGCTAGGGAGAAGATAGGTCAGAAAGACCCTCTACTATTTATTTTCTGTACTGAAGTGCTGTGGACCATTCTAGTCAGAGAATCAGTTGGGAGAAGTGTTTTCCCTCCTTTCTTCAGGAGTTGGCAGACTGCTGGTTAGCAACTGGGCTAGCAAGGGATACGTTTTTGAATGTTTTTTCTTCATGTCTCAACGAGGGACACTTACAGACTGATGGTGGGATTCACGTTCTGTCTGAGGAGCAGGTTTGACGAGGTTGATCTCTAGACTCAAGATTATTATGGAGACTTTTTTTTGGGGGGGTATAAGTTTTTTTTTTAATAATTGTTTAACACATAAAAACAGGGTTTGCTTCCTAACTTTTCAAATACTTAAAGTTTATCTAACTTATGTGGACCGTGTTTGTAAGCCAGATATAGCCACAAAGGAGCTGCTCACTGCCAACTAGTGACACATGCAGATGAAGACAGTGGGAGACACACTTCCGGTTCTTACAGCAACTCTGGGTGGTTGCACTTAACCCTTTAGGGGAACAACTGTGCTCCGAACCTTGTCCTGGTGGGACATCATCCAGCGCACTGCAAATGGTACCTAAAGAACCCCACATGGTGTCAGCATGAAGGGCATAAGGGCGGTGGTTAAAAAGGACACAGGAGAGAACAAATGCTACTTAAAAGACGACACTCTCCAGAGAGACTTTCAGGATAAATGCCAAGAGGGGTGAATGGGAGTTAAGTAGCCCTCTTCAGATCTGACATTTGTTGTGGCATCAGTAAAGCATTGAAAGTATTGTTGTTTTCATAGAGCATCACTATAAATACTCTTTAGCCATTTTTGCCCTTTGAAAAAAGTATTACAGTATCAAAAATATTGCTGCACTGAGAAAATCAGTTCCCCATAGAAATTAATCGTTCTTTTTGTTCCCAGCCAATTGCATTGTAATATCAGTGTGCATAAATGTAGGGTTAAATAAGGGACTTTAAAACAGCTCTCCTGGATTGTTATTTCTAAACTTAGTGAAAAACAGATCTAGGCTTTAGAGTACTAAAAACACAAAATATAGAAAGTGTTCCGGGCTTTTCCATACAAGTAATTTTGTTTCTTTTGAAACCTTTGAGGAACTTTTTGAATGAACACACCTGTTTGTTTATTGTCCCTGGGAAATCTTTCCAGAAAACAAGAAGCATCCTCTATCACTCGTTGATAGCAGTGACGCATTGGTTTAAAGTTTGCACAGCTAGGTCTCCTCAGCCTGGGGTCTTGTTTGTGTGCTTGTGAACTTAACAAAGTAGTTGATAACTCCTTCCATGTTGAGAGGAAAGGGCATCTAGAAAGTTGAAAGGACAGTGAGTTTACTTTCCCAACCATTTCTCTTCCCCCTTTGTGCCCAGAGTCCCTGCACTGCAATGTACCTGGGTCTGGCTGTGGCTTCTGTTATTCTGGATGCCTGGGTTGCTCGTTGTAACCAATTGTGAATGGCTGGCTAAAATGTTACATCCACAGAAGACTTCCTGATCTCTCTCAGGCAGACTCCTTCATCAGTGATTTTGTTGTTGGACTGCTGTTTTCGGTCTTGAAATCTTATCTGTCTCTCTACCCCCTAGTCGCTGAGCTTCTGGAGAGGCAGTTGCAGGCCCTACGTCTGCAAAATCGTGGGGAGAAGTGCTCTCTGAGACAGTTCTTATGGATCAGGGTTTACCATATGCCAAACCACATTAAGCCCATTGACCCTGAGTTGATTCTGACTCATTTTGACTCTATAAGGCAGGGTAGAACCGCTCTTTAGGGCTAGAGACTAAATCATTATGGAGTGCCTGGTGAGTGGAAACTGCTGACCTTTTGGTTAGCAGCCAGCACATACTCATGACTCTACCTGGGCTCCATGCTTACATTAGAACATGTTAAAATTTTGTCTACTAGAAGTTTTAAAGAAAAAATTTTGGTCTAGTCTGGCTCAAAAAAAAAAGTACAATACCATGAACTTTCAGTAGGTGATGCTGCTCCTTTTCAGTTTAGCTTCAGGCTACTGTGGAGACTGACCAATTTTTGCTGTGATCCTATTGCACTGGAGTAAATTCTTATTAGTAGGATGGAGTAAAACTGCCACCTAGGTTCTAAGGGTGTAAATCTTTATGTCTTTATGGAAGTAGGCTGTCTCATCTTTCTTCCATGAGTTCAAACCACTGATCTTTTGGTTAGAAGTGGAGTGCTTTAACTGCTGTGACACCAGAGCAGTTTCTGACAAAAGGAGGCATGTGTAATGAGCTATTATTAAATGGGAACTCTCGCCTGGATTTATTTTCACAATTCCTCTCTTGTAATCAGATGATATTAAGAAGTTTATTAGTGTTAATTTAATTGAAAGATAACTAGAACATTTTTACAGTGACTTGAGTGGAAAGAGGCCTGCTTTTATTAGCAAGGATCTGATCTAAAGAAGACATTAAATTTTCAAGTGAATTTAGGAGAAACTTTCATTTATATTAATGAAATGACAAGTGTTTGTAAGGCTTCATTAATTCAACTTTCATTGCCAATTGGTGATGCTGAAACATAGGGCAGGGTAGAACTGCCCCTGTGAGTATATGAGACTGTAACGCTTTACAGGAGTAGAAAGCCTCATCTTTCACAGAGTAGCTGGTGGTTTTGAACTGCCGACCTTGCAGATCACAGAGGATGCCTCATTAACAACTAGCATCCATTCCCTAAGTTTTTTTGTTTGTTTAATTTTGTTTTTATCCCTAAGTTTTGATGGGTTTGATCCCAGGGCAGAGGGAAATCTTTGAGACCACATGGTATGAGGCTGTGTTAACTCTTGATTACTTTCTTCAGCTTTAGAATAACAGTAAGATTACATCATATTTCATAATCACCCCACTGGACTTTTTTGATGTTTAGTCCAGTATTAGTTACAAATAGGCATGAGGCAGCAAGGTCTTTAGTCTAAGCAGCATCCACTTCCTACCCAGCCTGAGCACCAGAAGTTCCCAATAGGTCCTGTCTAGGTGTCACTTTAACCACTTGCACACAGTCTTCCTCTTATCACAAATGTAAACCCTGAGACCTTTTCAGCCCTGCTTCCCCAGCTGGAAGAGGTGGTGTTGCCTCTGAAGCCGTCCACCTGCTGCCAGTGCACGCCTCAGTCCATAGGGTGTGTCATTAATGTGGTGCAGCTGATGCCTCCCTCTAAAACAAGGTGGTTGTCACCTTGGTGACTCACACAGGGCTTGCCAGGATAAATTCTGGAATCCCTGCATCTCAAGTCTTGGGTCTCCCATCAGACCACACTTTACTCTGTTTGTAGTTAATTAAGTTGGCATTAATCAAGACCCAGGTGAGGAGCAGTGAGGTAATATTTTGCTTGTATTGCTTTAATATACATCATCTGATTGATCATTGTAAGGTAAAGACATTCTTCAGGCATACACTGATGAGTTAGACTCAGAGGTTCCTCAGCATATTTCGCCTTTCATCCCTTTTGAGGAAACGAAAAAACCTTAGTGCTCTCTTGCAATTAAAAACTTGTGTACAATAGCCCATAATCCAGGGTAAAATATAGACATCTGTTTTTGCAGCCCCCCCCTCCATTATTTCAGAGCCCTTCAAGGGGGTGGTATTGCCTACCAAACACTAAGAGAGAAAGCATTGCTTTCATCTATCCTTGCACATGAATCAGGAGTTTCCCGAATTCCTTATCCACGATTGAGAATAGGACGCTTTTGTTTGCTGTGTTTTGAAACTGAATATTTTAATTTCTTTGTAGCAAAGCAAATTGCTGACATAACTGGGGCAGTAGGAGGTGTTTGGGGTCAATAACTTATATTTTGTATCATTTTCCAGTTTGAAGGTTTCTTCTCTTTTGGCCCAGAACTTGTGTGGATGTTGAATTAAGGATAATCTGTTTGGTTTTTTGTTTTTTAAAGGCAGGGGGTAGGTGGGAGAGCCAACAGAAAAACCACTACAACAAAACCCAACTCAACAATTGCGTGAGCAGGAAAAAACGTTATTTGTGAAACATGTTTTACACAAGTGTCTTTCGAATTTGGGTCGAGACCCATGGCAGGTTACATTAACTTTTGAAAAATTGAAGCAGAAGAGACCTTAATACTTCGCAAATGGAAGAGCTGTTTGCCCAGTGGAGCTCTGCCCAGTTGCATAGCGTGAAGTGTGATATGAACAGTTACAAACCAGGTGATTTGTTCAATATCGGGGGAAGAACATGGAAAGGGCCGTGTTTGTGACTCTGTACACCTTGATCTTGATGTCACATTGACTTTACTACGAATTTCTTCTTTGTCTATTTAAGCTATGACTGGCTTTCGAATTTCTCAGCTCTGTTCCCAGGTTTCTCACGTCCCTGTGCGGCAAGGGGTAGGTAGTGTGTGTATGACTTCTTTTGTGGGGGTTCACCTTCCTTGGAGGCTCCGAAGGAGGGGTAGCTGAAGGTCGGGTGGGGTCGTGGAGCCATCTTGGCGGAACTCTGCTCCTAAGCAAAGGCCTTTCTGCCGACCCCCGCGGGGCCTCTAACCCGGTTCCAGAAGCGGCTCAGTGCCTGAAGGCACTCAGCACGGAGCGAGGCCCGCTATTCCAAAGGTGCAGGGACCAGACAGGAAACCCGGTCAAGTGCCCTTTGGGAGCACGCGTGGTGCTGCGTCGAGAGGGGGGCATTTAGCTGTCTTCGTCAAACGTGGTACAGAGAAGTGTCCGCGCTGCAAATATCTCCGGACAGGGCCGCGGGCCGCACGCAACATGTAGCCTTTGTGTGGGACCAATGCGGGTCCTCTTGTCTGGTTTCGGAAAAGCTCCGTGGCTGAGGGAGCCGAAACAGTGCCGAGAGTGCCCAGACTCGTGGGAAACGCGCCCGCCCTACGGGCGTCGCGTGAGAGCGCACTAGGGGCCTTGTGGGGGCGCTTCCGGGGCGGGACTCGGCCTGTTTCTCTTGGCTTCCCGGTCTCCGGGCCCAGCCCTGAGACCCCGCCTCCTTTCACCCGGGCCCTGCCCTGGGGCCCTGCCCCGTCATCCGCTGGGTTCCGCCCTCAGGCCTCGCACCTCATTCATTAGACCCCGCCCCTAGGCTGGCGGGTCCGCCCGAAGCTCCGCCCCAATACATTTAGTGCCCGCCTGCCGCCCCGCCCTGCGCGGGCGGCGGCGGCGGCGGCGGCGGCGGCGCCTTTAAGAGCTCCCCGGTGTTTTGGGGGCCGCGGCCGGGCGCGCTGACCTGGTGCGCATGTCCCGGGCGGTGACGCCGCGCCGGGCTCCATGTGTGCGGCCGAGGGGCGCATTCTCTGGCCGGCGGCGCGGCGGGCGGGTGGAGCAAGTGGGGCCGGTCGCCCCTCAGCAGAGCGCGGCCCGTCCTGGACCCGGTAAGTTCCTGCAAACTTGGGGCGGGCGGGCGGGGCCGCGGCCTCTGCGGAGAGGGGAGCCACGGGCCGGGCGTAGTGCAGCAGGGCCGGACCGCGGAGCGTGGAAAAGTGCGCGGGTGAGTCCGGCCCGGTTCGGAGTGACTCTTTTGCGCGGTCCCAGAAAGTTCCCGGTGCACGTGGGGGCGCGGGGTGGGGGGTCTGAAAGTTGTGTGCCGCCGCTCCTCTTGTGCTTCCTCTCTCGGGTGTGGGGGGGTTGCGCTCCGTGACGGAGCCCTAAGGAGGTGAGGGAGTAAGAGGAACTCGCTGGGGTGCGGGGCGGCACGTGGGCGGGCGGGTGGGGGTCCCTAGCAGGCGGTGACCCCGCCGCGACTGAAGCGGCGGGGCCCTTGTCAGAATAAGAGTCCTTACCCCTCCCCCGCCCCTCCCCGCCCCTCCCCGCCCTTCCGCCGTGACCCTCGGGCTCCGGTCTTTCTCTCTTCCACCCCGGGCCCAGCCCCGCCCGTTTGCCACCTGGGATGATTTGTTTTCTTCTCTCCCACCTGGACCAGGCCAGGTTCTGTGACTAGACAGCAGAAGGGATTAATGGCAAGGCTGGGATTGATCCCTTCAGCGTAGAAAAGCTTATGGGAAGGGCTGGGAGGGCCTGACCGCGCACACGGGAAGAGAGAGCACGACCCTGTATCTCAAGGGTTGCCCTGGGGGCATAGTCCCCTGCCTTAGGGAATTTCACGGGGTAGCCTGATTCTGTAAGTGAAAGCGGCCTTATCTGGAGAACTCTGGATTCCAGAGATCAAAGTCCAGGACTAGCTGCAGTTTCCTCTCTTCTACTCTCCACTTGACTTGTTCAGTTTTCTTGGAGCATGTTAAGCCTGGAATTCTGAGTGCTCCTCAGTGCAGGACTGACTGACAGTCTTGTTTAATTGCCGCACTCTTGAACTTCTTGTCCTGTTGGAAGGAAGTGGCAGCAAGTTTTCTTTCCCGTGTTAGGTTCCGGGACATGTTGCTGGCATTGGTTTGTTGGTATGTGTGAGACTGGGCTTGTTAGACCAGAGCGCAGCAGTGCTGGAGGCTCTCAGATGTGTAGGAGGCCCAGGACTGACTTGAGCCACCAGAATTCTGTGGCTCCTGTGTGTCAAGCACTGTGTGCTGGCATCTCTGGTTCCCAGAACACTCATTGTTGTTGTGTATATGTAATAATCCTCACTTTACAGATTGGGAAACTGAGGCATTTGATGGCCCACTTCAGGAGTGTGCTTTTGGTTAAGAGCCCAGTGTGGGGGTGTTTAGGGGGGATTCCTAGGGCATGTTTTATGTACATGCCCCTTTCCACTCCCCTGGAGGTGGTGATACTCTAGCCATCTTGGTGCTTGCCTTAGCCCTGGCTTGGTGGGATCATCATCCTCTTCTCAAGAAAGTACTTAGAGCTGTAGGCATGGCTGCTCTCTGACTTGGAGGGGGACTTGTTGGGCTTTCATCTTCTGTTTTCTTCCCTCTGGGGTTCTGAGGCTGGGTCCCAACAGAGGACTTTGAGCTTTACACTGTGGTCTGTATGCAATGTTGTTTCCACTCCGATGACATCATTTTTCTTATGTCCAGTCATCTCTATTAATGCAGTATCATTTGGCAGATCTCACAAGCTTTTGTTTTGATAGTGAGAGGGAAAAACACTTTTGCCACTCAGGTAGAACAGATCCTGGGAGGATTTCTATTTAATGCTAACAATTTTGGTTTTCGTTTTGGAGTGCTTTTTCCCCTTTTGATTCCAGCTTTTGGATATACGTGTTCTTCTCTCTCTATTTTCAAGGAATAGTAGCATTTTTGGGAACACATTTTAAACACTCAATTCTCAACACTGCAGTAGTGCTTCTTACCTGTTATGGATCATTTGTTTTGTGAATTTCTGGCTTTGCAAGTAGTGATTTTTTTGGATTGATTTATTCAATAATTGTCAGAGCACCTACTGCGTTTTTAGCACTGTGCTGGGAATCCCTGCTTGGAGAGATGAGTGAGGGAAAACCATAATTAATCTCATAAATGTGCAAATGTAGAGGGCAAAGGAGAAAGGGGATGGTCAGGCTTGAGGGACATCATCGGGTGGAGAGAAGGGAGAGTGCTTCAGCAGAGGGTGCAGGACTGAAGATCTTTGTGACTGTAGTGGGAGTCTGGGATTTCCCTGAGAGCCTCAGGCTCCATTAGGGGAGAGACAGGGATGAAGCCCAGTGTGCATGGTGAGTCAGTGTATGGAGTGGAATTGCTACATAGGTTTTTAAGTTTGTGACCTGTCAGAAACATCACCACACCCATCTTCCAAGATACTTCTGGGTGGACTTAACCTTTCTGCTAGTCTTTGAACATTTTAACCGTTTACGCCACCTTGGGACTCCAGAGGATGTAACAAAGCAGAGGAGCTGCTCTGAAGAACACTGGTGTTTTCTTGTGTTCATTCTCTAGGGAGAAAATTAAGAATGATCCACAGAGTCTCAATATATCAGTTCCCAGTAGATGCAAAACTGTGCCCTAAGTACAGGTGGATGGCCAGTACACTCTATGGCCTAAGAACTGGGCACCTCTGTTCTGACTTTACACAGTTGGTGCCATTTCTGTGCCCTCACATTGGGGGGCAGGGTGAATTTTTGTGCCCCACCTAATTAATTAAACTTACGCTTGTTATAGAAAATGAGGCAGAGTAAGATTAATCTAAAACTGTGTTTGAGTGTTCAGGAGCCTTCGATGTGAGTTTTTCAAGGAGTAGTTGTCGGTCAGGAAGAATGTGGAACCAGAAGAACAGGTCTGCAGTGCCACATTCTGGCTGACAACTGCCACCTGTAAGTGTGGTTGCTGGTTGGTTGGAGCAGATGCTCTTGACTTGCTGTTTTAGAAGGCAAGTGAAATGAGTCTGTTTTCTGTGCTGTCTCCCCCAGAAACTGAAAGGCTTCGGTTAGCTTGTATTGACTGGGAGGCAATGGCATCTAAGAAAGTTTGAGAGAGAGATAGAAGCAGTGAGGCTGGGGAGGAAAGTCAAGGTGTTGTCCAAAAAGTGACCAGGTGCCTTGGTGTGACAAGTGCTGCAGGATAATTGACACCCAGGTTCTGCATGCTGCGATTGTAGCACATAGGATCCAGGACTTCTTAGTTGGGGCTGTGGGTTTCTTGGCCCCTCTCGCTCTCTAGGCTCTATTTATGACTTTTCTCTTTTTGCTGATTAAAATGTAGGTTAGACTTTTAGTCGACAAAGGAGCTTTCTCTAGAATCCTGCCGGGTCCCTTTCAGAAGCTAGTGGGTGTGGGGGAGGGTCTTTGGCACCCATCCTCTTAAACCTGTACCTCACATAGAGGTGCTCCTGCTTCAGGGGTGAAGGTTCCTCAATGGATTTGCCTTCCTTCCTTGGTTCCAGGATCACTTGAGTCAGAGCCCTGAAGACAAAAACCCCCGTCTGCAGTGGAAGCATGCATCTGATGTAGATTTATTCTCAGGTGAATGGGTACCCAAAAGTTGCCCCCCCAGCATGCTGTTGAGAGAATTTGGGGGCAGGTTTGCCTCTATAGGGTTAAGCTTGGCCTCAGAAAGCTGGGTGTGGCTGAACTTGAGGGAGGGGTGTGGTTGCCCAGGTGTGAGAAGGCCAGGACTACCAAGGTCTGGACTTGTTTGAGGCTGAAAATTCCTTCAGCTTCACCTGTAGCTTACCCTGCAGGTCCCACCATGGTCTCACAGGCTAAAGCTGCAGGCTGCATGAATCTGGGTACCTGCCACCCAGCAGGTTCCATGTGGCTGACCTACCTGACTCAGACAACTACTGAGACTCAATACTATTTCCAATTTCTAAAAGGGCTAATAAGGTCCTCTGTGGAAGGCTGTGTTGGGTTCAGCACAGAGGCCAGCTGTAGACTGGCCATAGATTTTGCTATTGTGACTTCCAGACTAGGGGGCCAGAGTGAACAGCAAGAGGGATTGCTGTATTGTGAATGCACAGAGCCCCCTTAGTGTTCTCCACTGCTGTGGCTCAGCTCTGTGAGCCTGCTCTTGTACTCATGGAGGATGGCACATCACTCCAGAGTGTGCCCTAGCTAGTGTCCCCTGATGACCCAATTACTGTTGGATTCACCTGACCTCAAATTATAGACCCCTCTACTTGGAGAAGGGGTCAGCGTCTTTCACTATTGGCTTGCTGGCACTGATGCCTTACTTCCTGAGACCACCTTTCATCATTTGAATCAGTTGTAGGGTCCTGCCCTTGAGAACTGAGAAGAGCAGCCAAAAGCTGACTCCTGGCCGGGGCTTGGAAGCCTGTTCTTTATTGTGTGCATTGCCCAGCCTGAATCTGGTCTTCTTTCCAGAATCACAGCTCAACGTGGCTTTGGAGGTGGGTAGAGAGGCTTTGCCAGCAGACAGGTTTTGCCACTGACCACCACTTTCTCAGTCTTCATTCAACTTTGGGCAGGCCATCTCAGTGTTCTCATCTGTGCAATGGGGGTGGTATTGTTGGCTTCAGGATTGCTATGAAGATGAGTGGGAAATGTTCACAGGTGGTCAGAGTATCCTAGCCCCCACTCCTGTACCTATATTCCCAAGGACTTCTCCCCGAAACCCTAGCTGGGCTTTAGGGAGACACTGAGGCTGAGGAGTTTTCTTTATGATACAGTCCCACCATAGCCTGATAATTAATTTGGACATCACTGTAAGGAGGAGATCACAAGTGAGAAGGACAGTCAGGTTTACCCAGAGGAAAATGAAGACCCCTGCATACAAGAAGTTCATGGGAAACTCTTGTATTTTTATTCCACTTTTCCACGAACTGTGTGAATCCATCCCCCTTATTTAATCCAAACAAATTTCCTCTATTTTCATTGATTCTTTTTAGTTGGCCTTGACATCAGTGGCTAGACTCAGCCCACTTTTCTTTCTCTTTGACCCGACTCAGTTCACTTTTCTTTAGGTGGTTCATTCAGCATGACCTCGAGAGGAACAGTTTCCAGCATCATCCATTTCTGTCAATGAGTTTCTAGTTGGTACATTTTTATAGCTGTATATTACCACCACCACCACCACCACCGTCTGCATGTTTTGAGGAAAACCCTGGTAATATAGTATAGTATAGGTTATCACCAAGGTCAAAAGTTTGAAACCTTCAGTTGCTCCACAGGAGAAAGATGAGACTTTCTACTCTCATAAAGATTTAGAAACCTACAGGGGCAGTTCTCCCCTGACAAGTAAGGTCACTATGAGTAGCAGTTGATTTGACGGCAATGAGATATTTTGGGCAAGCTCATTCTGCCAGCAAGCTCTTGAAAATTTGTCTTGTGGATGTGAAACTATTCACACTCAGAACAGAGAAAGCACATTTTTCCTGTTGCTCAGTGGTGGAACTTTTGGAAGAGTACTCTTTAAGGTGGTAGCTGTTGAGGTGACCCTGACTCATGGTGACTCCACACAATGGAAGGAAATGTTGCTTTGGTTCTGGGCTTTGCCATGATCATTGAGGATTTGGACTATTGTTGGCTGATTTTTGGAAGTTGATTGCCAGCTCTCTTTCTTCCTACTCTGTCTTAATTGGGAAGTTCTGCTAAATCTGCCCTAGCATCATAGGAACACACAACAACACACTGGCAGACCTGTGTTAGCTGTGTCTGATGTGCCTTGGTTGAGAGTAGAGCCTGGGTCTCCCACATGAAATGTGAGAATTCTGCTAAGCAATCATTACCCTTGCTCCATAAGGTAGAGCAGTGTTGTTTTGAAGGTGCTGATTGAGTTGACTGTGTCAGTGGAGACTTACTATATTCTTAGGACTTGTTTATCATTGATGGAACACTTGACCTGTATTTAATGTAATCTCACATTATCTTTTTTCTATTCTCTGCATATAAAAGGGTAGTGCCCCTTCTCTTTTTAAACAGGGTGGTTCTTTCAGAGATCCTGTAGTCAGTTCAATACCAGGGAATTTCTTAGGTTATCTGGATCCCTGGTAGAATTCTTGGATTTTCTGTAGATTATTTATTTAATGGATTATTTGCTTAACTGACCTCACAGATTCTACATGGGTCATGTGTCTCTTGCTTGCTCTTCCAAACCACTTTTGGTAATGTTTTTTGTGCTTATGTTGTGACTGGTACTGAAATTTAGGGAGAGCTAGGATTTGTCTGCTTTGAGTTCTTGTTTGGACACAGATGGAGCCCCGATGATGTAGTGGGGTACGAGATGGGCTGCTAACCCCAAGGTTAGTAGTTTGAAGCCATTAGCCACTCTGGGAGAAAGATGAGGCTTTCTGCTCTGGTAAAGATTTGGAAACCCACTTGTCCAGTTCCACTCTGTCCAAAGGTTGACTTGATGGTTTTAAGTTTGGTTTCTTGGTTTGGGACATAGATACGAATGCAATGAGTTTAATCTTGTCTGCTTGTGTTTATCAGTTATATGACTTTAGGAACAATTTTGAGAGTTGAGCAGTAGACAAATTTAGGATTCAGTGTGATTAACTTTCTTTACTAAGGGCATTAGTGGTTTAGGGGTAGAATTACCCCCTTCATTCAGGAGCCCCAGTGCTCCTTTTGCGTGCAGCCCACTACGTGTCTTGTCAGTGGAGGCTTGTGTGTTGTGCCTTGAACAGGTTTCAGCTGAGCTTCCAGGTGAAGATGGATTAGGAAGAAAGTCCTGGTGATATACTTCCAAAAATTAGCCAGTGGAAACCCTGTGAATGACAGCAGTCTAATCTTCAGCTGACCATGGAGGTGGCACAGGACTGAGCAGCATTTTGATTTATTGTGCATGGAGTTGCCCTGAGTTGAGGTTGACCTTTTGGCAGGTAACACCAGCCTTTACATTTGTTTTTGATATCCCAACACACAGACGTAAGGATGTGCTGGACAGCTCTTCATTTTGTCAACTAGATACTGAAGTCTGAGCAAAGAGGTACAGCCTGCCGGGGCTGACCACAGAGCAGGGTGGAGCCACAGCCCTGCCCCCTCTTGGAGCCTTTCCTCCTGAGTTTGCTTGGCCCATCGTGACCACACTAAGATCCTGACGCTGCTTCCTCCTCATGATGTTTGTTTTGCTTTCTTTGAACTTGTTTAGGAAGGCTCACTGGCAGGTTTCCTTCCTCAGCTAGGTCTTTTGGAGCCCTGAGGTCATCATAGGAGACCTTGGTGGGGATGGGATGCTATTTGAGAACACTTGCTGGGAGGTTTTATAACCAGAGGGCTGCCTTTTAAAAGCAGTAGAGTGTTTCCAGTTCTGGGATTGAGTCGATTGATGGCTTAAAATTTTAAATGCATAAAACTGATTTTTGTGCCTATTAAGAAAGGGGTGACTCCTATTGTTCAGGTGATATGCAGGTGACCATTTCAAGATTCAGAAGTATGGTTGTGGGTATCAGGAGGAACAGGCATGGATGTGCTCTGGGGTTGACAGTGGCTAGCCCTGGCTGCGAGTGGCTTGGACACAGCTCTAATACAGTGCAACTGGGCCACTAAAACATGAGCACAAAAAAATCCCTTGCCATTAAGATGATTCCAACTCATGGCAACCTCATGTATGTCAGAGTAGAACTGTGCTCCTAGGAATTTCTGTTGCTCAGTTATCAGAAACAGTTAACCAGATCTTTCTTCCAAGGACCCTCCAACCTTTAGTTTGGAGCCAAATATTAACTCCTTGTAGCATCCAGGGCCACTGCAAACACATTTGGGGAGGCCTTTTCTTTTCTTTTCTTTTTTTTTTTTTGACGGGGGGAGGCCTTTTCTCTTGATTGTCGTTTTTATCTGGGGATTTTGCTCTGCCTGTTCTTCAAACCAACTCATAAGAGACCCTGTTAAGGAAATAAAACTTTTTTTCCCCTGGAAGTTAGATAATTAGGGTAGGGAGCAGTTGGTGGGTTTCAAAGACTTGTCAGTGAGTTGCTCCAGAGTGAACTGCATCTTTCTGCTGCTACCCCAGTGAGCACAAGACTGCCCATCCTGTGTGAACAGGGTTGTCACAGGACAAGATGAAGTAGCCTGCTACAAAAGGCAGCCAAGGTGGCTGGGCAGGTGCCATCCAGGGAAAGTATCTCAAGGTGAGCTGCCCAAGCCATACCCATCTCCTGTGACATTGTCTTTTGTGCTGCCTGGTTTACTATGGAAGGAAGAGACTTAAATTGCCTAGAAAAATAAGGGAAACTTGGCTCTTAGGCAGTCTGGACCATTGCTGGCTAACTTTCTAAAATTGTCTTTTAACAGTCTTGTCACATTCAAGAGCCTAATAATGTATGGCTGTGCCCCCATACTAATGAGGTCACCAAGGCAATACCTAGCCTGGACATAAGAACCAGCAGGCTGTTGGGTGATGGTGTGGAGGATCGATCCCAGTGACCCACTCTCTGCCTGGTCAACTGCCTTGGGCTCTGAGTAGTCTCATTTTATTCCTCGACTCTGTACAGATCCACTTTTTATTAGATGGATAACGTGGGGGAAGTTGGGCTACTCATTGCTGTACTACAGAGAGATGGTTTTCTTCAGTTTTGGATGTTTCTAATGTCTGTGGAGGTTTGGGGCCCAGAGGAGGCAATGAGCAGAGCATATACTAGGACTTAAGGATTTAGGTGAAATCATAGTGGGAAAGATCGCTGGGGGCATAATGGGTTGCACAGTATGACTGTAACCTCAAGGTCACCAGCTCCGATCTACCAGCCGCTGGTGGGAGAAAGATGAGACTTTCTGTAAAGATTTATTGTCTTAGAAACCCAAAGGAGCAGTTCTGCTCTGTTCTAGATGGTCAGAATTGATCGATGGCAGTGGGTGGGTATAGTGGTAAATATGCTTGGAAATGCAGGTTCAGCTGATTACTAGAAAACTTAAGCAGGAAACCATTTACATCTCATCCTAAAAGGGGGATCCCTGAAAATTCCAGACAGTAGAGTGTGAACTTGGAATTGTCAGGGAGGCCCGCCAGGACAAAGGCTGTGGGTAACAGCTGGGTGTGAGAGCTAACTGCCCTGAGCTTGCCTAGTGGAGAGTAAGAAGCAGAGACAGGTGCCAGGGACACGATAAGGAAGATTGGGTTGGATTAACTGAGTTCCAGGGAATGAGCATGTAATTCAGGCAGCAGCTGTTGGAATGTCTTTTCTGCTGGATATGTGCCATGGACTTGAGGGTCCAATAATAAGTAAAAGGGCCTGTTTCTGTTCTACCCACAGAAGGGTGGGCAGGAGAGGTCTGCAGAGGGTGTCCAGGAGATGGTGGTCTGGGATCACAGCAGCTGCCTGATGATAGCCCAGCCTATGGCTGCAGAGGGTTGCATTGGAGGATCTATGTCATCCACCTATGGGACCCATTCCCATACATCATCGGTGTGGAGGACACATCTATGGCTCTGTTTGGCCATGACTATAAAAAGAGCAGAGCTTGGCTTGACCTTGTGTGCACACTTGTTTCCAACTTGGTGGTGGTCTTACATAAAATCCATAAAGGCATTTTATTACTGAAATAAAATAGCTGGGAGACCATCTTGCACACTTAGGATGTTTGCAAGGGTGCACAAGCAACAGATGGATGGACACAGATCTTAACTTTGCCTGAGAAATTGCTTCCCAGGTGTTAGAGTGGCCAAGAGAGGCCCTGGGAGCTGGGTGGTACTAGATTCTGAGCATTTTATGGCTAGGTGTTTTGGAAACTTTCCCCCCAAAGTACCAGAACCATTAAGACACTTTTTTGAAACATCACAAATGAATTATTCCAACAGCTGCTGTTTTCTGGCTTTGGAAGGCTTCCTTAGTTCATGCATTGTTTAAATGTCGTGACTTGGTGGATTGGGAAGAAGACACATGGGTGTACCACTGAGAAATTGGTTTTGAGAATGAGGAAGGCTTCATGGAAGGAACAACACCTGAAAAAACATGGCTTAGGTCAATGAGTGGCATCTGGCTAGTGATAATAAAGACCTTAACTAAGTCTGGATGTTGGTGACAGAGTTGCGGCGGCACCAGGAATGCCCTGGTTGAGTCTCTCTGTGGGTCTTGGCTGCCTTTGAGCTCTCATCTCCTTTGGTTTGGGTCTGCTTTGTTGCTTGCCGTCTAAGTGCTCAATATCGAGTAAGAGAAAACGGGTAGCCTTCATGTGTTCTGGGAGACTCAGTTCTGAATGAAGTGTGGTTACAATGTATGTGCTTTTGTCATAATGAAGAAAATTGGTCCTGGTTTATGATGCAGACCAGATAAGTCCCTTTCCTTGCCTTGTAAATTGGCTCTAGGGGCTCAGAAATAAGTACTTGGTCAACAGAGATTGCATTTTCCAAAAGGGATGACCTCCTGAAGTAATTGCTATCTGTATTGATCCTTTTTTGTCCTTTAAGTTTTCTCTGAACTAGGAGATGAGTTCAAAATCTAGGATGGTCTTGGGGTCACTTCCCTGTTTGGGTTTGACTGGGCCTGAGAAACCAGCTGACCTGGGCTGGATTTCCATTTGACCTCTTGTTAAGCTATGTGGCATTGGGGAAGCTTCACTGGTTTCATCTGTAGGGTGTGATTAATAAGGAATGGTGGTACCATGCATGAGGTATGGGTAGTAATGGCGGTGTCTTGGCATGAAGTGCAGGCTGTAATGAAGGTGTGGGCAGTAATAGTAGTAGAGGTACCGCATGTGAGGTGCACAGAGTAGTAGTAGTGGAGGTTCCTTGTATGAAGTGAAAGTACTAATAGCAATGGAGGTACCTCGTATGAGATGCTGGTACTAATTAATAATAATGGAGTTATTTCGTGTGAGGTGCAGGAACTAATAGTTATGGAAATATTTACTGTGAGGTGCTGGTCGTAGTAGTAATGGAGGTATTATGTGGAGTGTGGGTAGTATACCTGGGTGGTTTTAAAGATTAAATGAAATCAGGCATGTCAAGTGCTTGGCACAGGGCCTGGCACCAACAGAGAATTCAGTAAGCTTAGCCACAGGTACACTTTCCTTTGTCTTCCTTTAGTAACAAGATTTTTCAGTATTTTAAAGATGGTTCTCCCTTCTCTGCAGTGGTCATAAATGGGTTATCTATATCATTTTGCTCTGTGCCCAGCAGGAACTTTCTCCATGAAGAGCAAGCCAATGAACTCTTCTGGGGAGGCCTGGGCATGAGGATGACAGGACCCTCCTTGGTGGTATGTCACTGCATCATGGGTACAGGTACTTAAGACCTGGGTCTGTGATAGGCAGCTAGATATAGATGGAACAGCCTCAGAAGATTGGGGAAGAGGGATCTCTGGTGTGGTATGGTGGGTCTCTTGGAGGGAGGTGGAGGCAACATAGTCATGTGAGACAGGCTTCAGTGAACAGGGCACTGTGAGCTCCTGCTCTCTCCTCCCGCTCCAGCTCCTTCTAGCTTGGGCTGTGTGCCTTCACTGCCAGTGGCTAGTAGCACTGCTCTGGGGCTTGGAGCTTGGGTGTAGTGCCTAGGGTTGAATAGGTGAGTTGTATGGGGAACTGCCCATAACTAGAGGGCTGTTCTCTGGAATAGGTGTCACATTCCTTACAGGCACAGCTAGAAGGGGTCCTGCAGCTGGACATGTACTGGATATGGCCAGGGCAATTATCACTGTGTCCCTGCAGCTTAGTCTGCACAGACCTTCAAGGCCTTCAGGTTTCACAGTTTTCAGTTCTCTGCTTCTGAAAACATGCCTGGGAGATGCCTACAGTGGAGCCATGTGGCTTATACCATAACAGCTCCCAGTGACTTAACCTCTCAGTGTAGAAGCCCAGGAAGTATCAGAGGCATACAGGAACCAAAGATAGGGTGGATAGGATCTGAACTCGAGGGCTGGGGTAGCCTCGTTTCTGACTGGGTCTGAGTATGGAGAGGAACAGAGAGCATAGGTTGTAGAGGATGTCTGTAAAAATACCATGGCAGGAGTGTCTGAACTCTTAATTTCGCAAGGGGGAGGAGAGTTAAGCTCAATAGCCAAAGGCCTATTCCTATGAGGCAGGAATTAGACATGCCTCCACTCTCTAATCATTTTACCAATTCTAACACAATCATTCCTCCCAAGACACACTCTACTCCTTTGCTGGGCCCAATTTGTTGTAATGGTCACGCAAAACTCATAGACAATACTCAAAATTTTGGGGTTGATTAGGGAAGTCATGGATTACAATTCTGGATCAGGAACGACTCAGGATACAGTTCTTCAATCTTAGCACCCTCTTCTCAGATGTACCCAGAAACACACCTCTCCTTGGCCTTCAGGTCCTTAGGGCGTTTTTGGTCATCATGGGCCCCGCCTCTGTCCTGTTTCTTAAAGGGGAAGATAGCAAACATTTGTTTCATGTGCTTTGGATATGTTATCAGGAGAAAATAGAAAATAATCATGCTTAGTAACTCCAGTTATTTAGTTGGAGTTAAAAAGACTATGGCTGGGAGGGCTATGCACACATTCCTTTTTGACATGGCTCTAAAGATCAGGACGCTAAGTGAAATTTGCATTGTATTAATGTTGGAAGCCAATGCCTTTCTTGGGCTCTGGTATTGTCCTTCCCTTTCCCCATCATATCATGTTGTGTGTGTGATATGCTCCCTGGGCCCCAACTACTTCATAGTTGCAAAGGCTGGGGGAGGTGGTTGTTGGATATTGTCCGCCTTGGGTGAGAATCCTGCTTGCACACAGCACGGCGTGGTCCCCTTCTCCCTGCTTTCCCCGCCTATCACCTTGGCTTCTTCTGGGCCATGCTTCGTTTTACCCTCCCGTTCCGTGACCTTTCTTGTCCTGCATTGCCCTGCATCATCTGTGGCAGTATTGAGATGTCGCAGACAAACAGGAAAATTTTTTAATGACCTATCTGGCTGCCATTCCTGTGTGGCCTTAGTTGTTGCCAGGGCCTTGCATATATTATTCAGGTCCTTCAGCCCAACTATGGCCTTTCATGGGGCCTGGACCATTGAGAATTTTTCAGAGTTGTCACGAATGGCAAAATGTTGGATATGAAGATAGTTGAAAAAAACACAGGTGAATTAAGTAACTCATTGCACCATATTGCCCATGCCACCAACCTTCTGTCCAGAGCTATATGAACTCACTCACTCCATGGAAGCCCTGGTCCCACTCGGACACCCGCCAGTGGAGCTGATGTTCCTCTCTGGGGAGCCTGCTCACTGGTAGGCAGGCTTGTCAGTGTTCTCTTACAGCCTCTCCGCACCCAGGCTAGAGGGTTCGGGACTTGTTTGGGATAGTGTGATGTCCAGGCCAGGAGCTCCAGGGTGGTGTTTGGGATGGCATCTACCTGTGATGATCCTCAGTGTCCATGACAAACATTCCTTGCCTCCCACCCTGTGCGCCCTTGCCCTGACTAAGATGAAGAACATCAGAACTTTGGAAGTGCAGGTGAAGAGGATCATGTTAATCCATTTGAGGTATAACTTGTTTTCAAGTACTTATTTTCAAAAGATAAGGGTTCTCAGCAGCCTTCTTGTTTCAATCATGTGCGGGGTGGTGGTGGTGGTGGATGTGGTAGAGCCCAGGGACAGGCATCGTTCTAAGCTGTGTTTCAGTGTGGTGGTATACCAGGACCATGGGCTTTGTTATGTGCAAGTTATGTGCCTAAGGGGTTAAGATGATGTATGGTTCTAGAAGGCTTATTGTAACATCATCTGGAAGCATTGGCGCCTAGAAATTCTGAAATGCAGAAGTTCTGGGATGTCTTCAGTGCTGAGGAGGGGACCCGATGCACTTCTTCCAGCTGGGTGGGGTCGCTCTCGGGCACACTGGTGCTTCCAGGGGTCTCTGGAAGCAACTGAGGGTCCCCTGGTGGCGCTCCACTGGGGCTACAGGTCAGTCTTGTTCTGGGCAACTGGTCCTCAGGAAGAAACTGGTCATGGAGCCATCAGGGAGTCACTTCCTCCTGTTCTTCTGACATTTTCTGGAGTATATCCCTCATGGTCTGGGTAGTGAGTACCCCAAATACTACACTTGGGGACTTTCTAAAGTCCTAGATTGTCAGGATGTAGGTGTTTGATTTCTGGGTTACTTAAACATGGGTAGTGGGTACAGTTTTAAGCTGTTATGTACTAGAGGTGAGGTGAGGTGGGGTTGTTAGTTAACACAACCACTGAGCTTCAGGCTGAAGGGAAAGAACATTACTAAGAGTAAGAATTAGCTGATGCTTTTTGCAACCCTTTAGCACAAAGACTCCTGGTCCTCCTCATAGTCTCATACTCTGAAGACACTTGAGGCTTCAGGGAATGCTCACCTCTTCTGCTGGCTGGACCATCTGGAGCCATGCCAAACCATTTTAATGTCCAAAAGCATCCTGTGGGTAGGTGCTACCTGACATGATAGGTCAAGTGCAGAAGGCAGGAGAAAAGAGGATGGATTGTGGAATTGGGGCCTGAGAGACCAAGCCAAGGAGGCCTTTAGCTGAGTTTTTAGAGTTGCATTAAGATGGGATAGGTGTTGATGAGTTCATAATTTTAAGCCCTTGGCAGGTGAGAAATGGGACCCGTAAGGTGCTGGGGCTATGACAAGGCCCCGCCATTCAAGGGGGTGGAGTGTCAACTCAGGGATGGTGTTTTCTGGGGATGGGATGGCATGTGGCCACACAACCTCACCTCTTGTTTCTTCCTAGTGTTGACTTGCTGCTCTGATGGCTGGGCTTTGCCCTGAGTCTTCTATGGGACTTGGTGATGGGGTATTTATAGCCCAAGAGGAAGTCGCTCACCATTTCCTCCCCAGTCTGGTTGGGGTGGGGTGAGGAGATGGCAGGAGGAGCCCTTTCTCTTGTCTGGCTGCAGCACTCTGGGCAGAGGACATAGGCAGTGTACACTGCCCAGGGATGATGGGTAGGTGAGCTAGCGGATGGTGAGGGCTACTTGAGCCCTAAGTCTGTGATTGTGAAAAGGAAGGGGATGAGACTTTCCAGGTAGTAGGAGTAGCACTTGCAAATGCCCCAGAGGGTAGGCATCCAGATTAGGGGGAGTATGGCCAATGTAATTGGAACAGAGATCGTGTGTGTGTGTGTGTGTGTGTGTGTGTGTGTGTGTGTGTAAATGTGTGTAAGTAACTGCTTGGGTGATAAAAGTGTGGTGAGGTGTGAATATGAGTGAGTGTACATGGGTGAGTGAGCAAAAAAGTGTGAGCACTAGTGATTGCATGGCTAAGTGTGTGTGACCAAGTGTGAGTGCTTGTGTGTACATGTGTAAATATGTCCAGGTTCGTGAGAATATATGTGAATGTGAGTACTTCTGTACACACATGTGCTTTTTTACCAGGTGAAGTTTCAGGGTTATAGGGAAAACAGGAGGTGGGGGGCCACTGCCCTTAAATTCAATGACATTGGAGGGACATGGAGGGCAATGGGGCCACTAGATAGGTGCAGCAGGAGATAGCTGGTTGGCTGGCTGTCTCTTAGGCTATGCTTATAAACCTTGAGTAGGATGGGAGCCTGGGCAGACCTGAGGCTCTGGCTGGCTGTTAACCCAGGCCTTCTTGCCAGAGTGAGGGAATAGGACTGCAGCCCACAGTCCTGGTTGCCAGGACAGGCTGCTGCCAGGACAGGCTGCGCCGGCCTCACCTTCAGTTAGGCTGTTCTCCTGTCTCAGGTGTGCTGAGTCATACTCTTTTCTGCCTCTGTGGGGACAGCCTGCTTAATGAGGGTGAAACTCCTTGGGGAGTAGCTTGTCTCAGGCTAGCACTGTGCTTGGGGGTTGGGGGGAAGCCCTCCTGGTCTGACTGCTTGAGTTCCTTACCAAGCCAGGCCCGTGTGGGTCAGATGTCATTTTTGTCCCTGTATATCAATCACTCTTTGTTTTTGCAGGTAGGTGGTGCTGCATGAATTAGTGGGGATATGTCATGTCCAGGAAACCTTGAAACCCCAGCCTGCTGTACCCTGTATCCAGAGGCTGGCCCTAGTCTTCCCCCATCAACTAGAGAATATTAGGGCAATCTTGACCTTTGACTTTCTTGAGGCTCAAACTCCATGTTACATGGTCTCAGTTTCTCCTCTTGGGGGACAGTTGGGAGCTTGTCCTCTCCTCCCCCCCCCCCAAGTTCCTTGGCAGTGTGGCAGAATAGCATTGAGAGCTGCTAATAGTCCTGGGAGAATGTGAGGAGGCCTGGTGAGTTGATTTTGTTCACTGGTGTTTTGGGCCTTGTTCCAGAGATGCAGGTGTGTTGGAGGGCTTGAAAGATAGTACAGTGAAAAAAAAAAAGATAGTACAGTGTCCAGAGGAGAAGGGGACTTAAGTGAAGACTTGGTTCACTCAAGATCCAGATTGATGGCTGGCTACAGATACCAGTCTGTACTGCCTACGATGCTGCCACCCAGCATCCTGAGGGACTGAGGTACCCAGAAGGGCAGCCAGCTTCTGGTCAGACCTCTCCCTGAGTTAGAAGGGAGCTGACCTTACGAGCCTGAGCTCTCAGGAAGGAAACACAACAAAGAGCTTCTGTTGCCCAAAATGAGGTGCCTGATTTTATGTGAATCACCATGGTTACCTTCTATGATCACTCAGATTGGGTACGGTTGTGTTGGGGTGATGGTGGGGTCAGTGTGTGTGTGTGTGTGTGTGTATGTGTGTGTGCATGTTTTTAAATCAAGGACACAGGTGCAGGGTCAAAGCCAAACCATAATGATTTATCAAGGGAGCACAAGAGTCTCTCTTGATTTGGTAATTGTGTACTTAAGGGTTACTTGATACTGCTTTCAATGGATGGGTTGGAAATGAAAACAGTAAAAGCTCCCTGGATCAGTAAGCGCGGTAGATGGCAGACGCCCTAGTGATGGCTTGTGGACACAGATTGCAGTGCATTTCAGGGAGGTGTTCAGTCCTGGAGCTTTGTGGATTTCCCATGGATAGTGTTGGGGCAGCTGCCTCTGTTCGGCTTTCACGTCTCATTCCTGTTCAATAAGTATTTATTAGTCCCCAGCTGTGGGACAGATGCTCTTCTAGGTGCTGAAATAAAACTGTTACCACTGCCCTTGTGGGGTTTGCCTTATTGGCAGGTAAGAAAGCATGTCTATGGCTGGGGTTGTGGTAAGGTGGTAAGTACTGTGGGAGATGGTTTGGGGATAGATAGAAGGCTGGGCTGGCCTGGGCCAGTGTGGCATAGCAGATACCGGAGACTGCCATACATCAGGAGGTAGCAGCAAGCCATTGAAGGAAGGTGTTAGGGTAGACACATTATAAAAAGGCACTTTTGGAGAGCAAATGGTTTGAGAATGATTGGGGCAGGGAATGTACAGATGTGCTTTATACAATTGATGTATGTATATGTATGGATTGTGATAAGAGTTGTATGAGTCCCTAATAAAATGTAAAAAAAGAAAAGAAGAGAAAAAAAAAGAAAATGATTAGGGCAAAGAATGTACAGATGTGCTTTATACAATTGATGTACGTATATGTATGGACTGTGATAAGAGTTATATGAGCCCCTAGTAAATTGTTTTTAAAAAAATGGCACCTTTAAAATAGTTTGGGAACACTGAATATGGCCTAGGTACTAGTTGATTTTGATTATGGACTAAATATTAGTTGGTATTAATTGTAGACTGGGAAATAGTTGATATTGAGTGTATTGGGCTTTAGTTGGCATTGGTTTTGGACTGGACATCAGTTAATATGTTAGGGAAATTAAAAATTTTTAAGTGTGGCAGTGGCTTGATTATGTCTTTGGCAGTATTTTTCAATTTGAGCTGTAAAATGAATAAATGATTGTTGAAATGATACAGAAGGCCATGTGGCTGATACAGGGTTCAGAGTGGATGTGATGTGGAGGTAAGGCAAGTGCTGCATGAGGACCTTTGAGGTAGTGAGAGAATGGCTATTTTATTGGTAAGAGCCATTGGAGAGCTGTGAACCATCTGAGTGGAACATTCTGTGAGTCTCTGAAGAGGGTGGTATTGTAGTCAGGGAGTGAGACACAAGTATTCTGGATGTATTTGTTGGTAGAATCAACGGTTTCCCTATGGGCTCGGTATGATGGGCCAGCAGAAAAGAGGAAGAGTTGATTGGCTCCAGATTTTAATCTGGGTCCTGCAAGATGATTGTTGTGTATTCGGCTGGGGAAGCCACCGTGGATGTAAGCCGGTACCAATCGTGCTGTGATGTCCAGGTACAGGTAGGTCCCTGGCTTGCTTATGATGTATTTGAGCATCTACAACTGTCCTTTTACTCACAACTCATCTTTAGTAATAAATAGTACATATAATGTTGCAATGTGTAATTTGTTGATGTCATCATATCTGACTTTATATGTTTCCAATCCCCAAAGACAAAGATTGTATTTATAAAGATGCTGATAATAAACAAACAGAAGACCTTAAAATATTTTTTACTAGCTCAGAACCAGCTTAAAGATGAAGTGGTCAGATCCCTGTTATAAGTGAGAGACTATCTATAGTTAAGGGTCTCCCTTTCAAGAAGATGCACCCTCAGTTCTTCCAAGGCATGACTTAAATGCCTAGTGGTCTTGAAAGAAGGGCATGGGGGGTGTTTTGTTGGAAAATAGTTTTCCACACATGTGGTCCATTTATGAGTATGCCACATGGCTTAGATTGCTTCATGTCCAGTCCAGAAATCAGGTAGGATACCCCTTCAGATTCTTCTCTCTCCCACACTATTCTTGAGTTCTTTACATTTCCATATAATTTTTGTCAGTTTCTAGCAGAAAGCTTGCTGGAAGTTTTTTATATTATGGTTTTAAATCTGTACCACAAATTGTCATAAAACTCACCCCTTGTAACCCTTGGACAGAAAACCCTTTTTAGGTTTTCTGGTGGCCTAGCAGTTGGAAACCACCAGCCACTCTGTGGGAGAAAGATGGGACTTTCAACTCCCATAAAGGGTTACAGTCTTGGAAGTTCACAGGCAATTCTACCCTGTTCTGTAGGGTTATGGGTCTTGCACATGTTTTAATTATCTTTAAGTATTTCATGTTTTATGCTAATTTACGTGGTTTATTAAAAGCTTCAATCCTTAGATTTTAGTGTATAAACATCTTTTTAATTGCCATCAAGTTGATTCTGACTCATGGCAATCCTGCAAGTGTCAAAGTAGAAGTTTTGTTCCACGGGGTTTTCAAGGTTGTGACTTTTCAGTAAGACAATAAGTCCCTGGTCTTGTCTTCTGTGGCACCTCTGGGTGGATTCAATCTACCAACTTTTCTGTTAGTATTTGAGCTCTGTTAGTAATTAATTGTGTGTGCCACCCAGGGACTCCTTGTACACAGGTATTAACATAGAATTGTTTGTTAACCCTGTCCTATTGCGAAGCAGGCACTGGGGAAGCATGGGGGCCTGCTGAAGAGAGAAAGACCCCGGCATTGGGAAGGGTGAACACGTAGGGTTCCCGGTTCAAATGGGGCTAGGGACTGATCAGAAAAGGCCTCCCCAGGAGCCCAGTCATGGCCAGAGACCTTTTTGCAAAACCCTTACTGGGGTTGTGCTCTCTCTTACTTTTCACAAGTCCTCTTGTGAGAGTTTGTCACCGTCCATGAGCTGTGAATTGTATGTGAATCAGTTTAAAAATAAAGACCTCATTAGAGCAAGCTCATGAGAGTCATGTGGATAAGGGTGACAGTGCTTGGCAAGGCATTCCTGCTTATTAGGTGCCTTGGAGTTGGACATTACAGGAAGTCTTAGATTGGCCAATCACTGGTTTCAACCTCTGCCCCTAGATCCCTGCAGACCTGAACCTGGGGTTGACCTGAACCCTCAAAATGGGACTGACCATGGTCTTGATCCTACAAATGGGTCTCATGCTTGGTAGGTGAGGAGTGTACCTCTGAACTGCCACTGACCCCATGTTACTGCTATTATATAATAAAGGTAGCCTCACTTTATCTTATTTTTTTATGCTTTTAATTATTTCATAAAACTTGTTATACTTTTGATGGAATTCTACTTAAAAAAATCATTTTATTGGGGGCTTATGCACTTCTTATCACAATCCATGCTTACATCCATTGTGTCAAGAACATATGTACATTTGTTGCCATTATCATTCTCAAAACATTTGCCTTCTACTTGAGCTGCTCATTTTCCCCCTCTTCTCCCCCATCTTATTATTTAAAAATTGGTTTTATTGGGAAATATTTCACATCATACAGTTTAATTGTTCAGTTATATTAAGATTTGTGCAGTCATCACCACAATAGATTTCAGAACATTTTCTTCTCTCATGTATTGTTATTAGCTACTCATCCTCCCCTGTCATGAACCTAGGTGATAATCTAGTTATTGTCTAAATAGCTTTACCTATCCTTGATGTCATATATAGAAAAACCGTATAAAATGCAAATAAGGAAACAAAAGCCAACACAAGGACTAGACAAAACATAGAAAAATTTCAATCACAAAGAAACAATACTAAAAACTGAAGCAACTTTAAAATGGGTCAAAGGGGGGTGATCAAATGATATGGTATTACATTTTTAACCTAACTACATTTGCCATAATCATAATCCACATAATCATAATCTACTTGATGATACTCTCTGTCCGATAGTAAGGCTGTTCAGCACATCCCAGGACTGTGGTCAGAAGGATTTGCCAGAAGTTTTAATCCATAAACCCTGCAAACGAATTTTGGGCTTCCACTATCATCCATATCCTCCTACAAATTGGGTGTTTACAATTTAAGCTTTGATAATATTCCCACCTTTGGATTTGGATTTTATTATTTATAATCCTTAGATCACACAGGCTAGTTGGACTTAGTTGACACCTTACTTAGCTGGCTGCTTACTACTTAGATGAGGGCCTTTAAGATCCCAAATGCTATTCTTTCTGATAGCTGGGCACCAACTGGCTTCTTTATATTTTCCTATAGCATTCATTTTATAAATACATATATCAGTGATCTCTTCATAAGGGGAAGCATCAAGCGGGGCTGTGTCATAGGAACTTGGTGATTGTTCTTAGATTGGAGCTAGAATTAATTATAGATAGCTTCATTTTAGAGTTGGCTGTCATTGCTCTTAAGCCCTTAAGCTTCTTTTATTGGTTAGTGCTGTGTGGTATGTCCAGAACTGATAGAAGTCTATTTCCTTGTTTACCTTCATGAGGAAGGCCATGGTTGAAACTACAAGGTCCACTTGAGTGATCCAGGCATTAGAAATTATTACAAATGCTGACACGGCCCAGAGACCTTCCTTGGAAACTCAGGGTGTCTTTCTTTGTCCCTTATTTAGGCTGGTCAACACGTTGATGTGGTTGCATCTGGATGCAACTGCTGCCATGGCCGACGTGTAGGACCAGCATCCCTGCGCCAGAAGCCAGGTGAGCAGGCCATATCCATGTGTAAGCTCAGTCAATTTCTTAAAGGCCAGTGATGCCTCGTAGAGGGGATTTGGGGTACAGGGTCACACACCATGTCTGTGGGGACCATGCTTCTTGGGATCTGTGAACCCTCCAGAGTCACTGGATTCTTACTCACCACCCCCAGTTTTCACTACTGGACAAGTGAAGGGCAGAGAGACTGAACTTCACCTAGTGGAGGTGTTCTGAGGAGTCAGAAGAAAGAGCACAGTATAAAGGGGATGAATATATTGGGGTCTTGTTTCTTTGTGAGATATCAGGAGCAGAACACATCTACCTGGTGCCCTTTGCCCGAGATGTTTCTAGAATTTCCCAGTGCTGACCTGATTGTTGCATATTTTCCTCCTCTGCACTTGGGAGCAGAAGGGGACAGGAAGGCTACAGACAATTCACCCGATAGGGACTTGTAGGCTAAAATGAGTATCCTGACCAGACAAGGCTATAAAACCTGGAAAACCACTTGAAGGCATCTTGGATCCTAAGAGGGGCCCTTCATATTGAGGGATTCACTCATAGGGAGATTTGTGTGCAGTGGAAAGGCTTCATGTGCACCTGGGGGAGGGGCGTCATCCTTGTCTAAGCATGAGGTTCAGGCACTGCTACTCCCAGATCGATGCCTTCTATCCTCTATCCTAAGGGCAGGCTGAGTTGTGGCCAGATTACTACTTTGAGACCTTATCTGCTTCTTAGGTGGTTTGTTTGTTTATTTGCTTTTGAGAAGAAAATGAGGGCTGGCATCAGTTGATCAAGGAATCGTAGAACCTGGAGAACATTTCCAGAAGATAAGTTCCAAACCATAAGCCATCTATTAAAAGTACACATAATTCAGTGGTATTTTGTGTATTCCAGAATTATTCAATATTTGTGTATTCAAAAATTCAAGAGTTGCACATTACCTCTAAATCATTTCAGAGCATTCCTATCACTCCAAAAGGAGATGCATGGCCTTTAGCAGTTGTTCCACATTCCTTTTTCCCAGCCACGCCCCATCCTCTCCATGGCCCTTGGCAATTACTTAACCTGCTCTCTATGACTTTGCCCTTTTCTGGCCATTTCATGTAAATGAGATCCTCTGATAATAGGGTCTTTTGCATCTGGCTTCTTTCACTGAACATGTTTTTGAGATTCATCCGCATTGTAGCATGTATTAATGTTTCATTACTTTTTATGACTAATGCTCCATTTTATGGCAGTCCACCTTGTGCTTCTCCTTTATCTATGGACACTTGGGTGGTTTCTCCTATTTAGTGGTTGAAACAGTGCTACTGTGAACATCTATGTACACATTTCTCTGTGGACATACATTTTCATTTCTTGGGTATATATTGAAGAGTTGGGATTCTGGGTCATATGGTAACTCTGGATTGGTTTGAAGGATGTCTAGGCTGTTTTCCACAGTATTTATACTGTGCTTTATACCCACGAGTGTTAGGTATGATTCTAGTTTCTTCATTTCCAATGGTTTATTTAGAATTGGGCTAGTGTCTTAGAGACACTCGAGGACTATTAGTGTTAAATAGTGCACATTATCTGGTGATGGTTCTAATGTGCTGTCATTAGAGTTTGGGGCATTAGGCATTAGCAGAAGGGATGAGGTGAATTGGCAGCTTGGCTACTGCTCTCCCAGGGCCAGGTTCCTCTGTGGGAAGGAATAACACTACTCTGCATGTGTGACCCCAAGTGCTCCCCCCAACTCCATGAGGTCAGTTTCTTAGTTTCTGAAGCACAGAAAGATTTTAACTTAAAACTTGTCCAGTTTCACTTGGTCAAGAGAGCAAATTATGGCTTCCGGTCCTAGTGGCCCTTGGGGCTCTGAAGCCCCCAGTTCCATATGTGCAGAGGGGATACTGAGAAAAGAAGCCTACACTCAGGGGACTGTATAAGATCCATAATACAGTGGTATATTTATATTCCTCAGGTATAAAGAGTCACAGTTTTAGTGTAAGGGATTTCATGTAAGGTGTGATGGGCAGGTGTGATGGGCTATCTTCTTCTACTCCAGTTTTAAGCATATTTAAAAGATGAGTGAACAGTTAGGATGAACACTATCATGCTTCTTATTGCTAGTTGGTGTCAAATAGATGTCAGCTCATGGTAACCTTCCATGTGTATCAGTAGAAAGGCTCCATAGGGTGTTTAAGGAAACAGGTTATTAGGCCTTTCTTCCAGGCTTCCCTGGGCAAATTTGAATAGCAACTTTTGGGCTAGTAATCGAACACTTACCTACACTGCGTAGAGCAGGCATCCTCAAAACTACGGCCCGCGGGCCATGTGTGGCCCTCCTAGAACATTTATCCGGCCTGCCGGGTGTTTTTGCCCCATTTGTTTTTTTACTTCAAAATAAGATATGTGCAGTGTGCATAGGAATTTGTTCATAGTTTAAAAACAAAAAAACTATAGTCCGGCCTTCCAACAGGTCTAAGGGAAAGTGAACTGGCCCCCTGTTTAAAAAGTTTGAGGACCCCTGACCTAGAGTCTCCTAGACTATCCTATGATGGCTATCAGTGGCTACCTCCTCAGTTTATCTGGTTGCTTGTGGTGTCAGCCATTAAAGTCACATTTCACTGCCAGGAGGGGCTTGGGATGATGGGCAGTGGACAAAGAAGAGTGAGCCTGGACTTGACTGTAAAGAAGAGGATATCTTTAAACATTGACATTTAAAGATGAGACTTTAAATCTGGAGGTGGTCTGTCTTGTCCACATCTGGGAGTGTCTGTCCAAGTTCTGTACCCAAGGCCACTGAGGGTGACAGGGCAGCTGGTGTGCTGGTACTCTCTTCCTCTGCCTGCCCCAAACCAAACACATGGCACGGGCAGTGAGAATTTGAAGGATGGGTACATGAGTGAATGAGGTTGGATCGACAGAAAAGGCTAGGAGGCACTATACAGCCAGAGAACATCACTTTTTCATCTTTTTCTCTCCCCTTCCCCCTGACCTGGTGCATAAATTTGGAGATCTTCAAGTGACCTAGCAGGAAAGAATGGTCTGAGTATCATCAGCACCCCAAATGGTTTTAAATGCTCAGGGGGTCACAGGGCAAGAGACCCAGGGCTTGTTGCTTCTTGCGAGCTTGTAAATGTCCCTGCACATGCACATTCTGTGGTGGACCCCTGGTCCTGGGAGATTATGTAGGACGAACTGGGGTGGGGGGCTGTTTTCAGTGGGATGAACTGGGCTGGAGGCTGCTCCTGGCATATCCAGCATCACTTTCCCAGTCCGAAGTGTGTGAAGGGTCCATGTGTGAAGTATGTGTCTTGCCACCTTGGTGTACCAGGGCTACCAGAGGGTAGCCCTGTGTCGGTGCAAAGGTTAAAAAGTGAGTGTACTTACAGGGAAGCAGGCATTCCTGAGTTGTGCAGGTACCCTTCCCTGGAGTGGAAACATCATAGCAAAAGGCCTGCTTATAAGAAAGAGTGCTCTTAGGACAGCCTCTCTGACTGGTTGGCAAGTCTTCCAGGGGTGGATGACCTCAGTCCGTGTTGGTGGAGCTGCCTTTGAGTGGTTGCTACATGTGAAGGGTAATTTAGGATTGGTGACCTGCTGGTTATTTGGGTCTTTCCAGAGGACCCAGTTGTGGGCTTCTGGGGCACAGCAAACTTGTGGTTGCCTTTTAGCAGCAGCCCCTTAAGGGTTTATAGCTCTTGGGATAAGATTTCCTGTTGTTTATTATTATTATTATGGCTTCTTTTTGATAGGCATTTGAAGATGTTTTGGCTAATTTAACCTGGAAGGGTGAAAATTGGAAGGTTTCTTTCTCCCTTTTTTTGGAAGTCCTTTTTCTTGAGTAAGAACGGCCCTCTGCACTAGGCCTGGGCCCAGAAGGATGACACATGCATTAGAGGTGTTCTTGTTGCAGGTACCGGGCACCCAGTGTTGAGTAAATGTGGGAAGTGTTAGTAGTGTAAATGAGAAGAGGGCAGTGGGGACACATTCCTCTTTGCAGATGTGAGCTGAGTAAGAGGTTCTGGAGCTTCACATGAGCATAGGCAGAGGGCCAGGAGGTGCTAAGGCCCAAGAACAACAGGTGGTGTGAAATGGTAGTTAACAGTGTGAGAACCTAACTTTAGAGGATTGACGAAACTCAGGATCAGCCTAAAACTGACTACTGTGAGGTGGAGGGTCAGGCATGCCTCCACTCTCCAACCTTTTTATTCATTCTGCCCACAGCCCTTTGTAATTAATTATCCGTTGGTTCAGTAATCTACCCATTTTGTTGCAGTGACCATACAGAACTCACAGACCATTCTTAAACGTAAGTGCATTATTAAGGAAGTAACAAGATGCAACCAGGATCAGGAAGTATGCGGGCAAAATCTACAAGGCTCTCCTATAGAGGAGTGCACACACTTCCCTTTCAGTACAGGAACATTCTCAGTTCCTGGGATAATACAAAAAGCAGGCCCTTCTCTTTGCTGAACACACCCCCATTCAACTGGGAAGACCTCCTTGAGACAGGCTTCCTCTAAGCTTCCTTAGGACAGGCCTCTGCCTTCCATCTCCCTACTGCTAACTGACCCAGCTTGGAGCCATTGTAGCATTTTTGTTAAACTTGCTTAGTTGTGTCTCCTGTGTTGCCACCAACTATGCTATAGGGCCTCTTCCAGGCCTTTTACTGTCTTCAAGGTGATCGCCCTTGACCTTTGCTAGAGCTCTTTTCAAAGTTGCCTTCTCTAATTGCTGCGTTTTGCTTTGCTCTTATTCTGCTGCTTTCTTTTCTCTTTATGTAAATCTTTGTGGCGTTGGTTGGATGCAAAGTCTTGGAGATTTTCAAGGCAGGACCTCCTGACAGCCCCAGAGACTGATCAATCCACTCAGTAAACCAGTCATTTACCAGGTGTGCAAAATAGACTAATCACAGGATAGGCTTCAGCCAGTGCCAGACAAAGTATCAAACTATCAAATTTAGACAGAAGTAACAAACCCTCTTGGGTAGAAAACAAAGCAAAGGTAGGTGCACCTCAAGGCTTAGGGAGAAATCTCTCAAACCTTTTTTTAATGAAGAACCCAGGCCAAAAAGCTACACAGAGGAACTCATTTCAGCACAAGGGGTGAACTTGGGAGTTGATGGGAAAGGCTGAATGTGGTTTGGAGCATTCAAAGAGCTGTGCGGCCAAGGGAGACCTTGGCCTACACCTTGAGTGCTGTGTTTGCAGAAGTATCACATCTGCCTTACAGATTCAGCTTCCCAAGGATGCTGCATATGTAGTGACCATTTTGGGGTCACCAGGGAGGATGCCACCTATGGGTTAGAAACAGGTGTCTGCTCTTTACACTAGCCAGGACATGCTGGAGGGAGGACTCTTTTGGGAACTATTCCTCAGGCCCCCATGGCTGCTTCAGGGTACCAGCCCGTGGTTCCTGCTGACTCTGACCCTTGGGATGCCTCAGCAGGGAAGTGAGTGAGACCTTCTAGAATCTTCCATGTGGAGCCTCTTGCCATTCGAGAGCCCAGAAGAGCTATAGGGTACACTGATAGGACTATGCCACTGGACTTAGAGCAAAGTCCATCAGAGGGCCCAGATTTATAGGATTCAGTCAGATTGGATGTATCTTCTGGGCACAATCTCTGCTCCATAACACTTTGACCTTTCTCTCTATTCTTGAGGACCCTGGTAAAGATTAAGCCTTTCTCACTCACTGGCTGGCCAGGGTGTTGGGTGAGAGCTACCCTGGTGTCCCAGAGAGGAAAGGCCACTCTTCCAGACTTTTCTTCTAAACAGCTTTCAGTTTTATTCAGAAGTAGTTCTTGAAAGTTGATGGTTTGATCCTACTTTTCTGTAGGGTCGTTTTTGCCTCAATCCTTTCTGCCCTCTCTTTTCCTCCCTCTTCCACCTCAATGAGAGAAGATGGGGCATTTCTACTCTGTCTCTCATAGGGTCACTGTGAATCAGCATCGACTTGAGTTTGGTTTTTTGTTCAATCTCTATAAGCCTAGATTCCACCCTAGTCCTGCTCTCAAAACACGTCTTCCCACTGCCCCTCTGTTTGTTGTTGTTGAGTCATTTCTGCCTCATCATGGCCCTGTGCTATCCGCACATTTATTCTATGTCTGAGCCCGTTGCAGCTACTGTTTCAATCCATCTTGTCAAGGGCCTTCCTGTTCTTGGTGCCTTCTCTACTTTACCAAGCATAATGTCCTTCTCCAGGACTGGTCTCTCCTGATAACATATCCAAAGTATGTCAGATGAAGTCTTGCCATCCTTGCCTCTATGGAGCATTCTGGACATACTTCTTCTGAGACCGATGTTTCTTCTTTTGGCAGTCCATGGTACTTTTAACATTCTTCACCAGCATCATAGTTCAAATTCACATGAATTAATTGAAAATACCATGGCTTAGTTTAGGCATATATTAGTCATCAAAGTAACATCCTTGCTTTTCAATACTTTAAAGAGATCTTGTGCAGCATATTTACCTAATAAAGTGTGTCTTTTGATCTTTTGACTACTGCTTCTGTGAACATTGATTGTGGATCCAAACAAGATGAAATCCCTGACAACCTCAGTCTTTTCTGTTTACTATGATGTTACCTATTGGTCCAGTTGTAAAGATTTTGGTTTTCTTTGCATTGAATTGTAGTTCATATTGAAGGCTACAGTCTTTGATAGTCATCAGCAAGTGCGTCAAGTCCCCCTCACTTGCAGCAAGCAAAGTTGTATCATCTTTATATCACAGGTTGTTAATAAGCTTTTCTCCAATCCTGGTACCACGTTCTTCTTTCTGTACTAAACTTCTCTGGTTGTTTGCTCAACATACAGATTGAATTAGCTTGGTCAGCAAATATAACCCTGATGCATACCCTTCCCAATTTTAAACCATGGAGTATTCCCTTGTTCGGTTCCCATAGCTGCCTCTTGATCCATGTAAAGGTCCTATTAGCACTGTGTGAGAAACAAATGAAGCATTTCTGCTTCAAGAGCAGGGAAGCTGGTGGCTGTGGAAAGAGGTGTGATGTGGTCACACCACAGGACCAGAGGGGCTAGTGCTGCAGCCTGATAGCCACTCAAGAGGCTGATGGCTCAAGGGAACGAACAGGTGGGCGCCTAGTTTGTGACACAGAGGGTTTATGCTGTTTTTCTCTGGCTCCTGCCATATCTATCAGAGAGAGGAGTTGTCTGTCCTCTTCTGCATCCTTCTCTTTCTCTTCTGCCCTGCCCTTTACCTCTTCCTCATTATCAAGCCTGGCTCTGAGGCCAGCAGCTAGAGCCCTGCCCATGAGCGCTTTCATTAGTTTTCAGCTGAGCAGATGGAGCTGTTTCATCTACCCTGTTTTTATCTGTTTTCTTTGAATACAAGACTGATCCATTGTAATTTTTTAAAGAAAATATATAAATATTTAATTCAAAAAATAGAATTATCTCATAATTTACTCTTCAGAGAGGACTGTTAGAGATTTTAGAGGGATTTTTTTCCCCCTATAGCGAATCTATGCTGTTGCCATTGAGTCATCCTGATTTGTGGGGACCGCATGCTCAACAGAATGAAAAGCTGCCGGTCCTGCGCCATCCCTGTGGTTGATTGTACATTGGCTTTTTTTGACTCACAGGCTTTTCTTTTTAGAATTAGGTCACCAGAATTTTCTTCCAGGCACCAATGGCATACTCTAATCTTAAACCTTTTGATTAGCAGACAACAGGTTCACTGTTTGACCTTTCTAGAATGGATAAGAATGTATATAAGCATTTTAAAGTCCTTTGATTGGTATTATTATTATTTACATGGCCTGATGTTATCTCTTAACCTCATTCGAAGTCTATTCATATAATGTGCTTGGGAGTGTGTGGTATGTTTTGGCGTGTGTGTGTGGGGGGGTATGTTTTATGGAGAAAATGCCCAAGAGTACTGCAAGCCCCTAGACCTCAGCCCACATTTGTCCCCACTCTATGCTGCATTCCTGTCCTCACTCATGTCAAGTTGTGTTGACAGATTGTTTGATCAGTTCTCTCTACATTGCTTAAAACTCAGAGGAAAGCAAGCGTGTGTGCTGTGAATTCTTTTTGAGACATCTTGTAGTTTTGTCTGTGTCAGAAGGAGGGCTCTGGATATGGGTCTGTGTGTCCACTGATTCGAAGCTGCACAGTCATTGCCCTTTTTTGTGAATAATGGGGTTATACAGTGCAGAAATTGGCTTGGGCAAGGCAAGTGTGTTAAAACATAGTCGCTAATTTTCCCCTGCCCCTTCTTTGAGGGTTGCCTCACTGGTCTATGCTGGTCTTTGATCCCATGCTGGGTGCAGAACCCTCCTAGTGGGTTGAATTCTGTGAGCTAGGCTTGCTGCCATGCCTCTAACAACCCTGTAAGTCACAGAGCCAGAGGCATGGCACTCAATGGTGTGTTTATGGACCATTACCAGTTCATCCCTGTGTTCCACCCCCCACTGTTGCACACGCAACTTAGTCAATTCATGCCACAAGAAGGGATATTTGCAGGGTGCTGAAGATGATTCAGGAAGCACAGTTCACAGAGTTCCTGAGTGGGTCAAGGTTCTGGGGTAGATGTGGGACTGTGTTCACTGAGCAGTGGGGTCCAATGCCAAGGACCAAGTTCCAGATGGACCATAGGGCAACATGAATGAGCTTGAAGTGGTGGCAATGTCATCACTGGATTTGGATTTAGGAATCTCTATTGGTAGCAGTTTGGGTTACAGAAAGTTCCCAGAGATAGGGATACTCAGGGAAGCTGAGCAAGTAAAGGAGTTCTGACTATTGAAGAAACATTGAGAGCATGTGGGGCTCACAGCC